>NW_006921821.1:171937-173338 GCF_000298275.1 Orycteropus afer afer | reverse complement strand
GCAGTATCACTACGGAAGTAGATTGCCCCATCTTCCTTCTGAGGAGTGGCTGGTGGGTTTGAACTGCCAGCTTTCTGGTTAGCAGTCAAGTGCCTAAGGCACTACGCCCCCAGAGCTCCCTATAGTTACATAGCCTCTAGCAATATGTGAATGTTCTTTAACCTAAATAATATCGGGGGCATGTTTTTTCTTTAGGTTTGATAGCTCTACAATGGTCTATTAAGGAAAACCAATAATGTTTCATTATTTTAGTTTTAGATTCCTTTTATTCTTCAATACGTGTTTCCTTTTAGTAAGCATTATTATTTTGGGGGAGTTACTGGGTGGCACAAATGGCTAAGTACTTGACCATAAACCTAAGAGTGGCAGTCCAAACCCACCCAGAGGGACTGTGGAAGATAGACAATGGTGATCTGCTTCCAAAAGTCACAGCCTTGAAAACCCTGCAGAGCAGTTTTACTCTGCACACATGGGATCATCATAAGTCAGAATCGACTTTACAGCAGCTAGTTCGATTTTTCAGTTATTTGCTTACTAAATTTTTCTTTTGGTACATGAAGATAATGTGATATGAGAAAATTTAGACTTAGTAAGATCTGTTTGGGGTTCTAATGGTAGCAGCTGTAGCTTGTTAACATTTTATAAACTACAATTTTCTATGCCAGCCATTTTTACAAATTCTGTTTTCCTGAAACTTTACATGGCATTAAAGGATTTACCTTAATATAACTTAAACAAATTTGGAGAGAGAAACTTTTTTTTTTTTTTTTAATATTTTTTTCAGTGTTTCCCCCCTTCCTTCCCCTCCTCCCCTCCCACCCCTGGTAACCAACAAAGAAGAGAGAAACTTAAAAAAAAAAAAAAAAAAGGAAACAGACAATTTTACTGGTAACTACTTTAAAGTAGCATATAAATTCTATGATTTGCTTAATAAGGATAATAACTTTTGATGATTTTCATGGAAGTTAGTTTTTACACACTCTTTATAAGCTGTTTATTGTAAAACTTTTCAAACATACGGTACCTTTTTAATTATTTGTAGTATTTATCTCAATGGCTTGTAGCCCAAAGCAGGACGTTAATTTAAAAATATGGTACAAATATTACTAATCTTGCTTTACTATAACTCTTATTGGGAAGAGAGAATTGCTGTGCTTAGTACTCTTGTTTTATATTAATCTCATAGGTAGCAATTGCTTTGCCCCAACATAACAAGGAAGAAGTAGTTGAGTAAGGGAACAGGTTGTGGCCACTTTAATTTTCCAGCTCTTGAATTAAATCTTTGTAGGGTATACACTACACTACAAAGCCCCAGGGATACAGGTGAGGAGAGACAACTCAGGGACGCCCAAAGCAGCAGGCTGGAAGAGCAGGAGAAAGGGGATTAAAAGCCAGGAAGCC
>NW_006921821.1:158107-168827 GCF_000298275.1 Orycteropus afer afer | reverse complement strand
AAGCAAGAATGGCCAGACTTGGTCTCACCTATTTTGGTCATATTGTCAGAAGGGACCATTCCCTGGAGAAGGATGTCATGCTTGGTAGGGTGGAGGTTCGACGAAAGAGGGGGAGGCCTTCAACGAGATGGATTGACACGATGGCTGCGATGATGGGTCAAGTATAGCAGGGATTGTGGGGCTGGCGCGGGATCAGGCAGTGTTTCGTTCTGCTGTGGATGGGGTAGCTGTGAGTCGGAAATGACTCGACGGCACTTAACAGCAACAACAGTGTATATAATATATTCAAATGCCCCAAATACAGTCGCTTAATTAAGTATAGGCCAAGAGGTATGTGGAGATAGGGTGCATTGGTTACTTCCAAAGGAAGGTATGGACAAACCTTTTTTTATTGATGCATATGATTAAAAGTTGAAATTATCCACTGTGCTTGCTTCACGAACTATGGAGGCTATTTTAATGTTTTGATTGTCTATAAATGAAATGTTAAATATTATTCCTTACGGCATTTTTATAGTTGTTAACTAAATGCACTCAGTTTCAAAATATAAATGTTCATTGAAAAACCGTGACATTCAAGCCATTAAGCAAATATTTGAGTACCCACTTGCCATCTTCTGAGTTAAGCCCTAAATGTACATTTATAAATGAAGCTGACATAATCCCTAGCCTCATGGATCCTACAGTCTAGCAATCATTTTTGGAAATGTGTACAAATAACAAAATTAGATCTCAGGGGTAAAAGAAAAGTCTAGTGTTTAGGATTAGGTTGAAGGGGTAAATTTGAATGTTTATAATATGTCAGACTCTTCCTACTTGGTAATGAATATAGAAATATTAAATGAACCAACCCATTTATATTATAATTGGTCTAAATGTTGCTAGGAGCTCTGGTAGCAAATTGTTTAAGGCATTTGACTGCTGACCAGAAGGCTGACAGTTCAAACCCACCAGCCACTCCTCGGAAGAAAGACTGGGCACTCTACTTCCATAGAGATACTGCCTTGGAAACCCAAGGAGGGGTCGCTATGAGTCAGAAACAGCTCGACAGCAGTGAGTTTGAATTTGAAGAGTTACTAATGATTTTCCCCCTTTTAATTGAATAAACCTTACTAATAAACTTTTTGGTTTGTTTTTAAAATTTTAAGTAGTCTGGTTAAGAGGTTACTTGGTCTCTTGTGGTTTTTAACACTTTCGTTTAAATGATGCCTATAATAATGATTCTGGAAAGAAAGTGTATGTCAGAAAATTGAGGATGTGAAGATCACAGTATTATTGTGCGTTAAAATGACATATTATTTATAAGTAAAAATATCTACTCTGGACATAAAGCCAAGGTCAATTCTCCATATTCTTATTTCTCTGTCATGAAAATTTCATATTCTTAACTGATAAACTCTGTTGTGATTTAGGCTGTTTTCTTTCTAAGAAGTCTTTAATAGTGGTCACTGTAGTAATTCGTATAATTTGAAATCTAATTTATGGAAAGGTCTGTAGTGAATGATACTGCAGTGCAAAGTGTTTTATTGTCTTCTGAGTAGTTTTTGGCACTCATGGAACAAAAGAGTGATTCTGTTCCATTATCCAAGAAAAATAGTGATACAGCACTGCCTCTTGTATAATTATTCAGAAATTGAAAAAAAAAAATACATAGTTTCAAAGGAGATGGTATGTTTAATGAGCAGCATCAGTAGTCTCTATTATTGCAAACTGAATGGTTGACTTCCTCAACTTGTGAGATTTTCTGTTCGAAGAATCTGAAACCTTAGGTGTTGGCCAGATATGTGTTCAAAATGTGCTTTTGGTTTTACCTTAAAAATAATCTTTTGGGAAACCAATGATAGATCATTGATTAACTGGTCTCTTGAAAAAATGTTGGTTTGTTGAATTCTGCATTTCCCTTCGTGTGCTTTTTTTCTTTTCTCCTGTCTCTTCTCATTCTGTAGATTCAGATCCAGGACATACAAGTGAAAATTGGGGGGAGAGACTTATATCTTCTTACAGGACATACTCAGGTAATTAGATCATCAGGTACTCCTGTTTAGCCAGTGGTTTCTGTCATATTTACAATTATTTCTACTATAAATAACTTTTCAAAACAGTTTATAGATATATTTGTTTGAATAAATGAACTATAGGAATGATACCAAATTACTCAGTTTTTGTTCTAAGATACCCAGTCCCTCATTTCTAAACATACAATGTATACTGTATGCCACCAGTCATGTTTTTTACAGCACAACTTGGGGGCACAAGTCACATGAAAAATAATGTAAAAAGCAACCCCTGGAATACTGATTGCCACAATCCCTATGGGAAGATTCCCATAGTCTTTTGTTGTATATCTTTCACAAGGTATATGAAGTAAGTATACTGATTGTGATAGACAGTGTCATCTTATCCTTCACTGATGCAGTGTATTTAAAAAACAGATTAAACTATTTTCCACTGAACTCTTTAGTTTTTTTTGACTTTGCTAGCTGTGTTGAATTTTACTCAAAGTAGATTAAAACACCAAGTTACCTGGAGAAATACCTTTATCATTAACTGTATTGGGACCTCTCTCTTCTGCTGTGGTACAGTTTTACATATTTTGATTCATGGATAGTAGAGAATATAGAAATATTACCATTTTAAAATAAAAAGTAAATATACTCTCTAGTATGTGAAAAACAGTTGGTTAAATGTTTTTAGGTGTTTTGTTTTTTCCTTTTAAGTGGGCTGACATATTTATCTCTGGGCTTTTCTTAATGTAAATATTGTTTAATCCCCAGGTATTGAAGTGAATAGTTTTCAGCATAGGACATTTAGCTGTGAAAACTGAAATTAACCTTCGGTTTCTAGTATAATTTTTTACTTTGTAAATTTATGGAGTTGAATGAAGTGGTAGTGAAACCAAATAAATACCCTTAAATTTATACTGTTAAAGCTGTTAATTGAGCTGATAAATCAGTAGTACTTAGTTATCAAAATTTTAAGGGTACATATTTACAATTAGCATTACAATTAAAAGACCTGCTACATTTATTGTGAAGTTAGACATACTTTTCTAAAATGGGTCTGCTAACCACCACGAGGGTTCCTAGGTGGCTGAAATGGTTAAGTACTCAACAACTAGCCAAAAATTTGGAGATTTTAACCCACCCAGCAGCACCTCAGAAGAAAGGCCTGGTGGTAACTTCCTGAAGGTTGCAGTGTGAAAACCCTATGGAGCACAGTTCTACTGTGCAACACATGGGGTCACCATACATCAGAATCAACTTAGTGGCAACTGATAAGGCACCAAGATGCACCTGAAAGAGCTGTGTGTGATGAAGCTATCTAGGATCTTAGTGTCATTGCTAAAAATTAGCAACTGGAAGATACAGACACTCGGCTATCAGAGAGTCATATAGTTATTTTAGAACTAGAAAGTAAGGGAAAAAATTGTTCTCAGAAGTAAGGTATACATGCTGCAGGTTTATATACAGCAAATATGATTGATATAACTATGTTTATCCAGAATGTTCTGTTCCTGACACAGTGCTTTGTGGGAAAATGTTATATTCTTACTTTAATTTTTGAGACACTGGAGGTTTATGCACCAGTTCCCCAAGAAAAACAACTTTTGTCTTTTTTCCTTAATGTACTTAATTGTATGTGATAGTTATATATTTATTCTGATAAGACCTGAAAAGAAAACATTGCAGAAGCTCTGTGAACCGTGAAAAAAGAATGTTAGATTATTAAAACCCATTTGTCTTGGAGTTTTTGCTTTTCAATGATTTTAAGTAAATCATTTGGATCTTTTCCTATAACTGATCTTTAGGTAGAGTCCCTGGGTGGCACAAAAGCTAAAGCACTTATCTACTGGCCAAAAAGTTGACAGTTCAAACCCACCCAGAGGCGCCATGGAAGATAGAGATGGTGATCTGCTTCTGAAAGGTCACAGACTTGAAAACCCTGTACAGCAGTTCTACTCTGCATACATGGGGTCACCATGAATCAAAATGAACTAGACAGCGACTAACAACAACAATCTCTAGGCAGGCTGAGTGGAATTTCAAATCTATAGTAGATTCCACAAAATGAGCATATTTTGTCCGTATAGTGATGCTTTAAAGGTCTGTTATAGAACAAATAAAAATATGTTTCTATAACTGAAACTTGAGAAGTACCTCCTTTTCAAATGTACTATATGATAATATTTTATTTGGACAGGTCAGAGGGAACAAGTTCTTCACAGGATAGACCCCAGATAGTCAAACTCTTGTTGAATGCTTTAAACTTGAAAAAGCACACTTTGGGACATTTTAATATAACATGGTATTGAAGAATAATAGATGTATATATAATTATCTGTAACCTGAATACCTTACACCAGCTACTGTTCATTTACCTTCTTTTCTTATCCCATGTAAAACATGAACGCAAACAAAGCACTAAGGTAACTAGCTCAATTAGAGAAAAAACAAAGTTCAAATTGGATGCTGCCATCTTACTTGAATTTTTGCTTAAATATTTACAGTATATTCAGTTTATTCATTCTTTTCCAAAATGTCATACTTATGTCTTTGCTATTTGGCAGACTGGAATTCTAATAATGAATTTATAAGTGTCTCACTTTTTTCTCTAAACTAGGTATATGTCACATTAGAGCATATTCTTTTCAAAACATTATGTAACAGGCATTTATTTTGTTTCCTCCAATTACAAAATTTTATTTCTTTTCCTTAAAACATCTCTTCTTGTCTGCTTTCTATAAAATTTTCACGCCGTTAACTATTTTAATTTTAGGGGGAAGTACATTTATTTGGGGAGCTCTGGTAGCATAGTGCCTAAGGCACTTGACTGCTAACCAGAAGGCTGGCAGTTCAAACCCACCACCAGCCACTCCTCAGAAGGAAAATTGGGCAGTCTACTTCGTAGTGATACTGCCTCTGAAACCCAAGGAGGGGTCGCTATGAGTCGGCTCCGACTCAATGGCAAATAACAACAACAACAACAACAACATTTATTTTATTTAAATATTTTTTATTGAAATGGAAAGCCATTAAAATAACAACCATATAGAGCAGTTCTACTTTGCACATGTGGGATCACCAGGAGTTGGAATTAACTATTGTGTTCCCCAGTAAATAGTAGAGAACCAAGATAAGTATACAGAAAACTAATGGGAGAAGTACATTTGTCAGAAAAAAATAGACTTCTCCAAAAGATCTGTGTTGGGCTTTATAATAAATTTAGTGATTGGTTAAATAAATACTGAGAGGAAACTGGATTTATATTAAATTGGATTATTAGTGATAATGATAGGAGAAATACGAAAATAAAAGAATGTATTAGAACTATGAGTAAAGATTGATTTAAATAAGTCTTGAACAATTCTTGTATACAAAAAATAAATAATCAACAAAACAGACATTTTAGGATCTACTGAATTTTGAGTGGTTTGTGGGCAACAGAGCTTTAGGTCCCCTACTCTTTCTAGGCTGTTAGAATGGCAGTATCTTAATTAAACAAGTGGTTCACTAGAATTATTACCTAAAATTCATAGGCCTATTAATAATACCAAACTATTACTAGTTTCTTGAGACTTTATAAATTATCAAATGTTTATCTCATGGAGTATTCTAGTGGCTGGCCACGTCTGCCTGAAAAAGACACTATTAACTTCTCTTCTTCCATGCATTTTTGCTTTTTTTTTTTTCAGTTCATTTTTATTTTAATTTCTTTAAGTTTGTAGATCTTTTCTTTAAGGACCTTCAAGCCTTGATTTGTAAATCCCAGATACTTCTAAAGGGCTATAAGATTTACTAGGAAGTAGATACCTGTTGTTGTTGTTGTTGTTATGTGCCGTTGAGTCGGCCCCGACTCATAGCAACCTCTCCTTGGGTTTCCGAGGCAGTATCACTACAGAAGTAGGATTGCCCAACCTTCCTTCCGAGGAGTGGCTGGTGGAAGTAGATACCTAGACAGGTAATAACCAGCTGCGTACATTAGTTTGCATAGGGCCATCTGAATTTATTCCCAGGGAATTCCTAGAGAAAGGAAAAACATTTGCATCTGCAATCACCTGTGGAATCCAGTTCAACCTGATTTTCTTCCCACTGAATGAGTACTGCGGACTGCATGATCAAATCTGAAAGATGACTTTATGACAGATCCAACCTCCAGCTCACTGCCATCAAGTTGATTCCAACTCATAGCGGCCCCTTTGGGTTTTTGAGGCGGTATTTCTGCAATTTGAACTGCCAGCCTTCTGGTTAGCAGTCAGATGCCTTAGACACTATGCCAGATCAGATCTTTTAAAAGCAGTCTTGGAAGTTTTTGCACCTTATAGGATCTCTAGTAACCCACTGCTACACAAAACCTCTGATTTGCCACTTTTTAGCTTTGATAAGTATCGTTCTCATTCAGTTATCATATGACAAGAAGAAAGTGATTGGGTACTTTTTTTCCATCACTATGTGATGAAGCTTGTCTAAATGATGAGACACTTAACTCAGTGGTAGATTGTACAAATCATTAGTGGAATCAGGAGTAACTTAAAGAAATATTGCTGCTGCTTCCGGTAATAGGGAGGAATAGGCAGACAAGCGACACAGACCCTCTTCAACAGAGAAAGAAAAACCAATTGACAGAGATACAGAAGATTATCCTGGAGCCCTGAGCTTTGAAAGGAACTATACTGAAGTAGATTAGGCACCAACTAGTGGACAGACCTGAGTGAAAACAGTGAGTACAGAGACGGTCAGAGCTGTGGACTGTCAGCTACTCTGATGAGACCAACAGCCTGAATATTTCCAAGTGGTGTTGGGACCTGAGAATTGACCTAAAGATCAGCCCTTGTCACCAAGGGCTGCAGGGACGACTGCACTGGTGACCTATGACTAGGAAGGGAAACAGCAAGGAGGGAGACAACCTGAGCTGTTGACTTTCCTCTGTGCGGAGGGCACAGCCATTTTGAATGTGTACAATGGTGGCCATTTTGGATTTTAAAGTGATAGCATTCTCATTCGAATTCCAGGAACCTAAGAATAGGCTCTGTTTGCCAACGTCAGCAGGGACATACGAGAGGCTGACAACAGGAAAGGAGACAGGTGGTGAGTGTATAAGTGCTGTCAACTAGCGAATAGAGGAGCATAGTACCCTGCTTATGTAGATAACATACAAACAAAACAAAGAAACTGAAAATCGTGGGTAAGTTACTCCAACATACAATCACCAATTAAATATAAACACAAAAATATCACAATGCCTCAGAGACAACAGAACATCTCGGTCCACACAAAGAAGCAATATAAAGCAGGAGAAACAAGGGACCAGGGTACAGACCCAAAACACATCCCTGAGGAAGACACAGATGCAGCATTGGAACTTCTGATAAGGAATTCAAAAGAATTATATTTAGGTATTTTTCAACGAGTTGAGAGACATATCAAGGAAAACAAAGAGAAAACCCTAGAACAATTTTGAGAGACAATACAAGAACAAAATGACAAAATAAATGAAAAATTAGAAATGATACAAAATCTACACACAGAAATTCAGAAGATTAATACTAAATTTTCAGAAATAGATAAGACATTGAATGGGCAAAGGAGCAGAATTGAATCAATGGAAGACAGAATTAGGGAGATTGAAGGCAAATACCTGAATGCTTCTTTGGTAAGGGATAAATCAGAAAAAAGATTAAAAGAAAATGAAAAAAGCCTAAGGTTCATGTGGGATACCATCAAAAGGAATAATCTACATGTTGTCGGAATTCCAGAACAGGAAGAGACAAATAAAACCACAGAGAAAATTGTTGAAGATTTGTTGGAAGATAATTTTCCTGGTATGATGAAAGATGAGAATATAGCCATTCACGAAGTCCAATGAATCCCAAACAGGATAGACCCCAAAAGATAATCACCCAGACATATCATCATCAAACTTACCAAAACCAAAGACAAAGAATCATGAGAGCAGCACGGGAAAAACAAAAAGTTACCTGCAAGGGGCATCCAATAGGACTAAGCCTAGATTTCTCGACTGAAACTATGCAGGTGAGAAGACAATGGGATGGTATGTATAAAACCCTGGAAGAGAAAAATTTCCAACCAAGAGTTATGTACCCAGCAAGATTGTTCCTCAGATATGATGGTGAAATTAAGGACATTTCCAGAAAAACAGAAATTAAGGGAATTTGTTAAAACCAGACCAACCTTACAAGAGATGCTAAAGGGAGCCCTTTGGACAGAGAAGCAACAACAGCCAACAACAACTGACCATTAACACAGATGATGATATAACTCAGAAACCAACCCAGCTATGGAAGTATCCAAAGTAAATAAGCCTACAAGATTGTAAACAGGGAACTGGAGGCATCAATTGATAATTGAGGACAATACAAACTAAAAGAGGGAAAAACTGTGTTGTTAAAAAACTTCTAGATGGTAGGGAAGCCAAGACAACTACAAGATAGAACAGACTGTTCTAAACTTGGGAAAAAAACTATAATCACAGGATAACCTCAAAGAAAAACGTTAAACCTTCACATCGAAAAAGAAGAGCAGCATAAATATTCAGCAAATACTAAAACAGTAGCAATGAAGGAAGTGATAACATGATCCATAAACAAAACAAGCTCAGTATAGAAAATTATGTGGAACAAACAACACCACAAAAAAGCACATAACAAAAAGGACAGCAACAAATTCATATTTGCTGATAATTACGTATCTGGCAAGGGACTTACCTCCAAGATTTATAGTGGAAGAGTGAATGACAAAACTATGGTATATACACGTGATGGAATGCTATGCAGCACTAAAGAAGAATGTAGAGTCTGCAAAACACTGCATAATATGGATGAACTTGGAGGACATTATGCTGAGTGAAATAAGTCAATCACAGGAGGACAAATACAGTATTAGTTCGCTGTTGTGGAGAGCCAAGGAAAGGTTTATATATGGAGGGAAACTTTCTTTGTTAGTTGCCAGGGGTGGGAGGGGATGGGAAGGAGTGCTGGGAAAAAAAAAAAAAATGCACTGACCCATGTCACTTTAGTTTTGTGTATTTCACTGTAATAAATTATATTTCAATAAAATGCATTAAAAACATACTGCTATATAGATTAGCAGTAATTAAGAATAAAATTATAGTTAATGAAATAGAAGTTTCAAACATATAATACTAAGGACATTTTAAATGTTACTGAAGAAATTAAATTGTAATAGAAGAAATCATTAAAATGTGAATTTTACTAAATGTTATTGTGTGAAAACAATGGCGTTAAGAATATACTTTTTCAAAGCATTCAGGAAGAAAATTGCTTATATAGTATAATCTAATGCTCTTTTGTCTGTCTATTACTACCTCATATATTATGTACATTTCTCATATACATAAATAGCATCTGTTTTTTAAAAATCTTAATGTTTGGTTTTTGAGTACTTATATTTATTTCATATTCCTACATATTTTCAGAGAAAGAAGGTCCAGAAAAGAAGAAGACAAAAAAGGAAGCTGGAAATAAGAAATCTACACCAGTTAGCATTCTTTTTGGTTATCCACTGTCTGAGCGAAAGCAGATGGCACTGCTTATGCAGATGACAGCAAGAGACAACAGTCCAGGTGCTACCTACTATCATATGTGTATTCTTAGTTTTCCTCAGATAACTCTAGCCTTGTTTTAACAGCTTTTCATTTTGCTACTTTCCTGGATTTAGTCAGAATCTCAAAGTTTGGAATTTTACATTCATTTGTGTGACAGTGTGTTGTTTCTGTCACCCACTAGTTTAGAAACTAACCAAGAGCAAGGATCTTTGTTGCTGTTGTTGTTGTTGTTCTTATGTGCTGTCAAGTCGGCCTGACTCATAGTGACCGCTCCTTGGGTTTCGGAGGCGGTATCACTACGGAAGTAGATTGCCCAACCTTTCTTCCGAGGAGTCACTGGTGGGTTTCAACTGCCAGCCTTCTGGTTAGCAGTCACATCCTTTAGGCACTACGTCATCAGTTAGTAGGCAAAGTAGGCAAATATTCAGTAAATATTTGCCACATAAAACAAGTAATTTAGAAACAGGTTACTCAGCTTGAGAAATCCGTTTCAGAGCTGTGTGCTTTTACCTAACTAAAATCTGTTTTATCCCATTTCTGTAAGGCTGTTTTTAGATTGATAGTTTACTTTTCCGTTTACTAGCACCCTGCTGATAAACTGGTAATCTTACTATTTTACTACTTTTAACATGTACTAAATTCTTTTGAAAAGAAAAACATTTGCAGTATATTCTATAAATTTATTTCATTTCATCCTTTAATTAAGATGTTGTCTTATATAAAGTCATATGATTCTCATTGACATCATGATAGAAGACAGTAAATAATTTTTTCTGGAGGGAAATATTATTTTGGCTCCAAATTCTAGGTGTCTTTATAAAAGTGGCTCGGTAACATAATCCAAAATTAAACTCACTGCCATCAAATCAATTCCGACTCGTAGTGGACCCACACACACACACACACACACGGTTTCCACGTTTGTAAGTCTTTATCAAAACAGACTTCCGCAGAGCAGTTGTGGGTTCAAACAGCTGACCTTTTGGTTAGCAGCCAGATGCCTTGCTATACTACCAGAGCTAGGTAACATAATTGTTGTTGATGTTGTTGTTAAGTGCCGTCGAGTCGTTTCCGACTCATAGCGACCCCATGCACAGCAGAACGAAACACTGCCCGATCCCGCGCCAGCCCCACAATC
>NW_006921821.1:151185-154482 GCF_000298275.1 Orycteropus afer afer | reverse complement strand
GGGAGGGTAACAAGGCAAAGTGTTCAGTGCAGATCAGTGAGTAAGCACAAGCCCGCCTTGTTTCAGTACCTATGCTTAAACTGCCCCTTGGCTGATCGCTTTTCTCTTTGGCTTCCTGGGTTCCACCCCTTCCTCCTGCTCTTCTGGCCTGCTATTAAAATGCATTGAAATAGACAGTTTTTCCTGTGAACTTTTCCTGTGTTGACAATTCTTTAAAAACTGAGAGAACATGATAAAATTCTTAGTGTTTCTGAATCACATAGTTTTCCCTGAAGCGTGAATGTTTCTAATATCTTACACTGATAAAAATACTGTAAGGCTTCCTGTTTTCAACTACAACATTGTTCGGTTATTCTCCTACTTTTCTACCCACAACTGGGGAAAGACAGAGCCAAATTAAAGATAGTTTACAGTGATAAAACCTTAAAAATGTCTATAAAATGTCATCTTTGCTCAGAATTAATAGTTGGATGGAAGGACTGTTATTTTTTAAAACTGATTATTTGGGTACCATTAATCTCTGTCCTTCTTAAAATATATTAAATAAAAGCATTAAAGCAATAAAGCAAAAACATGTTCCTGTATCTCCAGTGCCCTCATCTCCAGAGATAACCACTATTAATAGTTTCTTATATGTACTTACAGAATCCTTGAGTGGCACAAACTGTGCAGTGCTCAACGGTTAACCAGAAGATGAGCAGTTCAAGCCCACCTATATGTGCCTTGGGAGAAAGGCCTGGTGATCTGCTTTCCAAAGATCACTGCCATGAAAACCCTATGGAGCAGTTTTACTCTGAAACACATGGGGTCTCCCTGAGTCAGAATCAGCTTGATAGCCAATGGTTATCTCATTCAATTATCATTCAGTTATATGACTAGAAGAAAGTGATTGGGTACTTTTTTCAATAGCTATGGGATAAAGCTTGTCTAAGTGATGAGACACTTAGCTCAGTGGTATAATGTGCAAATCATTAGTGGAATCAGGAGTGTAACTTGAAGAAATATTGCTATATAAGTTTAGCAGTAATTAAGAATATAATTATAGTTAGTGAAACAGAAGTTTCAAACATATAATACTAAGGGACATTTGAAATATTACTGAAGAAGTTAAATTTTAATAGAAGAAATCATTAAAATTTGAATTTTACTAAATGTTACTGTCTAAAAACAGTGGCATTTAGAATGTACTTTTTCAAAGCATTCAGGAAGAAAATTGCTTATATAGTGTAATCCAGTGCTCTTTTGTCTGTCTATTACTACCTCATATATCTATTTTTTAAAAACTTTTATTAAATGTTTTGTTTTTGAGTACTTATATTTATTTCATATTCCTACATATTTGTTTTATTTATACTTTCAGAGATGTTCTAGGTATATACAAGCATAAAAATAGATAACTTCTGTTGTAGTGTGTTTTTAAATATAAATGATATTATACTTTGAGCCCTGGGGCACAGTGGTTAAGGGTTAAGCGCTCAGCTGCTACATGAAAGGTCATCTGGCAGTTTGAACCCACCACCTACTCCTTGGGAGAAAGACGTGGCAGTCTGCTGCCGTACAGACTTCTGCCCTATGGGCAGTTCTTTTCTGTCCTGCAGGGTCACTGTGAGGTGGAATCTACTCAGTGGCAATGAGTTTCCTTTGGTTGGCATTATATTATAGTTCTGTTCTGTAGTTAGTTCTTTTCCTTTAAGAGGAGATCCTTGTGAGCTTTCTTTATTAACATGTGTAGTACTAGAGTAAAAAGCTTTTTGAAGTATCAAACTGTTAGCCAGCATGTAGATATGTTTGGAGTTTAGAGTTCATTGTCTTATTAACATAATTGTCCTTTATTTTTTATTTATCAGATTGTAATTTTAGATAATTTACTTTTATTTTTGTGTGTGAATATTATTGGTTATGGCTAGCAAAATTTCATTTATTTTATGTCAGTGCAATTGTTATAGGCCTTTTTCCAAACTGCCCTTGTTTTAGATCTTAGATTTATGTACCTGTATTCATTTTCATACTAAAAACATCCATGATTATAATTTGCACTTAATATCAGAATAGAAGTCTGATAACCTTGAGTTAGAAGTATGAACTGTAGCCTTCAAACTCATTTATCTTATTCTTAGAATAATAACATACATATGAATAATACATTCATTGTCTTGCAGTTCATCAAATTATTGATTGAGCAAACTCTTTTAGGGAGCATAGTTGATACTTTATATCAGTTCGAGCTGATTTTATGAACTGACAAAATAAAATACTTTTCTAAATTTGCTCATGTGTAACTTGATAACCCTAAGGGAAGATCTTATTCCATGTATTTGAGTCAAATCATTAATGTATCATACAAATCAAGTTTCAAATTATTAGGTTGATCACTGCCATGATCTTTCATATTCCCCTTTCATGATCATGCCAGTGATCTTTCATATTCCCCTTCTGTTCCAGGAAATTAGCACATAACCAATAGTAACCTTTTAATAACTGTACAAAATATTTAGCTTGAAAACTTTTAACTTTTCTCTTTTACAGATTCTACGCCAAATCATCCATCACAAACAACACCAACCCATAAGAAAACTCCCAGTTCCTCATCTCGACAGAAAGATAAAGTTAATAAAAGAAATGAACGTGGTGAAACTCCTTTACATATGGCAGCTATTCGAGGAGATGTGAAACAAGTCAAAGAATTAATAAGTTTAGGGGCAAATGTGAATGTGAAAGATTTTGCAGGTAAGATTAGTAATTCAAAACTAATACTGAGGAACTAAAAATTTTCTAAACAAATTGTGGTTAAAATTTACTTTCACATTCTTTTATTCTTTTGGAAAGAAAGAATTTTAAGTGTACTTTATTTATTGTAAAACCATTTTGGAGTATGTACATAAAATCTTGATTTCTGTTCCAATTCCATGTCAATAATTACTCAGCTTTTTTATATAAGAATATTTGTGTTAGCATATTACCTATATAATTCTTTATCCATTAAGCTTCTATTATAGGTGAATTAAGGAGCCCTTGTGGTGCAGAGGTTAAAATGCTCAACTGCCAACCAAACGGTCGACAGTTTGCACCCACCAGCCTCTGTGCTGGAGAAATACGTGGCAGTCTGCTTCTTGATTCTGTAAAGATTTACACTCTTGAAAACCCTATGGGCAATTCTACTCTGTTTTATAGGGTCGATATGAGTCTGAATCACTTTAACAGCAGTGGGTTTTGAACAGATGAATTTGAGTTACATAATGTTTCAAGTGCTGAGGAGCAAGGATATCTCCTTGAGGACTAAGGTGCACCTGACACAAG
>NW_006921821.1:149211-150747 GCF_000298275.1 Orycteropus afer afer | reverse complement strand
AACAGCAATGTTTTCTGAGGAGCTCTGGTAGCATAGTGCCTAAGGCACTTGACTGCTAACCAGAAGGCTGGCAGTTCAAACCCACCAGCCATTCCTCAGAAGGAAGGTTGGGCAATCTACTTCCATAGTGATACCGCCTCGAAACCCAAGGAGGGGTCGTTATGAGTCAGATCCAACTCCATGGCACATAACAACAACGTTTTCTGGACATGGAATGAGGCATATCATTTCTGATGTGAGATGGATCTTGGCTGAAAGCAAAGACTACCAGAAAGATGTTTACTTGTGTTTTATCAACTATACAAAATCATTCAGTTGTGTGGATCATAACAAATTATGGATACCATTGAGAAGAATGGGAATTCCAGAACACTTAATTGTTGTCATGAGGAACCTGTATGTAGGCCAGGAGGCTGTCATTCAAACAGAACCAGGGGATACTACCGCATGGTTTACATTCGGGAAGGGAGTGCGTCATGGTTGTATCCTTTCACCATACTTTCTCAATCTGTATGCTGAGCAGATAATCCAAGAACCCAGACTATATGAAGAAGAACATGGCATCAGGATTGGAGGGAGAACAGTAACAACCTGTGATATGCAGATGATACAACCTTGCTTGCTGAAAGTAATGATGACTTGAAGCATTTACTGATGAAGATTAAAGACTATAGCCTGCAATATGGATTACACCTCAACATAAAAAACAAAAGTCCTCACAACTGGACCAATAAGCAGCATCACAGTAAATGGAGAAAAGATTGAAGTTGTCAAAGATTTCGTATTACTTGGTTCTACAATCAACACCAATGGAAGCAGCAGTCAAGAAATCATACAATGTATAGCACTGGGCAAATGTGCTGCAAAAGACCACTTTAAAGTGCTAAAGAACAAAGATGTCTCTGAAGACTAAGGTGCACCTAACTTAAGCCATGGTATTTCAGTCACCTCATACGCATGTGAAAGCTGGACAGTGAATAAGGAAGACCAAAGAAGAGTTGATGCTTTTAAGTTGTGTTGACAAAGCATACGAAAGCACACACCCTGGACTGGGAAAACAACTAACAAATCTTCTCTTGGAAGAAGTGCAGCTGGAATGCTCCTTGGAAGCAAGAATGGCCAGACTTGGTCTCACTTACATTGGTCATGTTTTCAGATGGGACCGTTGCCTGCAAAGGGATATCTTGCTTGGTAAAATGGAGGGTCAGCGAAAAAGGTGAAGGCCCTCAACGAGGTGGATTAACACAGGGGCCGCAACAATGGGCTCAGGTATAGCAAGAATTTTGAAGCTTGCATAGGACCAAGTGGTGTTTTGTTCTGTTGTGTGTAGGGTAGCTATGAGTCGGAGCCAATTTGACGGCACCTTCATAGTACTTCTAAGAACATTTATCAACTTGAGCATAAGGACTTGTTAGCAAGTGGTGGTGGTATTTTTATTTACTTTACTCAAATAACATACCAGTACATTTTTACTATAAAGAATTCAAGCCATAAAAGGTCAGAGAAAAAGATATGTTGTTGTTGTTAAGTGCCATT
>NW_006921821.1:127346-146005 GCF_000298275.1 Orycteropus afer afer | reverse complement strand
GCATCTCGCTGGGTTTTAAACACCAGAGGCTCAGCCTCAAAACTCAAGTCTACATGTCACCACAGTAGGACATACCGACAGACAAGTTTGTCTTGCTGTTGGAGACCTCTCGTATCACCCCCACCTGGGTCCCTGTGGCTGACTGTACCTCTGTCTGGCTTCCTAGCTTTTAGTCCCCTCTCTCCCTTAATTTCACATTCCATGCTACCCCCTACCTTCTAATCTCTTTTACTGCCACAAGTTATTGTTGAAAAATTTACAAGTTATCCTGTTTGTTTTCATTATCATATATATAAAATGAACATTTATGTATAGGCTTGTTTCTTAGTTTTAAACAGTAATGAGATTATTTCATTCATATCTATCACTCCATAGTGCTGCGACCTGCTTTTATTTAAAAAAAAAAAAAAACCTAATGTCTTACAAGGAGCTCTGGTAGCATAGTCCCTAAGGCACTTGACTGCTAACCAGAAAGCTGGAGGTTCAAACCCACCAGCCACTCTTCGGAAGGAAGATGAGGCAATCTACTTCTGTAGTGATACTGCCTTGGAAGCCCAAGGAGCGGGTCGCTGTAAGTCGGGTCCAACTCCATGGCACGTAACAACAATATCAAAAATGTCTTACAGATATTTCTGTCAATACGTATCGTTGTTGTTATTGTTATGTGCTGTCAAGTCAGACCCAACCCAGCCAAGTTGACACACAAACTGAACTACCACACCATCCCAGAATGGATATTTTAAGAATATAAAATTACTATGTCTGGTTGGTGGGATTATGGGATTTGTATTTTCTTACTAGTATTTTTTATGTTTTCACATTTTTCTTTAGTGAGTATGCAACTTTTATTACAATATAAATTAAAACAATAAATTTTGTTAAGTATTAAGTTCAGAAAAATTGTTAGCTGAGCAAATTAAATCCCTTGAGTCCTAAGAGTTTTTATTTACTGAAAGACTTTGATTGATCACCCTTGTTGATATTTGCTTCCTTTTTCTATTCTTTTTCTGTGGTTCAGATGATTACTGTATATTAGAGTGTATATTTATTGGGTAGGTTTAAATGTTTAGCTCTTAGTGCCAGTGGAAATAATACTTCTTGAATGAACCTTCTATAAAATTGCTGCTGTTTTTAACAATTCAATTTTAGTAGTTTTTTTCTTTACTCCTTTTTCCTTTCGTAACGTGATTTTAGCATTGATATGCCACATAAGACTATGCATATGAAAAGCATGTATCTTCAATTAGTGTAATTAAACATATTTAAATTAATATTCTCACTGTAGGTTGGACACCACTGCATGAAGCTTGCAATGTTGGATATTATGATGTTGCTAAGATACTTATAGCAGCTGGAGCAGATGTTAACACGCAAGGATTAGATGATGATACACCACTCCATGATTCTGCTAGTAGTGGGCACAGAGATGTAAGTACGATAGAAAAATGAATAGCATATCTTTCATTTATCTCTAAGTATTTTCTAACTTCCCATTTGATTCTTCTTTGGCTCATACTTTGACACATTTGTTGATTGATTTCCACATATTTGTGAAATTTCCAGTTTTCTGTCTGTTACTGGTTCATAGTTTCATTCCATTGTGATTAGAGAAGATATTTTATATGATTTCAGCCTCTTTAAGCTTATTGAAACTGTTGTGACCTAGCATATGGTCTTTCCTGGGTAATTTATCCATGTGTACTAGAGAAGAATGTGTATTTTGCTATTGTTGGATGAAGTATTCTGTGTATGTTAAGTCTAGGTGGTTTATGTTGTTGTTAGGTGCCGTCTAGGTGGTTCCAGCTCATAGCCACCCTTTGTACAACAGAACAAAATGTTTTCTGGGTGTGCACCATCCTCACAATCATTGCTGTATTTGAGCCCATAGTTACAGCCACTGTGTCAGTCCATGTCATTGAAGGTCTTCCACTTTTTCACTGACCCTCTATTTACCAAGTATGATGTCCTTCTTCAGGAATTGGTGCCTCCTGATAACATGTCCATAGTGTATGAGATCTTGAAATCCTCACTTCTGAGGAGTATTGTGGTTGTACTTGATTCAAGACATGTGTTCATTCTTCTGGCAGTCCATGGTATATTTGTTATTTTCTACCAGCACTATAATTCAAATGAATCAGTTCTTCTTTAGCCTTCCTTATTCATTGTCTAGCTTTCACATACATATGAGGCACTTGAAAACATCATGGTATCTTGGTTGGTTATCTTGTACTGCTACAACAAAAACACCACAAGTAGATGGTTTTAACAAGCAGATTTATTTTCTCACAGTTTAAGAGGCCAGAAGTCTAAATTTAGAGTGCCAGCTCTAGAGGAGAGCTTTCTCTCTCTGTCAGCTCTGAGGGAAGGTCCCTGTCTTCTTCAGTATCTGTAGGCCTGGTGTCCCTTGGAGATTTCCATGTGTCTTGGCAATAGCCTTTCCCTGAGTCTAGTAAGTTCTCAGCACAGAGACCCTGGGACCGAAGGACATACTTCACTCTCAGCTCTTCATTCTTGGTGGTAGTCAGGTCCCTCTTTTTCTGCTTGCTTCTCTCTCCTTTTATCTCTTGTAAGTTAAAATAGTGATGCAGGCTACAATCCAGGAAATCTCACCTTATATCAGATCAGGACTGTGACCTGAGTAAGGATATTGTATTCCGTCTAACCTAATCCCCTTAAAACTGATTATCTGAGCATATCAGTGTGTGTCATGAGGATGATTATTGCATAATTACATTATCTATTATTATATAATTGCCAAACCACTGAGTCATGGCCCAGGAAAACTGACACATATTTTGGGGAGACACAATTCAATCCATGACACATAGCTTGGGTCAATCATACCTTAGTCAGCAAATGACATCTTTGCTTTTTAACACTTTAAAGAGGTTTAACACATGTAAGTTGGTTTGTAGAGTTCTACTTACTTACTGAACTTCTCTCTAGGTGTTCTCTCCAGTATTGGAAATATTATAATGAAGTGTCTCCAACAATTGTTACAGAGCTGTCTACTACTCCCTTCATTTCTATCAATGCTTGCTACATATATTTGAAAGTTCTGTTAGGTAGGTGCATGTGTATGTGTGTGTGTAACTGAAATATCTTGATAGATTGACTCTTGTCATTACATAACAACTTCTGTTCTTCTTGTAAGGAGTTCTCGTGGCATAATGGATAGGGTAGTAGTGGCTGCTAACCAGAAGATGAGCAATTTAGACCCACCAGCTACTCTGCAGAAGGAAAATCAGGCAGTCTACTTCCTTAAAGATTCACAGCCTCAGAAACCCAGTATGGGTCACTATGAGTCAGAGGATTTTTGACGTAAAATTATTTTGTCTGGTATTCATACAGCTAGCCTGGCTCTCTGTTGAATGAAGTATTTTTTTCTATCCTTCCACTTTCAGTCTATTTGTATCATTGGATATAAGGTGTGTTTCTTGTAGACTGTGTGTAGATGAATCATATTTTTTTAATCCATTCTGGTGATCTCTGCCTTCTGAAAGAGTTTAATCAATTTACATTTAAAGTAATTATCAATAAGAAAAGTGTTACTTCTGCCTTGTTGCTATTAGTTTTTTGTGTGTTGCATGCCATTTTTGTTCCTCAACTCCTGCCGCCTTTTATGTTTAATTGATTTTTTGTAGAGAACCATTTTTATTCCCTTCTCCTTTTCTTTTGTCTATGTATTTTTAAGATATTTTCTTTGTATTTACAATAGAGATTACATTTACTATCCGAAATTTATAGCAAAAAAAAAAAAAAATCAAACCCACTGTCATGAGTTAATTCTGACTCATAGCAACCCTACAGAATGGAATAGAACTGCCCCATAGTGTTTCCAAGACTATAAATCTTTACAAAGCGGATTGATGCATCTTTCTCCCACTGAGTGGCTGGTGAGTCAGAACTACTGACGTTCTGGTTAGCAGCCTAGTGCTTTACCCATTGTATCACCAGGGTTTCTCAAATTTATAACAACCAACGGGAGCTCTGGTAGCATAGTGCCTAAGGCACTTGACTGTTAACCAGAAGGCTGGCGGTTCAAACCCACCAGCCACTCCTCAGAAGAAAGATGGGGCAATCTGCTTACGTAGTGATACTGCCTTGGAAACCCAAGGAAGGGTTGCTATGAGTCTGGTCTGACTCAACGGCACATAACAACAACAACAGTTATTACAGCATTTCATGAAGTTTCTGTGTATTATTGATGTTAAATTGGTAACACTTTATAAACTTATAACAATGTAGTTTAAATTGATACCAACTTAACTTTAATAACATATAGAAATGTTATTCCTATATCATTCTCTCTTCATACTTAGTTGTTGTCACAAGTTACATCTTTCTACGTTATACTCCCAATAACAAGTGCAGACTGATAATTATTTTTTATGTATTTGTCAGTTTTAATAATGTAGGGCATAATTACTACAATTACAAACCAAAAATATCACAAAACTAAGTGTTAAATTTGACCATGAAATTAACTTTATCACAGATACTTTTTTCTGTGTACAACTTCCAATGACCGTCTAGGGACCTTTCAGTTCAGTCAGAAGTATTGAAACATTTCTTGTAGAGCAGGTCTAGTTGTAATGAACTCTCTTATCTCCCTTAGCTTTTGCTATCTGGGAATGTTTTAATTTTGCCCATATTCTTGACAAAAATTTTAATGAATACTGAATTCTTGGTTGATAATTCTGTTCTTCCAACACCTTAAATATATTGGCCTTCTGGCCTGTAGCCTTTCTGAGGAGAAATTGGTATTTAATCTTATTGAAGATCCTTTGTATGTGACAGTTTGCTTCTGTCTTGCTGCTGTCAGGATTCTCTCTTTATATTTAGTTTTCAGGAGTTTAATAATAATGTATCTCCATGTGGATTTCTTTTGAGTTTTCGGTACTTGGAATTTATTGAGCTTTTTGGATGTGTGGATTCCTGTCCCTCATCTGATTTAAGAAGTTTTCAGCCATTCTTCCAGTGTTCTTTTTATCTTTTTATTTTCCTTCTGGAATTCTCATGATACATACGTTAATTTGTATAATGATGTCCCACGACTCCTTTAAGGTCTGTTTACTTTTCACCATTCTTTTTTACCTTTTCCTCCTCAACATGGATGATTTCAATTATCTTACCTTCTAGTTTACTGATTATTCTGCCAGATAAGATCTGCTATGAAATCTCTCCAGTGAATTTTTTATTTTGATTATTGTTTTTTTCAGCTTCAGTAATTCAGTTGTTTAGTTCCTTTTTTGTAGTTTCTGTTCATTTATTGATATTCCTATTTTGTTTTGTATCATTTTCTATAGTTCTTTGTGTTTTCCTTTAGTGTTTTGAGCATATTTGATATTGTTGTATTAAAGTCTTATTTGTTCATAATCTACATTTCCGTAAGGATGATTTTTCCCACATTATTTTGTTATTTTGAATGGGCTATCCTTTTCTGTTTATTTGTATGCTTTCTGATTTTTATTCTTGCTGCTGCTGCTGTTGTTAACACCAAAACATTTGATTGATTAAAATGTTTTAGCCCAGTAACTCATTCTTTCCCTTTTGGGTTTTATTTATTTATTTATTTATTTTTTATTGAAGGTTACAGTAGTTCGTCTGCTCAGCAACCTCCCCTAGCTATTTTTGCAACTACTGCCTTCCTGGATGTATGTAGAGATCTAAGCCTTCTGTTCTCCAGCCCATGCTTTTCTAGTGTTATAAAAGAGATTGTCTTGTACTAGAGGGGGAAGAACAAACACTACTTCTAGTGTTTGTAACTAGGCTGTGAACTGCTGCCCTTCTTCAACCACTTGCTTTCAGCACCCTTAAGGGTTAACCCAAGGTTGAGACTAGAGATTCTTAGGTATTTTCAGCACATGTATGTTGCCCTGAGCATGTGTGTAGTTTTCATAATTCCCCTGTATATATGGTGCTTTTGAAATCTCTAATTTCAGAATGCTCTGGTAGCATAATGGCTAAGGCACTTGACTGCTAACCAGAAGGCTGACGGTTCAAACCCACCAGCCCCTCCTCGGAAGGAAGATGGGGCAATCTACTTCCGTAGTGATAATGCCTTGGAAACCCAAGGAGGGGTCGCTACGAATCAGGTCCGACTTGACGGCACATAACAACAACAACATCAATTTCAGAAAGAAACTCTTACTCCAGCATCTCCTTTAGCCTTTAAGCATTAATTTTGTGTTTCAGTCATACTATTTATTCCTAGAATGAAAGGACAGTCACAGCCTTCAGGTGTTATACACCACTCCACCTTGCTCCACGTGAGCTGTAGCAGGCCAAAGTCAAGGGGGATGCTCTGCTATATTTCTTTAAGGAACCACCAGACAGATCAGAACAGACACATACCATAATTCACTAGCAAAGTCTGGTCTGCTCACTCCAAAGCTAGAGATCCAGCCCCTCTCTTGAGAGTATGTAGTCCAAAGTCCACCACCAGGCCAGGTGGGCATAAACAATAGAAATTTAAATTTTTTTTTTTTTACTGATTATGAGTCACCTTTTCTTGACTCATCATTTTCTTGGTTGCTGTAGCCCTCTGATTGTTTTTCAGAGTTCTTACAGAGATGAGCCTACCAGTTTCTGTTTGTTTTCTGTGGTGATTGTGCACAGGGGGAAGAGGAATATGAAACTGTTCATGCCATCATCCTCCAAGAAGTCCCTGTGTTTTCTGTCATTGACTCTTAGAAATGCTTGTTGCCTAAGAAGTGCTCAGTAAATTCTGTGTGGATTGATAGATGGATGAATGGATAACTAACTCATTATATGCAGAATACTAACGGCTTTAATCCATAAAGCCTGACAACCTATGGAGTACATTTCCCTTTCCTCTGAATTTACCAGAAAATGATTTATTTTCTGACTGGGGTACTTTAAATACTGTAATCTTTGCTTTAAAAAGAAATTATTGCTAATCTGTCAGAGATGAATGTTCTTTTTCAAATGTGATATACAGAGACTTCCTGATCTCTAAATGTAATTTTAAAGAATTATGCTTTGTGACTAAGATATGTTTCTATGTGTACAACTTTCAAAGTATGAACACAGCTACAAAATATTTCCAGAAGCTGACCTTTGAGCCCATGTATTTACAGAGACTCAAACACTATTTCTAGTCTTTTTCCAGAGGGACACTGGCATGCTGTATTCACAAGAGAGAAGACCTTTGCTTTTCCTCCTACCAACATGCCTAGGATAGTAGGAGTCACAGTTCAAGAACTATTGATAGCTATTTTCTCCTTGTTCTTGAGGAGGAGGAGGAAGAGGAAAATGATAGCCACAAAAAATCCCATCTGTGTGTATCCATACAATATATTCTGAGTATATAATAAACAATTGGATTTCTTTTGCTCAGTAATAGTCATGAAAACTTCAGCTATCTATAAAATATTTCTAAGTTGGAAAAAGCAGAAAAATAGCAGTTCTGTGGCCAGGTCTTAAATTATTTAGAATGAGAACCTTCACAAAGCTTACATTATTTCAGGATTTTTTTCAGCTTATTCTTTTTGTTATTTTTTATTTATTTATTTATTTATTTATTGTGATTTGGGTGAAGATTTACAGAGCAAATTCACTTTCCATACAGTAGTTCATATACTTAGTCTCATGTATTGAGCACAGTTTACCACAATGCAACAGCTCCTCTCCCACTTCCTCCCCACAGTTACCTCTTCCCATTGTCCATCCCTCCATACACTCCTGCCCCCTGAGCTGTCTCCCTGTGCACAAGCAGCCCTTCTTTCTTCCATGATTGTTGTCTCCAAGGTGTGTATCTACTCGAGGTAAATGTTTAACTCATATGCCTGTATTTTGTTTGCTGAAAACCCCAGGTGTGTGTTCAATTCCAGACCTGAAGGACAGCTAGGGGCCATAGTCTCAAGTGGTTCTACCAGGCTCTATCGGACCAGCAAACCTGGTCCCCACCTTTTTTTTTTTCCTCCAAATGATTTTGAGTTATATTTCCACATTGTTCTCCCTCTCTATCAAGGATCTCCTACATAGATCCCCTTCCAAGTGGATGACAGTGGTAGCCGGGCATCATCTAGTTCTTCTGGTCTCATTGTTGTATAGGCTGCAGATTGGATGGTGTACCAGTCTCTAGGACTAATTGTTTCCATGAATTTTGGTTTTCTTCATTCTTCTTTGTTCTGGACAAGGAGAGACCCATCGTTGCATCTAGATGGTAGCTTGCAAGCTTTTAAGACCCCAGTCGCTACTCGCCAAAGTAGGAGGTGGAACAATGTTTTGTATAGTATGTTATGCCAGTTGAGCTTGATGTCCCCTGCAACTGTGGTCCCAAGCCCACAGGTTCAACTACTCAGTCCCTCTGGGTAGCTGGCTGTGACCAAGCAGTGACCACAACCTTGCCCCTTGTCAGCTCTACTATACACCTGGGAATTCTGATCATTCACATAAACTTATAGGACCATTGTCTGCCAACCTTATGAATGTTCTTGGATGCACTCCCCATTTCATAGACATACCTAATCGTTTAGCCTATCCACCCATCTATCCATCCATATACCCATGTTTGCCTTCACTGACAACGTAGTACTGTATGTGCAGAAGGGTTCATATTTGTTGTCTACACCTCCCATGTACCTCTCTATGTCTTTCTTATCCTCAATGCTGCCATATTGGTCACTCACATTTGGTACACTGCCCTTCTCTTCACCCAAATCAATACTTATCTCTATCTATCTAACAGCCTTGCCTCTCCTCCACTCCCCTCCCACCTCTGGTGACCAACAAAGAAAATTTCCTTCTGTAGATAAACCTTTCCTTAACTTTTGCAATAACGGACTAATACAATTTTTGTCCTTTTGTTAATTGAATTATTTCACTCAGCATAATGTCCTCCAAGTTCATCCACATTATGCGGTGCTTTGCAGATTCTACATTATTCTTTAGCATTGCATAGTATTCCATTGAGTGTATGTACCATAGTTTGGTTATCCATTCCTCAGTTGATGGACATCTAGGTTGTTTCCATGTTTTGGCTATTGTAAATAGTGTTGTGATGAACATGGGTGTGCATATATCTGTTCTTGTCATGGCTCTCACTTCTTTAGGGTATATACCTAGTAATGGAATAGCTGGGTCAAATGGTATTTCTAATTGCAACTTTTGAAGGAATCTCCATACTGCGTTCCACAATGGTTGTACCATTTTACAGTCCCACCAGCAGTGTATGAGAGTCCCAATCTCCCCACAACCTCGCCAGCATTTGTTATTTTCTGTCTTGTTGAACTTTGCTGCTAGTGCTGGAGCAAGATGGTACCTCATTGTTGTTTTGATTTGCATCTCTCTAATAGCTAATGATCGTGAGCATTTCTTCATATGTTTGTTGGCCGCTTGAATATCCTCCTTGGTGTGAATTGTCTATTCATGTCTTCTGCCCATTTTTTAATTGGATCGTTTGTCTTTTTGTTATTGAGGTGTTGGAGTTTTCTATAAATTCTAGAGATAAGTCCTTTGTCAGATATGTTATTACCAAATATTTTTTCCCAATCTGTAGGTTCTCTTTTGACTCTTTCTCTTTTGACTCTTGGAGAAGTCTTTGGAAACACATAAAAATTTAATTTTTAGAAGGTCCCAATCATCTGGTTTCTCTTCTGCTGTTTGTGCATTTTGTGTTATGCTTGATAGTCTATTTATGCCATATATTAGGGCCCTTAAATTTGCCCCTAGATTTTCCTTGAGGAACTGTGTAGTTTTACATTTCACATTTAAGTCTTTGATCCATCTGAAGTTCGTTTTTGTGTATGGTGTGAGGTACAGAACTTGTTTCATTTTTCTGCAAATGGATCTCCAGTTTTGCCAGCACCATTTATTAAACAAACATTCTCTTCCCCATTTAATGGATTTTGGGCCTTTGTCAAAGATCAGCTGACTATAGGTCAGTAGATCTATATCTGGGTTCTCAATTCTATTCCATTGGTCTATGTGTCTGTCATTAAACCAATACCAGGCAGTTTTGACTACTGTGGCTGTATAGTAGGTTTTAAGATCCAGTAGTGTGAGACCTCCTACTTTGTTTTTCTTCTTCAATAGTGCTTTGCTTATCTGAGGTCTGTCAGCTTATTCTTATAATCAGGAATGTTTGCCTTTCTCCTGAACAATTAAATTGTTTTTCATCTTGTCAGTCCTAAAACTAACTAATTTTTTTTTTTTTTTAATTTTAGTGTTGATTCCTAGAAAGCTAAGACCCTAAGTTTTGGTCCTAGTCTTTGGCCCTCATCTTTGACAAGGATATAGTACTTTATGATGCAGCTTTTATACTAGCCTTATTCCTACTTCTTTTTTATGTTATGGTGGTGGTTTCTGTGAACTCCGTTCTGACTCATGGTTATCCCATGTGTGCAGAGTAGAACTGTTCTCATAGGGTTTTCAAGGATGTGGCCTTTTGGAAGCAGACCACCAAGCCTTCCAGTACGTCTCTGGGTGGGTTTGAACCACCAGCCTTTCAATTAGTAGTCCAGTGCTTACCCATTTTTCCCACTCAGGAATTTCTATTTTATATTATTGTTCTTGGGTGCTATCATGTCAATTCTGACTCATAACAAACCCATGTGACTGAGTAGAACTGCTCCATAGGGTTTTCTTGGCTGTAATCTTTATGGAAGCAAATGGCCAGATCTTTATTCTGCAGAGTGGCTTGCTTGGTGAGTTTGAGCTGGCAACCTGTCAGTATGCAACGGAGTGCATAACCATGGTGCCAACAAAGATTTTATATACCCAACTTTATTTTCCTTGTCTTACCATTTTTACCTACATCTAATTTGTTTCCTCCTGTGTTTTAAACAAGTTTACATTGCCTTAAGTCCTTTTCAGAATAGTTTTTATCCTATGAAGATAATCTGTAAAATATTGATTAGGATGGGTTAAGATGTTTCTAACATGTTTAAAGGAACAAGCTGTACCTGACTCACAGACATTTAAAAAATATTCATTGATTACTGATTGCTTCTTAATGGTAATAAAAAGCTTTTCAGCAGTATATATCAAGAGGCTTTGTTCTGTTTTCTCATTCTAGGACCATAGTCTAAGGAATAAGCCTAAAAACGGAGGCATTTCAACTTCAACTCATAAAGATGTTCACGACAGTATTTATAATGACTAAAAATTGTTGACTTCATTCTCTTCACAAACCCCTAAAGTGGCAATAAATGGAGAGTTTAAAGGGCATAGACACACAAGGACAAAGTACAGAAGAAACAAGAAAGTCAGTATTTTGGAAGGTAGAAATCAGTGGTTACTGATCCTAGGATAGCATCTGGCAGCCTTTTTTGTGTAGGGCCAGTCAGTAATTATTTTACTCTTGGCAGGCCCCATGTAATCTTTGTTGCATATTGTTGTTGTTGTCTTTCCCCTACATTTTTTAGAAACATAAAAACCTATTTTTAGCTGGAAGGCCAGATTTGGCCTGTAGCCTGTAATTTGCCAAACTCTGACTTAGAAGATCCAAGAATATTGAAACCAAAGTGAAGAAGCTGCTCAGTTTACAGCACAGAATTCCAGAAAATATGAAGCTCGGGAGTTTATGTCACCAGCTACTTCTGGAATTGACTTTTGAGATAAGACTAAAAAGGAAGACTGATCAAAGTCTTTCTGTTCCACGTATCTTTTCCCCAAGGTCTGTCTCCCCCATACAGCCAGATGACTGCCCCCCTCACACACACACACCCTGGTAGATCACTGAGAGTTATTTCTTGTTGAGGATAAACCAGAGACTCTGGACTGGGGTGCAGCAATACCTCAGAGTAAGGATCATTATAATTTAATTAAATAAGAGACTGAACATTAACACTATAGCCTCCTTTCCCTATTCAGCAGCCAGAATGCTATCATTTAGATTTAAATTTCCAGGCATGAAGTTGAAAATTTTTACTTCAGGGAACTGAACTAGCCAAGAGACAATTACCCCAGTGAAATGGGTCAGTCACATTACATTAACATCTATCTGTCAACAAATCATTCCCATACCCACAAAACTTTCAGTAAGCTTTTTAGTGCCTCACTGTGACCTTCAACATACAGACAAGGATCACTTAACATTTGGGGGGTGGGGAGTCTTTAACTGGGAAGGAAGACATTAAAACAAACCAATAAAAAAATAAGAACTTGGAGGAAACAGCAGTGCTAAGAGGAACTTTCTAAAAAACCATTTCCCTTCCCAGAGAGATAAGGGAATTTGTTGTAGCCCTGAAAGAAGAAATGAGTGCATTTTTTAAAAATCAGTGTTTTAAAAGGGAAAAAGAAATCTTGAAAATTAATAATATGATAGCAGAAATACAAAATGGAATACAAGTGTTAAAAGTGGAGGAAACTAGGAGACAAAAAGACAAAGAAGGCCAGAAAATTAGAGAAAAAGTAAGATCAGTCTAGGCAATCCAGCATCTAACAGCAGTACGTGGAAGACAGAATAGTGAATACATAGATATCAAATAAAACCAAAAAAATGTCCCTATACTGAAGGAAATTGGGTTTTCAGATTGAAAAAGGACAGTTGAATCGAGTGTTCAGCACAGTCATCTCAGTCTGAGACACAAGTACATTATCCTGGAATTTCAGGATGATAGGGCAAAGAATGTCCTTAAGCTTCCAGAGAGAGAAAGCAAGTCCCATATAAAGGTAAGAAATCAGAATGGCATCAGGGCTTCCCAGTAACACTAGAAGCTAGAATATAATGGAGTGATACCTTCAGAATCTAAGGGAAATTGTTTCTAACCTAAAATTCTGTATGTAGGTAAACTATTAATCAAGGAAGAGTGAGATACAAGTATTTTCTGGCATGCAGAAATCACAAAACATTTACTCATTCTTGGGAATCTCCTGGAGTTGGATATCCAACAAAATGAAGGAGTAAACCAAGCAAGAAATAAAATAGGATGTAAAGGATCTAGTACAGAATTGATGGGAAGTGTATTTCTGGAGTGATAGGATGAAGAAAGATGTCAAGCTGACAGTTGGACAGCAGGTCTGGATGGAATAAAGAGCTACCAGTCCATTTTAGAGCAAATCAGAAGGCTTGGAGAAAGAGGTCTCTAACAAGAGAGAAGTGATAGTATATTGAATTGATCTATTACTATAACCAAGTGGGGGAAAGATGAATTTAAATATGTATATGGAAAAAACTAAGCAAATGAAAAATCAAGATAATAATTATCTCCATGGGGGAGGAGCTTTGGAAGTTGTACAAAAATGGAAATTTAATCAAAATGTAGTACCTTGGCTTAACATTTATTATAATTTTTATACTAATGTAAGCAATGTATATTAATCTTACTTAAAATATAATACAACTATATTGGGAAGGTAAGAGAAAAGGAGGTGTGTGGGAGAGGATTGGTGAAAGAGATTAGACTGTCTTCTGTTGAGAGAGAAAATAAAGAAAACCTAAAACTGAGAAAATACCAATGAAGCAAGCTAAGCATGTTATTTAGGTACATGGAGATAAGTCTTAGGGACACGTGTTCTTCATCAGTAGCTTTTAAAAAACTAGCTATTCTTTTGAATCATAAGCATGTATAAGTTGGTTAAAATTAAAAAAGGAAAAAAGTTAACAGTTGGGATCATGATTAACTCCTTTTCTTTGTATAGTCTTACATTTCCAAATTTCAATAATGACTGTTTTCTTTCACATTCTGGAGTAATTTTTTTTATTTGTTCACTGTGAATCTTCATTATTCTTGAATATTTTCAACTAATTTGTTAGAAATTCGTCATCTAAAGCATATTTAAACAAACGTGATATATTTTCTAAATACCACTGTTATGTCTTCCACATACTGCTGTTAGATGCTGGATTGCCTAGATTGATTGTACTATTTCTCTAATTTTCTGGCTTTCTTTGTGTTTTTGTTTCCTAGTTTCCTCAACTTTTATCTTTTAACACTTGTATTCCATTTTTCATTTCTGCTATCATATTATTAATTTTCAAGATTTCTTTTTGCCTTTTAAAACACTGATTTTTAAGAAATGCACCGTTTCTTCTTTCAGGGCTACAATAAATTCCCTTATCTCTCTGGGGAGGGAAATTGTTTTTTAGAAATTTCCTCTTGGCACTGCTATTTCCTCCAAGTTCCTGTTTTTCTATTGGTTTGTTTTAGTGTCTTCCTTCCCAATTAATCTCATGTGTTGAGATTACAAAGATGAATACAGACTTGACCCCACATGAAGCTTAGAATATTAGTAGTATAGAGTAAGTGGGGAAAATGTTAATAAATTATAGTATAGTATTACAGCTGCTATGATAGAAGTGAAGACATGAAAAGACAGAAATGGTTCATTCAGCCTGGAAAAGTGGCATCTTCAGAGGAGATGGTTCTTGACCTAGGTCTTCAAAACTGAGTATGTGCTTATCAAGTTAGATATCTTTAGAAAGAATATTCCAGTGAAGGAGAACAGCACAACAAAGTGAGCAGAAGTGTGGAAACATGAATTAGCATAATATGGTACCGTGATGACAAATTAAGTGAAAGAAATAGGATTTGATAAGAGATACAGTTGGGAGATAAGAGAGGAGCTGGAATTACTGTATAACTGTGTAAGAAGTTTGAATTCCATCCTCAATTTTATAGGATGGCCTTATTACAGAGTTTTAAGAAGCACTAAAACAAAAACCCACTGCCATCAAATCAATTCTGACTCATAGCAACTTTCATTGGGTCCCAAGGCAGTAAATCTTTTTTTTTTTTTTTAAGAGCTTGTTTTACGTTAAACGTAACACGTACGTTTAGTTTCATTCCCCATTCATCATGTCCAACCCTAACCCAGTCTCCTCCCCTCCCTACCCTGTAACCCTCCCCCTGTGCCCCTCATATTTATGCACTCCTGTTTGTCGTGCATTTCCTCAATTTGAATGTTGCTCCTCTGGTGTCCCATGGTCTATTGCTCAAGGGGATGTATTACCATAGAGTATGTGGGTGCGTCATCCTGGGTTGAGTGGTCAGCATGTACATCTTGTTAACTATTGGGCTGAGAATCTGCCCTTGGGGGTGAGTTTTATTCCAGGCACAGAATGTATTCAATGTATTCCAGGGCCATAGTATTGGGAGTCTCACCAGATTTCATCTGACCAGTAAATCTGGTCATTATTGAGTTTTTGGATTTTGTTCCACGTTTTCCCTCGCACTTTATCCAGGATTTCCAGATTTGATCCTTTCCTGAATGGTTGACATTGGTAGCTGGGCACCATCTAGTTTTTCTGGTCTCGAGGGGCATTGTGTCCTAAGGCTGATTGCTTCTAAATGTGCCTTTTTTTTTTTTTTTCGTTGTTCTTCACTTCCAACGCTAGGAGACCATTAGCTGCATCTTAGATGACCACTTGAAAGCTTTTAAGGTCCCAGTTGCTACTCACCAATGTAGGATGTGGGGCAACACTTTTATGTATTTTGTTGTGCCAGTTGAGTCTGGTGTCCTCCAGTACTATGGTCCTGAGACAGTAGATCTATTGGATCTCTCTCCCATAGTGTCTGGTTGTCTGTGAGGGATTATTCTGTGTCAGTCTTCTATTGTTTCTGTAAGTACTGCAGGTATTTTGTATCACTAGTGTCTGTGCAAGATTAGCGTCAGCTGAATCTATCCATGGTCTAGGGTATACTTCTGTTCACTGACCTCTGTCTGATCATCTCAGGTGTTTATGTGTTTATCTGTATAACCTAGTGTTTGGTGTGTTTGGTTTTAATGGCAATGCAGTATATTGTGGACACATTGGTTGGTATTAGCATCTGTCATCTATCTCTTATGTGCACAATTCTGTGGACTCCCATTTCCTAATGTTGTCATGATGGTCATATATCCTTCCCGTATATCCCTCCCCCTACCCATGTCAGTGTGTAGGCCCCAACTAGCCTGAAATTAATCTCTCCCCTTCTCTCCCCATCCAAATAACCTACTAGGTAAGTTCCCTTTCCCAAGCAAACCCTTCTCTGTCTTTTTACAGTAATGGGCTCATATAGCACTTATCTTTCTGTGATTGACTTATTTCACTCACCATAATGTCCTCCAGATTCATCCACATTGCAAGATGATTTGCATATCCTTCATTGTTCTTTAATGTGGCATAGTATTCCATTGTGTGGATATACCACAATTTGGTTATCCACTCATCCGTTGATGGGCATTTAGGTTGTTTCCATCTCTTTGCTATGTGAATTGTGCTGCGATGAACATAGGTGTACATATGTCTGTTCGTGCGCTCTCACTTCTTTAGGATATATTCCTAGTAATGGAATTGCTGGGTCAAATGGTACTTCTATTTTCAGTTTTTTAAGGAGGTGCCATACCGTTTGCCACAATGATTGTACCATTTTACAATCTGACCAGCAGTGCACAAGAGTTCAATTTCTCCACAACCTCTCCAGCATTTGTTACTTTCTGACCTGTTGAACTTTGCTGTTATTGTTGGGGTGAGATAATATCTCCTCGTTGTTGTGATTTGCATCTCCCTAATGATTAATGATCGTGAGCAATTTCTCATGTTTGTTGGCTGCCTGTATATCTTCTTTGGTGAAGTGTCTGTTCAAGTCTTTTGCCCATTTGTGAATTAGGTTATTTGTCATTTTGGTGTTGAGTTGTTGAAGTTTTCTGTAGATTTTAGAGTTAATTCCTTTATCCCAATCTGTAGGTTCTCTTTTTGCCCTCTTGACGAAGTCTTTCAATGCGCACAAGAATTTAAGTGTTAAAAGGTCCCAGTCATGTAGCTTCTCTTCTGTCTCCACGTTCTGGGTTATGCTTGACAGTCTATTTATGCCGTAAATTAGGGCTCCTAGAGCTGCCCCTATTTTATCTTTATAAATTTTATAGTTCTGGGTTTTACATTTAAGTCTTTGATCCAGCTTGAGTTTGTTTTTGTGTATGGGGTGAGGTATGGGTCTTGTTTCATTTTTCTACAGGTGGATATCCAGTTTTGCCAGCAACATTTGTTAAAGAGGCTGTCTCTTTCCCATTTAATGGGGTTTGGACCTTTGTCAAAGATCACTTGTCCACAGATGGATGGGTCTATTTCTGGACTCGATTCTGTTCCATTGGTGTATCTGTCTATCATTGTACCAATTCCATGCTGTTTTGACTACTGTGGCTTTATAGTAGTTCTTAAGATCTGGGAGTGTGAGACCTCACACTTTGTTTTTCTTCTTGAGAAGTGTTCTGCTTATTCGAGATCTTTCCTTTCCATATGAAATTAGTAATTAGTTTTTCCATATCCTTAAAAAATTTTGTTGAAATCTGGATTGAGATTGTGTTAAATGTATAGATTGCTTTAGGTAGTATTGACATTTTCACAATGTTTAGTCTGCCTGTCCGTGGACAAGGTAGGTTCTTGCATTTATGTAGTGCCCTTTTTGTCTCTTGTAGCAGTGTTTTATAGTTTTCTCTCTATAGGTCTTCTGTGTCTGTGGTGAGGTGTATTCCTAGATATTTTATCTTTCTCATAGCTATAGTAAATGATATTGTTTCCCTTATTTCTTTATCAGAAGACTCCTTGCTGGTGTAGAGAAATCCATCTGATTTTTGTATGTTGACCTTGTATCCTGCCACTTTGCTGAACCTCTCTATTAGTTCCAGTAATTTTTTTTTTTAATTGAGTCCCTTGGGTTTTCTATGTATGGGATCATATCATTCATAAATAGAGATAGTTTTAGTTCCTCTTTGCTAATTTATATGCCTTTTATTTCTCTTTCTTGCCTTATTGCCCTGGCCAGGACTTCGAATACAGTGTTAAATAGAAGTGGTGATAGAGGGCATCCCTGTCTGGTTCCCGTTCGTAAGAGGAATGCCTTGAGTCTTTCTCCATTAATAATAATGTTGACGTTGGCTTTGCATATATACCCTTTATTATGTTGAGGATTTTCTCTTCTATCCCTATTTTGCTGAGAGTTCAAAACAGGAATGAGTGTTAGATTTTATCATATGCCTTTTCTGCATCAATTGACATAATCATATGGTTCTTTTCCTTTGTTTTGTTTATGTGATGGGGTACATTGATTGGTTTTTGATGTTGAACCACCCTTGTAAACCTGGCATGAATCCCACTTGGTGCGGGGGTATTAATTTTTTGATATATTGTTGGATTCTGTTGGCCAGGATTTTGTTAAAGATTTTTGCATCTATGTTCATGAGTGATATTGGTCTGTAGTTTTCGTTTCTAGTGGTGTCTTTCTCTGGTTTTGGTATTAGTGTTATGCTTGCATCATAAAATGAGTTTGGGAGTATTCCATCTTTTTCTATGTTCTGAAATAGCTTGAGTAGCATTGGTGTCAACTCTTCTCTGAGTGTTGGATAGAATTCTCCAGTGAAGCCATCAGGGCCAGGGCTTTTCTTTGTGGGAAGTTTTTTTTATGACCGGTTCAATTTCTTCCCTTGCTGAGTCTGTTAAGCTTTCTGTCTCTGAGTGGAATTGTTTAGGTAGGTCTTGTCATTCTAGAAACTTGTCCCTTTCTTCTAGGTTCTCAAATCTATTGGTGTACGGTTTTTCATAATATTCTGTCAGTATCTTTTTTATTTCAGTTGGTTTTGTTGTGATGACACCATTTTCGTTTACAATTCTTGTGATTTGGATCTTCTCTTTCTTTTCTTTTGTTAGGTCTGCCAATGGTTTAGGAGCTCTGGTAGCATAGTGCCTAAGGCACTTGACTGCTAACCAGAAG
>NW_006921821.1:111313-127246 GCF_000298275.1 Orycteropus afer afer | reverse complement strand
GATACTGCCTCGGAAACCCAAGGAGGGGTCATTATGAGTCAGGGCCGACTTGATGGCAAATAACAACAACAACAACAACAGCCAATGGTTTATCAATTTTATTAATCTTTTCGAAGAACCACCTCTTTGTTTTGTTGATTTTCTCTATGCTTTTTTTGTTTTCTATTTGATTTATTTCTTCTGATCTTTATTATTTCCTTGCTCCTAGATACTGTAGGATTCTTTTGTTGCTCTATTTCTTGTTGTTGGAATTGATGAGTTAGAGTGTTGATTTTGTGTTTCTTTCCTCTTTTTTGATATATGCATTTATTGCTATAAACTATCCTCTGAGTACTGCTTTCGCTGTGTCCCATAGGTTTTGGTATGATGCATCTTCATTCTCATTTGTTTCTAGGAATTTTTTAATTTCCGTTTTTAATCTGCTCTGTAACCCAATAGTTTTTGAGCAGTGAGTTGTTCAGCTTCCATATGTTTGCTGCTTTTTCCTTGCTTTTCCTGTTATTAATTTCTAATTTTATAACATTGTGGTCTGAGAAGATGCTTTGCATTATTTCAGTGTTTTTGAATTTATGGAGGCTTGTTTTATATCCTAGCATATGGTCTATTCTGGAGAAGGATCCATGTGAACTGAAAAAGAATGTGAATTGTGCTTTTGTTGGGTGAAATGCTCTGTATATATGTATGAGGTTGAGTTGGTTGATTGTATTGTTGAGTTCTTCTGTATCCTGAGTTGAGTTTTTTTTTCCAGTTGACCTGTCCCTCTTTGAAAGTGGTGTGTTAAAGCCTCCTATCACTATTGTAGAGTTGTCTATTATCCCTTTATTTCAGTTAACGCTTGCTTCACATATTTTGGAGGACTTTCATTGGGTGCATAAATATTTATTGTTATAACATCTTCTTTGTCAGTTGACCCTTTCAGCATCATATAATATCCCTCCTTATCTCTTATGATGTCTTTCACCTTAATGTCTATTTTATGAGAAATCAGTATTGCTACTTCTCTTTTTTTGGTTTCCATTGTCTTAGTATATTTTTTTCCATCCCTTAACTCTTAATTTGTTTTTATCTTTGTGTGTAAGGTGGGTCTCTTGTAGGCAGCATATCGATGGGTCTTCTTTTCTTATCCAGTCTGCTACTCTCTTTCTCTTGATAGGTGCATTTAGTCCACTCACATTGAGTGTGTAATTAGCGATAGGAATGAATTGATTGTTGTCATTCTATTGTGTTTTTTTGTCGTGTTGTTGGTGTTTCTTTGGTCCTTATACTTTTCTGTGCTGAGTTTAGTTTGTTGGCTAATGCTTTCTTCCTTTTCTTCTTTATAGTTGGTTTTGTGCTTATTAAACCCATATGTTTTCCTTCCTTCTGGATTTGCTTAGAAGGATTGTTCCTTTTCTCTTTGGTTACCTTGGAGTATATTCTTGTCTCTACATTTTTAGAACAGTACGTACTGTGAGGACATTGTCCTGTTTTCTTCTCCACTTGAAGGTCTGTACCTAGAAGTTTTATTCCCTCTGATAGGTTAGTTGCTGCTGTTGTGTGCTGATTGAGTTCTTTGGTTTTTAAGGTACAATGTTTCATGATCTTCTTTTGAGTATCTGTTTCTGATTTGGTTTTAGTGTTGATGCCAAGTATCCTGGTTTTGTTGACTTCTGTTGTAGGTTCTCTGTTAGAAGGACTTCCTTAAGCATTTCTTGTAGGGTTGGTCTGGTTTTCACAAAGTCCCTTAATTTCTGTTTGTCTGAGAATGCCTTGATTTTGCCCTCATGTTTGATCGATAATTTGGCTGGATGTAGGATTTTTGGTTGGAAGTTCTTTTCCTTCAGTGTTTTATATATGCCGTCCCATTGCCTTCTTGCCTGCATGGTTTCTGCTGAGTGATAGGAACTCAGCCTAACTGTTTGATTATTATAAGTAATATTTCCTTTTTCCCAGGCAGCTCTCAAAATTTTTTCTTTGTCTTTGGTTTTGGAAAACTTGATTATAATATGCCTCAGTGTTTTTCTCTTGGGATCTGTTTTGTGTGGAGTTCTATGAGCTTCTTGGACAAATATCTTTTCTTCCTTCATGATATGGGGGAAGTTTCTGTTAGCACGTCTTCCACAATTTTCTTGATGGTCTTTTTCACCTCTTCTTGTTCTGGAATTCCAGTGAGTCTTACGTTGTTTTTTCTCATGTCATCACATATAATTCTTAGGTTCTCTTCATTTCTCTTAAATCTTTGTTTTTTTTTTTTCTTCATGCAGTCTAGTGTCCATGGATTTGTCTTCTAGTTGGGATATACGTTCTTTAGCCAGTTACAACCTACTCTTTTGTGCTTCTACTGTGTTGTGTAATTCTGTCATTTTGGTACTCATCTTCTGCATTTCTAACTGCTGTTTTTGTATGAGTTCTGATTATGCATTAATCTTAATATTCTCTTCCTCAGTGATCTTCCTGAGTTCCTCCAGGGAACTGTCTGTGTTCTCCATGTTTCTGTTTTGGGGTTTCCTTAGGCTCTTGTATAGCTCTATAAACATATCTTCTAAATTCCTTCTCAGATAATTCTCTTGACTCCTCCTCTTCCTCCATGTATAATGAGACCTTTGTTTGTAGTTTTGCTTCTAATGCCTTGTCCCGTTTTTTTGTTTTATTTGAGGTTGCCTATTGTTTCCTAGACATTTAGAGGTTGTCTTTAACTGTTGGTTACATGTTGATTTGTTTTGTCTTGGTTTTATGGTTTAATATTTTGAAAAGGTGAAGCTGGTGTATTTTATTTTATTTAGTTATTAGTTCAGGTATGTGGGGTCGGTCTGCAGTTTTCTTTGTGATGTTGGAATCACTGTGTGGAATGTGGATATGGGTTTCTGTTTCTTGTAAAGAGGGTTTAGCATTCGAACCGGGAGGTTTTATGTTGGCTGAATGTGGTTTCTTCTATTGGATGAGTGAAGTTATTGGCAGAGAAGGTGGGAATGGAAGAAGGAGTGCTTGCTGTTGATAGGGGCGATTTCTAGGGCTTTGAGTTGGCTGCTACCGATGATGTTGTACTGTTATTTACAGGCCCAGTGCTCAATTTCAGCCAAGACTCCAGTTGTTAGGGGGTCGCTACTTTCCACCAGGCTCAGACACACGTAAAAACCCTGTTCCTGAGGCCCCTCAGCACCAAAAAGCCAACCCAAGGCAACTTCCCAACTCCGCAGTCCACCGCAGGTGTTTCTCTCTCTGGCCCCACCCGCCCGCGGTGCACCAAAATCCCTAATTCAAACTGCTGTACCTAGTTTTTCAAGCTCTAAGATGCTAGAGGGAAATAGCATGGTGATTACTGACAAGATTCCATTTTTCCTGAGGCAGTAAATCTTCATGGAAGTAGATTGTCCAGTCCTCCTTCCACGGAGTGGCTGGTGGATTTGAATTGCCATCCTTCTTGTTAGCAGTCAGATGCCTTAGGCACTGTGCCACCAGAGCTCCTTTTAAGAAGCATTACACAATGATAATTGTACATTGAGTATCTGTTGACTAATTTAACAAACTTTTGAACAAAGTTGTACTCAATTACAACACTTAATTAACATTTGGAGGATAATAGTACATAAAAGACATCATTCATGTTTCAGATTAGTTAGCATTGTAGCCAGTTCCTGAGAAGTCCTGAGCATACATATTGAGAATCATTTAATAGACATTAGGGTGCTAAGTGTTTAAACTTCAACAGAGAAAATATAATCAGATTTGGGTTTTAAAGATACTACAGCAGTAATATGGAGGTAAAAGAATCTATTTAGGCAATATTGAAATATCCCCTATTGAGATACAATGAAGACCAGAATCAAAAGGAGAATTTAAGGAAGCAGAATTAATAGCACTATTTGATGTAGATTGCGAATAACAAAAAAAAGAAAACAACTCAACAATGACTCCTGAGTTTCCGACTTCAGTGACTGGGTAAATTTTGGGGCCAGCCACTGAGAAAGGAAGTAAGAGGAAAGATAAGGATACAAATTTAATGAATGCAGTTTGGGATCTGTTGGTTTTAGGTTTTTATATTTAGATATATCTAGTTGGATGTAGGGAGCTCTGGTAGCATAGTGGATAAGACACTTGCCTGCTAACCAGAGGGCTGGCGGTTCAAACCCACCAGCCACTCCTCGGAAGGAAGGTTGGGCAATCCTACTTCCATAGTGATACTGCCTCGGAAACCCAAGGAGGAGTCGCTATGAGTCAGGTTTGACTCAATGGCACATAACAACAACAACAGTTGGATGTATGGTGTGAGCATTTGGAGCTCAAGACAAAAAACTGTTGGGGTGAAAGAATGAAATGAGTGTAGTGTGTAATTGTCATCACATTGAAACTGTCAGAGTAAATGAGATCTCCATGGAGCTGATGTTGATTAGGACATGAGAAAGTGGATCAAGGGCAAACACTTAGGGAAGCAGTTATTGTCTTAGATCTTTGCAGACTTTAGAAGAGCTGTTTCATGGGATTGATGGTAGCATAATTGCAGGTAGAAGAGGGAAGGACCAGTAAGAAAGTAGAAGCAGCGAGGATAAACATCTCTTCAAGAGTTTGACTGTGAAGGAAAGATGAGATTTATTTAGCTAGATGAGAGGAGTATAGATTTTAACAAAGTTTCTTGGTTTGTTTATATTTTGTTTTATTTGTTTTTTAAGGTGAAAAAAAACATGAACTGGGAAGATTGATTTCTAGAGGGGGGCTGATCAAAATGAAATCTAAAACAACAGAGAAGAAGAGGATAAGAATCAAAGAAATGAAATGGGAACTAACTGGGCAGATCCTGGTTGTGTGGAGCCTGAAACTCTTATATTTTAGCGAGGCAGGAGTGGGCTTCTTTAAGAAAATTTTAAAATAACAAATAGAAAATTAGGCTCTTGTGAGGAGCCCATGAAAGTGAAGTTTGAAGCTTCATTCGTTTTAAGTAAATCCTCCTTGGGTAATAATAGTTTAAATTCCTGAAATATGCAAAAGAGAGTAAGATTAACATTTCTAGTGAGATGAGCTTTAAACAGAAGGGAAATACTTTCTTTGAAGCTCCCTCTAAAAATGTGTATTTCAAGAGGCTAAGGACCTTATTAATGTTTTTCATTGATTTTTCTGCAGAATTTGGAGCAGGGCTTGTTAATAAGTACTCGGTAAATACTTGGTGAATTTGTTATGGAACAGGATGAAAAGCAATGAGATAAAGTACTAAAAGGCTAAGTTTTAAAATAGAGGAATTTATTTGTAATAGATAAGATTGGCAGATGGGGGTGTCAGTAAAAGTGGAACTTAAAGACAGTATAAGTGATTTAGAATAGATGCTGTGAGGGTTGAATGCAGAGTACATGAGGCAGAAGGATATTGGTGTCATCAAGAGAATGGTTGAAATGGTACAATCTATGAAGACTAAATCCTCCTACTATCTAAACGTTGCAGATAGTGAAACTATTACTTCGTCATGGTGGAAACCCATTTCAAGCTAATAAACACGGGGAGCGTCCAGTGGATGTAGCAGAAACAGAGGAGTTGGAATTGCTGCTAAAAAGAGAGGTGCCTTTATCTGATGATGATGAAAGTTACACAGGTTGGTTTAAAATAATCTGTATTCAACTATTTCATTGACATAATATGTAGTAACACCTGGTTTGTTTGTAATACAGAAAATGTTTTGAATACCTGAGAAAATGCTAGCTATCCATTATGACTGATGCATTTAGTAATTTAAATTTGGTACACAGTACTCCTTGCCCTATTTCCATGATTTTTTTCCACAAGAGGTAATTCTTTTCTCAATTACATTCAAGCCTATTAGCAGAACTTTTTGCCCATGCATAACTGTAACCACTGCTACTCTGAGTTCTTTTCATTCTATTATGAAGTACAAAGTTACTAACCAAAATGTTTCATGTCTTTTCCTACCATGAATGAGTCTTGTTTGCATTTTTATTTTTTTGATAGGTGGTTGAACTCTGATCATTTGGTGAAGAGTAGGGGAATTTCTTTAGAAACAATTTTTAAAGGCAATATCCAAAAGATTTCAGAAAACTGTTTGGCATACTCAGTTAAAAAACATAATCACAAATACAAAAAATTTTTCCATATTAAAGAGTCTTCTGTATACAGATTGAAAGGGCTCGCTTTATTTCAGGCAAAAACCAATGAAAAAAAAATTTTTAAGATGTCAAGTGTAGGACTTAGATGCACTTGACCCGAGTCATGGTACTTTCATTTGCCTCCTATGTGTACAAAAGCTGAACAGTGAATAAGAAAGACTAAAGAATTGATGCATTTGAATTATGTTTTGGCAAAGAATATTTAATATACCATCGGCTGCCAAGAGAACAAACAAATCTGTCTTGGGTGAAGTACAGCCAGAATTCTCTTAGAGGCAAGGATGGTGAGACTTCATTTCATGTGTTTTGGGCATGTTATCATAAGGGACCAGTCTCTGTAGAAGGACATCATGCTTGGTAAAGTAGAGGATCAACTAAAGAAAGGAAGTCCCTCAATGAGGTGTATTGGTAACAGTGGCTTCGACATTAATCTCAAGCATAGCAAACAATTGTGAGGATGACACAGGAATGGGCAACATTTCGTTCTCTTAAACATAGTGTTGCTGTGAGTCAGTCAACTTGATGATGTCTAACAACAACAATAACTACTCAAATTATGATCTTGAAATGTCATTTTCTACTAAAATCCGAGGCTTCTTGGGAAAAAATGGAAAATTCCAAGTCTGGAGCAGGAAATACACAAGATGAGCTTGGAACATTTTGTCATTCCAGATTTCAGGGAAACTCTTTCAAAGAGTCAGTAGGCCTTAGGAGGCAATTTGAGGCTGTTCTCACTAGCTAAAGGTAGGACAGTTTGAGCTTCAGTGGAAAAAATTGAAACCCATCAAATACATTTAAATCCATGAGTTCTTAATGATAATTTTAAAAAGTGTGTTGTTTTCAATGGATGATAAAGTTTGTTACCTTTAATTAAGAAAATAAAGGAAAGAATTATTTATCTTTCCTTTTCTATATGATCTCTGTCACAGGGTCACCTCATAATAGATGAACACTCTTTTTATTAAATTAATCCAAATAGAAAAATATAATATGAACTTTTGTGACAATTAGTTTTTGTATCTAAGCACTGCTGTATTGCTGCTCACATTTAATAGAGAGGGAAAAAAAAAAAATAACATGGCCCCTGCTAAAAGAACACACTTTACAACCAGCAAGGCATTGCCAGAGTGCTCAAACCTGAATCTCTTCAATCCTGAGGATTCAGCTACCAATTTGCAGGAAATACCCTGGTGTAGAGGATAAGACATTTGGCTGCTAATCAGAAGGCTGGTGGTTTAAACCTACTAGCTGCTCCATGAGAAGCAGATGAGACTATCTACTTCCATAAAGATTTACAGCCTTGGAAACCATGGGGGTCACTATGAGTTGGAATCAACTCAATGGCAGTAGGTTTACCAAGGTTAGAGGAACATGTTGAACTGCAACAAAAATATGAATGCAGTCAGTACACTCCAGACTGTGGAAAGCTCAAACACCTTGGGTTCTTCAACAGATAAGCTGTATGGAAAGGAAAAGAGGGAAAACCTGTGAAAAAATAAATTAAAATGACTTCAAAGACATACCAAACTTTTTTCATGGGAAAGACTAAAAACGTAGCCATGTATTTCATAGGTGATTTGTTCTTTTATGGGAGAATTTCATACAAAGATCATTTAAGGTAAATGGCATTTTTAAGATTAAAGATACTGGTAAACTCTTTTTTTCTTTCTTTTCTTTTTTTTTTTTTTTTTCTTTAAATACTTAAAAATGATATATCTCGGAAGGAAGATGGGGCAATCTACTTCCGTAGTGATATTGCCTCAGAAACCCAAGGAGGGGTCGCTGAGTCAGGTCCGACTCGAAGGCACATAACAACAACAACAAAATGATATATATTAGGGGAAAGGCCTGATAAGGTTTCCAAGACTTTACAAGACTAAAAGAACAGCAGTACTGATCATTACTTGATGTAACTTGGGAAATGACCAGATACTCCACTAAAGTATCATCCTTCTAAAAGTTGGACTGATTAGGGTGAGGAGACAGCGAGTAAATAAGCCTTGGTTAAAGGGTTGCCATCAGTGTTTAGAGGAGATAATGTTAATGAATGGAGCTAAGACTATAGGCAGAATTGTAATGGTGAGAACTTTGCTTTTTATACCTCCTCTGGCATAATGTTTAAGGCATTTGACTGGTAACCAGTGCTAGTGGTTCAAACCCAACAGCCACTCCTCAGAAGAAAGACTGGGCAATCTACTTCCTTAGAGATACCGCCTTACAAACCTAAGGAGGGGTTGCTAAGAGTCGCATTCGACTCAGCAGCAATGAGGTTAGTTGTTGGTCTCATCTCTTTTTACTCTTGTTGTTGTTATGTGCTTTATCCTCTAGTAAATGTAAACTCCTTCTTAAGTTTTTGATACATAAATATTGCTCAATAAATACTTGAATAAAAGCTGGGAGGAGACTGACCCTTAGGCATCGTGTCAGTGCTCTCTAACCCCTATAAATCCAAGGAATATCTGAACTTGTAGGCTGAGTTTATTCTGTCACTGAGGCTAGGAAAGTATGAGAAAAATTGTAATCAGAGAACAGGAAGGCTGTTCAGCTGCTAAAGTAGAAGGCACAGGAGTGAAGGCCACTTTGCCTTCTGCCGCTTGTCGGAGAGTTGTCACTGCTATAACATTGGATTGCAGTGAGCCAACAAAGAAAAATCATAACACTCGAAGATTGCCTAAAAACAAAAACCCAACAGAATGATCAATAAATACAAAGGGAATAGTAACCCAGCTAAATAAAACTACTTGTTTTAGATTCCATTGAGTTGGCTTTGACACACAGTGACCCTACATACAACAGAATGAACCACTGCCTGATCCTTACAGTCACTGCCATGCTTGAGCCCATCTTTGCATCCACTGCGTCAATCCATCTTGTTGAGCACCTTCCCCTGTTTCACTGACTTTATTTTATCAAACTTGATATCCTTATCCAGGAACTGTTCCCTTCTAGCAACATGACCAAAGTAGGTGAAACAAAGTCTGGCCTTTCTTGCTTTCAGGGAGCATTCCAACTGTGTTTACTCCGAGATATATGTTCAGTCTTGTAGCAATCCATGGTACTTTAAAATATTCTTCACCAATACCACAACTCTAATAAACAACTTCAGCAACAAAAAGGTGTACTTAAGAGCATTCAAGTACAGCATAAAAAGGCTTTGGAACTGACAAACGTGGTTATACAACCAGACAATTCAATATAGTTCAGTAGATGAATTGAAGTGGGGAATATTGTCACTGTTCAGGCTTAAAGTGTTAAACTGAAAATCAAATAAAATCCTGACAACACGAAACAAAATACAAAAGCAAAAGAATCAATAAAGACTTATAGTATAGATCCAGGAGACCCAACAGATCTAACGTGAATAATATGTATGGGAATTTAAAAGGTAGAAAAAGAAACACACAGGGGCTAGGCAGTAATTATACAAATAGAGTAAAGTTCTCCTGGGTTGAAAACAGGCATCTTAACCAATTTGTAAAGCTCATGAGTTCCAGATGATGTAAACACAACTTACACAGACACACACACTCCTGGACATATATTGATAAAATTCATTAGCTCCAAAAGTAGAAAGTTACCTCTAAAGAGAGCCTGCTAGATTGAACTACTTCTTTACAGCAGTGGAACATAGACCCTAAGAAGATTGCAACACAAGAAACCTATACCTAGCCAGGGCATTATTGACCTATCAGAGTAGAACCAAGATAGTGGCAGACATTTAAGAATTAAATATGTATATTTTCTTAATTATCAAAAAATAAATAATAGAAGAATAAACATTCTAAAAGAAGTGTTTGCCTAATAGGACGAAAAATAAAACGGGATATGTGAAGTGTAAAAGTCTTTCAGAAAACCATCTGGCAATAGCTAAGAAAGTATAAGAGCTCATGTCTCTTAAAGATACATACTGAAGTATTTATGGATGAAATTATATGGTGAATAGAACATGCTTCAAAATAACACAGGGGCATTGTGAACGGGGAGGTGTGTGTGGGGAATGATTGGCCAAAGGTTGGTAGATAAATGAGGTTCTGCATAACATTCTGTCTACTTGCATAAGTTCAGATTTTACCGTTATAACAAAAACGTTTTTAAGAATACTTAATAGCCCTTTATCTAAGAGTCACATTTCTAGGTATAACCCTTTTTATAAACATTGTTTTTAATAGCAAAAAGAAAAATAAATAACCTACTCATCACCCAAAATGAATAAATTAATCATAATATCCCATTTTTATAAAATAAACAATATGTTTTAAAAACATATGTATGTGTACATATGTTTTTGTGATATTTTATAAGCATGGCACAAAATATAGAAAGACATATACCGGGCTATGAATAATTTCCTTTTACTTGGAAATCAACGACCATAGAAGCAATAGTCAAGAAATAAAACCTCATATTGCATTGGGTAAATCTACTACAAAAGACCTCTTTAAAGTGTTACAAAGTAAAGATGTCACTTTGAGGAGTAAGGTGTTCTGGCGCAATCCATGGTATTTTCCGTCACATTTAATGGAGTAAGGTGGCAGAGGAGGTTGTGTTTTAGGTGGAGAGAAGGGAGGTACAGCTGGACATAATTCTGTGATATTTTTGTACACATAGATATACAAGGCTCACTCAACAAAATTTCTCTTACTGCGCCATTATTGTTGTTAGGTACCCATGTACAGAGGAAGGAAACATTTCCTAATCCTGCACCATTCTCAGTCGTTGCTGTGTTTGACCCCATTGTTACAGCCACTGTGCCAATCCATCTCATTGGGGCTTTTTCTCTTTTTCACTTACTCTCTACTTCACCAAGCATGATAGCCTCATAGACTGGTCCCTACTGATAATATGTCTAAAGTACATGAGACAAAGTCTTGTGATCTTTGCTTTTAAGCACTCTAGCTGTACTTCTTCCAAAAGAGATCCATTCATTCTTCTGGCAGCCTGTGGTATATAGTCAGTGTTCTTTGCCATCACCATTAATTCAAAGTCATCAATTCTTTGATCTTCTTTATTCGTTGTCCAGCTTTCTGTCACGTAAGAGGCAATAGAAAATACCGTAGCTTGGATCAGTTTGTCCTCAAGGTGAGATCTTTAAAGAGGTCTTTTGCAGAAGATTTACCTAATGCAAATACTTCATTTGATTTCTTGACTGCTGCTTCCATAGGCATTGATTATGGATCCAAGTAAAATGAAATCCTTGACAGGTTGAATATTTTCTCTGGCATAGTGCCTAAGGCATTTGACTGCTAAGCAGAAGACTGGCAGTTCAAATCCACCAGCCACTCCTTGGAAGGAAGACTAGGCAATCTACTTCTGTAGAGATACTGCCCTCGGAAACCCAAGGAGGGGTTGCTGTGAGTCAGGACCGACTCAATGGCAGTGAATTTGGTTGGTTGTTTTTTTTTTTTTTTTTTTTAATTGTGATACTGCTTATTGGTCCAGTTGTGAGGATTTTTCTTCTCTTTATGTTGAGGTGTAATCCATACTGAATGCTGTAGTCTTTGATCTTGATCAGTAAGTGCTTCAGATTCTCTTTACTTTCTGCAAGCAAAGTTGTGTCATCTGCATGTCGCAGGTTGTTAATGGGTGTCTCATGTCCTGATGTTGTGTTCTTCATATTCTCCAGCTTTTTGGCTAATTTGCTTAGCATACATATTGAATGAATATGATGAAAGGATACAACCTTGACACTCACTTTTGCTGATATTAAACTATGCAGTATTCCCTTGTTCTGTTCAAACAACCTCTTGGTCTGTATACAGGTTCCCCATGAGCACAATTAAGTGTTCTGAAATTCCCATTCTTTGTAATATCCATAATATGTTACAATCCACACAGTTGAATGCCTTTGTACAATCGCTAAAACACAGGTAAACATCTTTTTGGTATTCTCTGCTTTCAGCCAAGATCCATCTTACATCAGCAGTGGTACTACCCTCATTCTCATCCTCTTGAATCCGGCTTGAATTTCTGCAAATTCCCTGTCGATGTTCTGCTGCAACAGTTGTTTTTTTGTTGTTGTTGTTGTTGTTTTGTTTTGTTTTGTTTTATCTCCAGCAAAATTTTACTTCCGTGTGATAATGATACTGTTGGATAATTCCCACATTCGGTTGGATCACCTTTCTTTGAAATGGGCAGACATAATGGATCTTCTAGTAAGTTGGCCAGATAGCCAGCTGACTTCCAGTTGTCTTGGTATAAATGAGTGAGCACTTCCAGTGTTGCATCATCTGTTGGTGAAAACATCTCAGTTGGTATGCTGTCACTTCCTGGAGTTTTTTTTTTCATCAGTGCCTTCAGTGCAACTTGCATTTCTTCCTTCAGTACCATCAGTTCTTGATGATATATTATTTCCTGAAATGGCTGAACACCAAACAGTTATTTTTGGTACAGTGACTGTGTATTCCTTCCATCTTGTTCAGATGCTTCCTGTGTGGTTCAGTTTTCTGCCCATAGAATTCTTCAGTATTGTAACTTGAGGTTTGAATTTCTTCTTCAGTTCTTTAAAATACTTTGATAAATGTAAAGTGTGTTCTTCCCTTTTGGTTTTCTAACTCCAGGTATTTGCACATTTCATGATAATACTTTACTTTGTTTTCTCGATCCACCCTTTGAAATCTTCTATTCAGCTCTTCTACTTCATTTTTTCCATTTGCTTTAGCTACTCTGCATCCAGGAGCAAGTTTCAGAGTTTCTTCTGCCATCCATTTTGGTCTTTTCTTTATTTCCTGTCTTTCTGATGACCCTTTGCTTTCTTCATGTATGATGTCTTTGATGTTATTTCATAGTTCTGGCCTTTGATCATTAGTGTTAAAAGTGTCAAATCTATTCTTAAGATGATCTCTAAATTCAGGTGGTATATAATCAAGTTCATACTTTGGTTCTCATGGAATTGTTTAAATATCTTCAGCTCTAAGATGTACTTGCATATGACCACTTGTTGGTCTATTTCCAGATAGCTCCTGGCCTTGTTCTGACTGATGATACCGAGTTTCTCCATCATCTCTTTCTGCAGATGTAGTCAATTTGATTCTTGTGTATTCCATCCAGCAAGGTGTCTAGTCACCATTTATGTTGTTGAAATAAGGTATTTCCAGTACATAAAATTATTTCATGAGATCTGTAGCTTCATTTCTATTACCAAGCCATATTTTCCAACTACCAATCCTTCTTTGTTTTCAGCTTTCCCCTTCCACTCACTAGTGATTATCAAGGCATATTGATTGCATGTTTAATCAGTTTCAGGCTGCACAAATTGGTAATAATCTTCAATTTCTTCATCTTTGGTCTTGGTGGTTGGTGTGTAAATTTCAATAATAATCATATTAACTGTTCTTCCTCATAAACAAATGGTTGTTATCCTATGATTGATAACATTGTTATACAGGCTGGATCTTGAAATACTCTTTTTGACAATGAATACAACACCATTCCTCTTCAATTTGTCATTCCCAGCATAGTAGATCATGCAATTGTATGATTTAAAATGCCCAATTCCAGTACATTTCAGCTTTCTGATGTCTAGGATATTGATCTTTATACATCCCGTTTCATTTTTTAAAACTTAAAATTTTCCTAGATTTATATGTTCCACATTCCAATTGTTAATGAATGTTTGCAGCTGTTTTTTTTTCATTTTGAGTCATGCCACATCAGCAAATAAAGGTTCCAAAAGCTTTACTCCATCCACATCATTAAAGTCCACTCTACTTCTAGGAGACAGCTCTTCCCAGTCCTATTTTGAGTGCCTTCCAACCTGAAAGGCTCATCTTCTGGTACTGTACCAGACATTGTTTCATTGCTATTCATAAGGTTTTCACTGGCTAATTTTTTTAGAAGTATATCACCAGGTCCTTCTTAATTTGTCTTAGTTTAGAAACTCTGCTGAAACCTGTCCACTATGGGTAACCCTGTTGGTATTTGAAATACAGGTGGCATAGCTTCCAGCATCACACCAACATGCAAGCCACCACCTTGTCTTACTGTACATCCCTAATTATTTCATTCCCTGTGCTCTTGCCTTCACAACTAAGTTTCTTCAAATGCATTGTGTACTGTCTTCTACTTCTACAACTATTACTCCATCAAACAAATTTTTATTAAGATCACAAATCATCTAACTGCCAAATCTTTTAGCTGCACTTAGGCCTTGTCTTTTCAGTCTCTCTGTAGAATTTGACAATGTTGACCATGTTATTCCTGAAATTTTCTTACTTTTGAGTCATTTGTTTGTTTATGTATTCATCTGGGGAGATTCTGTAGGTTCTGGAGTCTGGTTAGCTGTAATATTTACAGAGGCTGCTTGCCAAGTATGGGTCTTCCACAGTGCTGCTGGCTGGGTTCAGATAGGCAGCCTTTGGGTTACCAGCCAGTGCAGACCATCTGTACCACCCAAAAACTAAAAACCAAACTCACTGCCATCAAGTCAATCCTGACTCACAGCGACCCCCTCCTTGAGTTTCCGAGGCAGTATCTCTATGGAAGTAGATTGCCCGATCTTCCTTCCGAGCAGTGGCTGGTGGGTTTGAACCATCAGCCTTCTGGTTAGCATTCGAATGCCTTAGGCACCATGCCACCAGAGCACCACCCAGGGACCTTAAATTTTCCTACTTTTGGTTTCTGAAACATGATTCTTCCCTAGTTTTCATCAGCTTCCCAAACCACTCAGAAGAGAATCAGTGCAGGAGATCCTAGATAGAGTGGGAGAACAATGTGGAACAAAATTCATAATCATTCAGAAAAAGAAGAAGACCAAGTTCACTGGTCTGATAGAGCCTGATGAGAACCCCGAGACTGTGGCCCCTAGTTATACTTCAGCTCTGGAATTGAACATACTCTATGGCTTCCAGCCAAACAGTAAACAGGTGTATAGGGTGAACATTTACATCAGGTAGATACGCTCCTTAGAACAGTCAATTGTGGGAGAACAGAGGGTACTGTTTGCACAGGGAGACAGCCCAAAGGGCAGGAATGCATAGAAAGGAAGGGCACAAGGAAGAGAGAACACAGGGAGAAAGTGGGAAGAGAGCTACTTTATTGTGGGAAATTGCAGTCAATGTCATGAAACAAAATGTGTATGAATTGCTGTATGAAAAATGAATTTGCTCTGTAAACTTTCACCCAAATCACAATAAAAGTTTTTTTTTTTTTTAAATAAAAAGTTGTACATCCTACTCTGGTGAGTAGAGACTGGGAACTTAAAAGCTTGCAAGCAGCCATCTACATGCAACAATTTGTCTCCTCATCTGGAGCAAAGAAGAATGAAGAAAACCAAAGGTTAATGGCAACAGTTAGTCCAGGGAACTAGTGGACCATGCCAACATGCCAGCAGCTTATATGACCATGAGACTAGAAGAACAAGATGGTGCCCAGCTACCTCTCGCCACTCAGAAAGGGATCAGTGCAAGAGATCCTGGATAGAGTGGGAAAAAAATGTGGTATGAACCTCAAAATCATTAAAAAAAGAGACCAGGCTTACTGGTCTGATAGAGACTGATGAAACCCTCAATACTGAGGCCCCTAGTCATCCTTCAGGCCTAGAATTGAACTCACTCCCATGACTCCACTTCAACAAATGGACAGGCATATAAAGTGAACATTAACATCAAATAAGTACACTCCTTAGAACAGTCAGTCATGGGAGATCAGAAGGGCAAGATTTGCACAGGGGGATAGCTCAGAGGGCAGGAATACATAGAGAAAAAAGGACACAGGGAAGAGGAAACTACAGGGAGGAAGTGGGAAGAGAGCTGTTAACATTGTGAGGATTGCAGTCAATGTCATGAAACAAAATGTATATGAACTGCTGTACGGAAAGTGAATTTGCTCTGTAAACTTTCATCCAAATCAC
>NW_006921821.1:78229-111213 GCF_000298275.1 Orycteropus afer afer | reverse complement strand
AAAAAAAAATATATATATATATATATATATATACCCATCTACCAGTTAACAAGATGAAAGTCATTTGAAAATCTTTGTGCTTTGTGTAGTTAGGATTAAAACAGTTGAAATTACATTTGTTTCCATGAGAAAGTAAGAAAATACAAACTGAGAAGTAGAAATGCCTTCATACATGTTCTTTTGTTATTTATTATGCCTACCAACTCTTTTAATTTTTATCTCTTCTGAAAACTGTAAATGTAGTAAGCACCTTTGGTTATAAATTTTCTATATAAACTTTCTGTTAAAAAGAAGTGCTACAAAAATTTTTCACACAAGAAAATTTTACAAAAGAATTTAAGTGTTTAATTAGAGCTGAGCACACCTTCTAGAACCTTTTTGATTTTCACTGATCATGATTGTTTCATGTGTTCATCAGCTATGTATTGATTTTTCAGAATATTTATTTGGTGAATATGCCTGAATTATTGCTTGATCAAAGTCCCTCAAGAAATGATGCAAAAGTCATCAGTAAGTATCATACAAAGATTTTGGAGTTACTGAAAGACTGATGAAAATACCCAAAATTAATCACTTTTTTACATGAGGTCCTTGTTAGACTTAACTTTATTAAACTTCACCCAATCTAAATTTAGAAGTTATTAGTATTTTATGAGAATTAATTTAACTGCCCATATAGATTTTTTTATGTATGGAGTCTGGTAATACTGTTAGCCATCATGGTATATCATGTCATCTATGTGACAGATACACTTTAAAAGTACTGTAGATGTAGAGACTATAACCAAGACTATGAATTTTAGAACTTAATAGTTTTGGAATAAATTAAAATGTGTTCTAGATGTAGCATTCTAGATTATGATTTATTCTATTGGGCATTATACTTTATGCCAGTGCTGCTCAGAGTAGCTATTCCACAAACTGTTTCATGTCCTCGAGATAAGGAGTTTGTGCTACAATGTAAATCAGTGTACCTCTTCTTTCTTCAAATCTTGCTATGGAAATATATCAGCTGAAATATAAAACAGTGTACTTAATGACATAATTCATTTCTACTTTGGTACTGGCTCCTTATTTCATCACAGATCAGTTATAAACAGCTTGCCAGATTGACCTCATCTCATGGACCACACTTTGTGTATAAGTTTTATGTCATGTGTGTCAGACATTTATAATGTTGCAGGGATACATTTCCTGTTTAATACAGCTTTTATATCTAGATATGTAGATACACAAATGTGTGGTACATTTAAATTTGCATAATTCTTTTGTATTTTCCCTCCTAACTTCTATTCATTTTCATGATCTTACAAATATTTTCTTCCTGGGTAGAAATTCTAATGATGTCTTTAGGAGTAATTGCTTCTTGATACCCTGCAGAGAACTCAGTCATATTAAGATCAGTCAAAACTAAACTCACTGCCAACAAGTCAATGCTGACTCATAGTGACCCCCCGTTGGGTTTCCGAGACAGTAAATCTTTATGGAAGTAGATTACCCACTCTTCCTTCCAATACTCAGATCATACTAAACTATAATCATGTAACATATTACCTGCTCCTGATACTTTCTGACACTCGTTAAATGCCAAAGTAGAAATTATATTTCAATTTTACAGGCACTGGTTTTATTATTTAGAATATTTAATGGACAGATTTGAAAATAACAATTGTCAGAAGAACTGGTCATTTTTGTCTTTTTTTTTTTAAACTTTCAGCATCTATATTATATATTTTTTTCTTTTATTATTATTTTTTTTAATTTATTGTGATTTGGGTGAAGATTTACAGAGCAAATTCACTTGCCATACAGCAGTTCACATATACTTTGTCTCATGTCATTGACCACAGTTTACCACAATGCAACAGCTCCCCTCCCACTTCCTCCCCATAGTTAACCTCTTCCCAGTGACCATCCCTCCATACTCTCCTGCCCCCTGAGCTGTCTCCCTGTGCATAAGCAGCCCTTCCTTCTCCCATGATTGTTCTCTCCAGGGCGTGTGTCTACTTGAGGTAAATGTTTAACTCACATGCCTGTACTTTGTTTGGCTGGAAACCACAGGTGTGGGTTCAATTCCAGACCTGAAGGGCAGCTAGGAGCCATAGTCTCAGTGGTTCCACCATTTTTGTCTTTTCTTATCTTTGCCTATAATCTGGCCTTTTTTTATTAAGCAACTGCTGTGAACTTTCCTCACTGGAGTACTTCACCATAACCAAGGGAATGCTCTTATCGTGATAGACTGACTACAGAGTCTGCTGTAGAACAGATGAGGAAACTTTAAAAGACAGTGATTTATTGTTATTTACTGATATTTACTGAGTGCATTTCTGTGTCATAAAATACACAAAATCACCAGTAATTTGAAGTCTTAACTTTTTCAGTGTTAAAACAGCAAATAGTACTATTACAAATATATTGTCATAATTTATAAAACTCACTTCCTCAGTTTTATATTTCAGGAACTATGAAAATACACCTTGGTACATGTGTATATGGAATTATAACAGCTAATAACTCAGGAGATCAAAAAAAATTATTCAAGTCAAAATATACCAGAAATTTTTATCAAATGGGTTATATGATGTTAGCGGTTTAATCATAAGTAGGCAGAAGCATCACTTTAGGAATTTTAAAAGCAAACATTTTATCAAATGGATTATATGATGTTAACAGTTTAATCATAAGTAGGAAGAAGCATCACCTTAGAAAGTTTTAAAACAAATCTTTTCATCTTACAAATATACAGATTATTAAAAAAAAAAAAACTCATTACTGTCAAGTCGGATCTGACTCTTAGCGACCTCTTCTTGGGTTTCTGAGGCAGTATCACTATGGAAGTAGATTGCCCAACCTTCCTTCTGAGAAGTAGCTGGTGGGTTTGAACCGCCAGCCTTTTGGTTAGTAGTCAAGTGCCTTAAGCGCTATGCCACCAGAGCTCCCATACAGATTATGGGTAAAGGTTATATATAGAGTGTTTTTAGGATGTCCAATATGTATCAGCATACTTTGATCGCTGGAAATTGAGACTGGATAGAGTTTTATCAAGACATAAGATAAAGAAATATGCATATTAGTGTACGTAGATTTAAAGATTTCTTTCGTTTACCATGTTAAGTTCAAATTACATAAAGAGTATTTTAGTCTTCTTACTTCCCAAATGGCATGCTTTAGTAACTTCTAGTATATTTATCAGAAAATAGGAAAAGTGCAATCCACTTATAACACTAGAATATTATTTTATTTAACCAGAACTGTTAGCAGCCTCCTTGATTAAACCTATTCTTGAGTTATATAGTAGCAGCAAGCACCATGTCTGAGTCTCAGCACCTTTCGTTTTTCAGATAAACCTGTAGTATCAGTACTTAGCGGAAATGAAATAGACACTTAAGTGTATCCATTAGGTGCAGAAGGCTGAGTATATATCATAGTAAGCAATTAGATTTCCTCTCTTTATGACCAATTAAAAGAAATTCCATTATATAGTTTTGCATGCTCTACTTTTTCTCTTTTATTTTGTGACATATATGGTGCACTTTACACACAGATTTCTAAATTTTAATTTTTAAGCTTTTTTTTTTTTTTAAAAAACAAATCCCACCAGCTTCTACCTGAATCTTAAGCAAACAAAATCGGTATATATTTGAAAATCAGTACTTTAAAATCAATACAAATTTATCATGTTGTTTATGTGGATAAATTATATAAACCTATATCTAAAACTTAAGAATTTTTTATTTTATGTACAATGTATTTTACAAGGAGAAAGAAATAGATATACACACACACACATATCTATATAATATTGTGTATGTGTATATATACGTATACATATACATGTCAGATGGTGAAAACAATTATAAATACTTAAATTACTGTAAACTATAAAAAAATCACTCTTTAACAGAGTCTATAAAAATGGCATAAGTTCTGTATTCTTATTTGACTTACATATTAAAAAGATAAGTGAGAAACTGTGAATGCGGCTCAGTTGTTCTCTGAGTGCATCTGTAAATGAATATATTATTACCTAACCCTTTAAATTTTGTTACATGAGATAATAGTCTGGTAAATACATCTCTTTGAAGTTCTTGTAAATGCTAAGTGTTCTTGTCCCCAAAAAAAGTAAATTCGCTTACTGTACTGCAAATAACAAAACTAAAAGAATATTTTGTTAAAAAAAAAAAAAAAAAGTTTGTTGATGTCCCCAAAAGACTGGGTTTCTACCAATGCCTAGCAACTTAAAGTGAGTCTGTCACATACTTACAATAGTTGTGGTATTACTGACTAAGACTAAAAGTCTACATAAAAGGGTATATTGGGCACAACCCTTAAAAAAGAAACTTTGGCTTAGAATGATTAATTATATATGCATACATTTAAATAAACTTAGCTTTAGCTATGTCATTCTGTCTGCGTAAAAGTTTTTTTTTTTTATCTAATCATGGTTAAATAGACCTCTGTGTAACTAACATATCTTGGTGATGGAATAGCTGAAACTGGGTGATTTTGTCAGTTTCCTTTAGTGACATCAAAATTTTTGTAGTGATAGTAATTCTGTTTTCAGAGGAAAACATTCAATTTATACTTTGTGGAATCACTTCGTGTTACTGATATTTTACTAGAAAGGCTAACTGAGGGAGTATATGGAGTACTATGGAACTGGTTTTATTTCTTGTGTTAATTTGGCTTTTAGACTAGTATTTTCAGCTATTGATTTTGTTCTCTTTCCTCTTCAGCTCACCCCTAACCTAACTCTAATTCTCTTATCTATGTCTATCACTGTGGAAGAAATACAGTGAAAATATGTTCTCATCTGGCATACTTATTTCAAAATAGATGTATAAGTAATTTTCTCCTGCAAAGTAGAATCAAATTAAAACACCTAACTATTATTGAGGAGAATTGAGGTTTAAAAATGTTCATTTCTAAATTAGGAGCTCTGGTGACGTAGTGCCTAAGGCATTTGACTGCTAACCAGAAGGCTGGCAGTTCAAACCCACCAGCCACTCCTCGGAAGGAAGATTGGACAATCTACTTCCGTAGTGATACCACCTCGGAAACCCAAGGAGGGGTCGCTATGAGTCAGGTCCGACTCGACAGCAGTGAGTTTGTTTTTTTTGTTTTTTTGTTTGTTTGTTTGTTTAGTCTAAATTGACTTAGATGAGATTAGAAAGCTGTGAAGATTTGTTTCCTAAAATGCATGTGCATTTTTTTTTTTTTTTGTTACTTCTCTGGCTAGGTAATATAAATAGCAGTTACATTTATTTAATAATGTTAGTTGTGGTTAATAAACTATTGCAGAACAAAAAGCACATACCACCCAAAATAAGCATAAAGAGACCTACTACAACTATGAAAACATTCTTCCCACTGTTCCAGAGACCCTCTTGGGCTCAGAGTCAGATTATTCAGGAACAATCTCAAGTGGAAGGCTGAGATTAGAGATAGCCACAGATCACTGTGAAGAGACCTGTTTGTAGGGACCCCTCCACTAAACTGCTGAAGAAACCAGTTTTTTTTTCTTACTTTAATTATGAAAAGAAATAACAGTGATTTGAAGGAAATCATCTGAATGAGAGAAGAGAAGAGCCAAGAGGAACAGACAGAACAGCTGGTTCTAGAGAACGTAAATAATGTAGGAAGCAAAACGGTAAGTTCTTCGTAGTATCTTTGGCACTCCAGAGGGTAATTGATCCATCAACAAAAACAAGCAGCTTCTATGAAAAAGAGTAATCAGAGCAAGAAACTTCTTGGAATGAAAACTATGATTTCTGAAATTAAACACTTTATAAAGGAGGAAAGAATAGATTGGACATTGGTGAAGATCTAACTTGAGATCTAGAAGAGCAAAATGTAAAACATAAAAAAGTGCATTAGAAACATGAGAGGAATGATACGAAACACACTCAGGATGTGTAATTAGTTACCTTATAAGAAAGAGCAAATTCTGGGAGAAAATTAATTTTTTTTAATAGAGGAATATTTATGTTAATTGATTTAAGTTTTTAGATCCAAAGTTGTTCTTAAGAAGAAGAAAAAGGAAATAAAACCCACAGCTAGATATATCACAATTTCAGAGATGGATTTTAAAAAAATCTCTTAGGTTTCCAGAATCTGAGGGAAATACATTACCTACAAAGAAGCTACCCTCAGACTTCTCATACTTAAATATATTTCTAGAAGGACAGATGGAGCCATAAACATTCTACAGAAAATAATTCTGACCTTAGAATTCCATTCTCGACCAACTGTGGCTTGAGTAAAACATCTTTGGTCGTACTTTTTTATTACCTGTCTGAAAAAAATTATTCAAGTATATCACTTTTCAGTGACACAATATGCAAGTTTGAGAGAAAGATGAAAATTAATGCTGTATTTTGATGGAAAAATTCCAGAATGACACAGTAAGTAAGGGGAATCTTTTAGAACGGAATGTCAGCTTTGTGAAGAGTGTTATCTTTTTGAGAGTAGACCTTAGTACACGTATTGAGTAAATCAGAGTCTGAGAGTTCAACTGTTTCATAGTATTGATGACACAAAGATGTTGTCTATTCTGATGAAGGAGAAAAAAAGGCCATAACTCCATAGACAATGAACTGTATGAACAATTCATGGGCTACAAAGCAAGCTAAAATAATGGCTTAATTTGGGACAGTGCATGGAGTTTAAAAATGCTTTCTAAAATGATAGTACTAGATGATGTTGGCCAGATAATTGAGAAGGTCTAAGAGGACAGACCTGAGATACAGAAGTTTGACATCGTCATCGTTGTTGTTGTTAGGTGCCATTAAGTTGGCTCCAGCTCACAGTCACCCTATGTACAAGAGAACAGCAATGCTCAGTCCTGTACTGTCTTCACAGTCTTTGCTGTGCTTAAGCCCATCGTTGAAGCCACTGTACAAGCCTGTCTCATTGAAGGTCTTCCCGTTTTTCACTGAACCTTTACTTTACCAAGCATGTTTTGCATCTCCAGGGACTGGCCCCTTTTGACAATATGACCAAAGTACATGAGACAAAATCTGGCCATTCTTGCTTCTGAGGAACATTCTGGCTGTACTTCTTCCAAGACGGGTTTGTTCATTGTCCTGGCAGTTGATGGTATTTTCAGTATTCTTCGCCAACACCAAAATTCAGTGGGCTCGATTCTATGTCTGTCTTCTTTACTCATTGTCCAGCTTTCACAAGCATGGTGAGGCCATTGAAAATACCGTGGCTTGGGTCAGATGCATCTTAGTCCTCAGAGTGACATCTTTACTCTTTAACACTTCAAAGAGGTCTTTTGCAGCACTTTTGCCTGATGCAGTACATCAACTGATCTCTTGACTGCTGCTGCCATGGGTGTTGATTATAGATCCAGATAACATGAAATCCCTGACAAATTCAGTCTTTTCTCCATTTATCATGACATTGCTTAGGTCCAGTTGTGAGGATTTTTGTTTCCCTTACATGTAATCCATACTGAGGGATATAGTCTTTTACCTTTTCAGTAACTGCTTCAAGTCCTCTTCACTTTCAGCAAGCAAGGTTGTGTCATCTGCATATCACAGGTCATTAATACCGATAACATAGCTTCCAGCATCACAGCAACACACAAGCCAACACATGACAGACTGTCAGACAAGTCATGGCATTGACTTTCTAAATTAGTTAAATTCAAATTAAACTCAAATGTAGCACTTTTCAAATACATTATAAAGAATTTTTTTTTTTGTCAGTGGTTTTCTTTTTTAAACCTTATCTATTTTAGGACCTCTGGTAGCATAGTACCTAAGGTACTTGACTGCTAACCAGAAGGCTGGTGATTCAAACCCACCAGCCACTCCTCAGAAGGAAGGTTGGGCAGTCTATTTCCATAGTGATACTGCCTCGGAAACCCAAGGAGGGGTCGCTGTGAGTCGGATCTGACTCGATGACACATAACAGCAACAACGTCTATATTTTTCAGGTTGTCTAACATGAACTGTTTCATAATAAAAAGAACAATTAATACTATTTTTAAATAAATGAAATGAAAGCAGTTTTAATAAATTTAAGATCACTGAAGTATACCTTAGGACTTTTTTTTATACAATTGTCAATCTCTGAATAAAATAGCATATAAACAAACACTGTTCTAAATGTAGAGATAGTTTTTTTCTTAATAATGTTATGAGGCATTGTTGGTTCAGTGGTAGAAGTTTCACCTTTAATGCTCTATTCCCAGCCAGTGCTCAACCACCATCTGTCTTCTCACTGGAGGCTAGCATGTTGCTGTGATGCTGAGCAGATTTCAGCAGAGCTTGTAGACTAAGTTGGGCTTGGAAGAAAGGCCTGGCAATCTATTTCCAAAAATCAGCCAGTGACTAACATGGGTATATGGGTGGATAGATGGGTGGACAGGCTGAACTATTAAGTATGTCTATGAAATGGGGAGTATATCCAAGAACATATATAGGGGTGGCAAACAATGGTCCTATAAGTTTATGTGAATGATCAGAATTCCCAGGTGTATAGTAGAGCTGACAAGGGCCAAGGATGTGGTCACGGTTTGGTCACAGCCAGCTACCCAGAGGGACTGAGTAGTTGAACCTGTGGGCTTGGGACCATAGTCGCAGGGGACATCAAGCTCAATTGGCATAACATACTATACAAAACATTGTTCCACCTCCTACTTTGGCGAGTAGCGACTGGGATCTTAAAAGCTAGCAAGCTGCCATCTAGATGAAACGATGGGTCTCTCCTCATCCAGAGCAAAAAGAAGAATGAAGACAACGAAAATTCATGGAAACAAATAGTCCTAGCAACTGGTACACCCTCTGATCTGCAGCCTATACGACTGAGACCAGAAGAACTAGAAAGTGCCCAGCTACCACTGTCATCCACTTGGAAGGGGATCTACATAGGAGATCCTTGATAGAGAGGAACAACAATGTGGAACAAAACTCAAAATCATTTGGGAAAAAAAAAGGCAGGGGGACCAGGTTTGCTGGTCTGATAGAGCCTGGTGGAACCACTGAGAATATGGCCCCTAGGTGCCCTTCAGATCTGGAATTGAACCCACACCTGTGGTTTCCAGCCAAACAAAAGACAGGCATATGAGTTGAACATTTACCATCAAGTAGATACACTCCTTGGAGAGAACAATCATGGGAGAAAGAAGGGCTGCTTATGCGCAGGGAGACAGCTCAGGGGGCAGGAGTGCATGGAGGGATGGACACAGGGAAGAGGTAGCTATGGGGAGGAAGTGGGAGGGGAGCTTTGCATTGTGGTAAACTGTGGTCAATGTCATGAGACAAAGTATATGTGAACTGCTGTATGGAAAGTGATTTTGCTCTGTAAACCTTCACCCAAATCACAATTAAAAAGAAAAAAGAAAAAGTCAGCCAATGAAAACACTGAATAACAATAGTCCAATCCACAACTCATCAGAGGCCAGGGCTTCATTCCATCATGGATGAGGTCATCATGAATTGAGGAACAACACTTTAGTAGCTTACAACAGCAACAACATTCCTAGTATTAAAAGGATACTAAATTCTGGTTAGGTACATTACTCAAAAAAAAAAAAAAAAAGTTTTTGACGTTTTTGGACTTTTAATAATGGAAATCAAGTCATAAGCAATAATTCTTCTCTGCTTCACTCTTCTTGTTGTTATTATTATTTGTCATTGAGTTGGCCCTGACTCATAGCAACCCCTCCTTGGGTTTCCGAGGCAGTATCACTACGGAAGTAGGAATACCCAACCTTCCTTCCAAGGAGTGGCTGGTGGGTTTGAACCACCAGCCTTTTGGTTAGCAGTCAAGTGCCTTAGGCACTATGCTACACTCTTAAAAATCTAAAAAATACTAATCATAGGAGCTCAGAGTCTAGCATTCCTAAACTGTTTAGATTTGATAACTGGCTGAGTGGTCTTGGGCAAATTAGATTACCAGTGTGTGCTCAGTTTCTACATCTGTAAAATAGGGATTACAGTATGTACTTTTTAGGGGTTATTGTAAAGGTGCCAAAGGGGCAAGGAGGCCTCATCTTCTGACCTCCTCTAACCGCACAAGAGGAAGACAGAATAGCCCAAGGCTTATTCCTTCCTGTGAGGCCAGACATGCTGCCTCCCTCTAGCCCTTTCATCAACCCTGACACCAACCGTTCCTCCCACAGCACCCACCACCTTTCTGCTGGGTTCAGTAATTCACTGCAATGGCCACATACAACTCACAGATTATAGGGTTTAATAGGGAAGCACCAGGCTACAATTCAAGTTCAGGAACAACACTCAGTCTCTCTCAGCCCACCATCTCTCAGCCAACAGTCTCTCACAGTCTCTCTCCCAGCAGTGCATGTCTCTTGGTGTCTCTCTCAGCAGTGCATGTCTCTTGGTGTCTCTCTCAGCAATGCATGTCTCTTACGTCTCTTTCTCAGCAGTGTGTGTCTCAGGAGCACATTTCTCTCAGCAGCACGTCCTTCTCAGCCAGCAGTCAAAGAGACTTCCTCCAGCCTGTAGGAGGGCTGCTTTTGAGCCTGGCAGAGTGGCCAAACTAACCGATCATAATATCAGAATTCTAAATGCCTGAGAGAGAGCGAACTTCCCGGAACATTGCTTTGTGCCAGTCTCAACAGAAATACCCCAGGTGGATAACTTTAACAATCAGAAGCTCCTCAGTTGCTCACAGCAAATTCCACCATGGAGTTTACAAAGACTTATGGGTAGAAAAGCCATACCAGGTAATTTACTACACCGCAAAAGGTTAGAAGAGTATACAAGTATGTATAGATTATCAACTGGCACAGAGTAAGCACTTGAGAAATGTTCGCTTAAAAAATAGCAGAACTTTGAAGTAAAATTGTCACCATAGATACTTCCAATTATTTAAAATGAAATATCCAAAACCGTATTTTATATGGTAGTGCAACCTTATAATCTTTTTGTTTTAAAAAAAGAAATCTATTTACTATTCATTATAAAGAGGAAAAATCTAATCCAACTTCCCTGGTTTATGGTCATTTAAGATGGTCAAAGCCTGGCATTTTTCTTTGTAAACTGTATTACTTAATGGACAGGAATGAGGTTTTTTTATGCCCTTATGGACTATGTAAATTAGAATACTGTGTATTTGGAATACTAATGTATCAAAATCAAGCAAAGAATAGATAAATATCAAGTTCATATTTGAAATTGAACTTTTACCTTGGGGGTGTGTTTAACAGCGTTATGTTTTCTTTAAAGCATTTTACATGTGAATTGATAACAAATCTCATTTAATAATTTATTTTAGAGCCTTGGTTTTTGTGGCACAGTTGTTCTCAATGCAGTCAATTATGGAATAAAGATACAAGTAGAAGACAGTCATTTGAATGTCACTAATGAAAAGTCACTAAAGCTGGCATCCTTTTACTGGATGTTTGTTGTAGTTCATCTTAACTACATTCACTGTCTTTTCTGTACTCAGAAGGAACATTGCATGATGGTTGTATAAATTTGGAGTCAAAGCAGCCTGCGTTCGAAGGCCTCACTATGATAACTATTAGCTGTATGGTCATGGGGAAACATTATTAATATTATCTAGTAGTATTCTGAACATAAGATCGATACAGAGTTGAATGAGACAGTTTATATAGACTTGCATAAATGTAATATTTTACGCTTTCACCAAGAATTGTCACTAAAACGTTTTCGTCCACTTATGTTGTAGACAGTTTTTTTTAATTGTCACATAATGGCAGTGAATTGTAGCTAGCAGATGGAACAATGGGTTATATTACAGTATCACCCATCTCTGTCCTCACTCCCATTTCCTTTTTTTCTCTAAGGAGTGCTAAAAAACATTTTACACAAGTGATTATGAATTAAGACAATTCACTGTTACGCATAAAAGTATAAATTTTACCAGCAGTAATACATAGAATATCAGATAATAATACTTTTTGATTCTATTTCTGCTTCTTCACTGTCTCCCCCTACCCAAATGGAAAGTCTACATAAATTTAATTTTCACTTCAAAGACTGGTTTCTATTTGCCCTCATTCTAAGGCTACATTCCTTCATTATAACCCTGTAATCAGTGAAATAAATGACTGGAGCCATTTTGAATCTTTTTCTCTTCAGTCTCTGATACATAGTTAAACAGATGTGTTAAGTTACGGAATAGGACATTGGTTTTTTTTAATTCGCATATGTGATGTATTAAATTTGGCAGTATTTGGTGTTAAATGTACTTCTATTTAAATGTGTTTAATTTATACCTTCCTTTTTTTCTCTTTTGTCCCAGACAATGGGTTAATATTTATCACATGCATGGTATCTGCCAGGTATATGTCAGGCACACATAAATTAGTTCACTTAGTCCTAACAACAACCCTATGAATATTAATACTAATACTAATAATAGATCACTGATTGACAGAGCAAAGATTTGAACCTAGGACTAATGCCAGAGCCTGTGTACTTTTTCACTGCACCATGCTGATTATTACTGAATATGAGGATTTCAGAGTCAGGTAATCCTGATGTCAACATATTACCTTAAAATGAATTCATACACATTTATTTGATCTAATTATACCAGTAATGAATTGTACTTTGACTACCATTTGCCTCATTATATTTAAACATGTTGTTGTGTGCCGTCGAGTCGGCCCCGACTCATAGCGACCCCTCCTTGGGTTTCCTGGGCAGTATCACTACGGAAGTAGATTGCCCCATCTTCCTTCCGAGGAGTGGCTGGTGGGTTTGAACAGCCAGCCTTCTGGTTAGCGGTCAAGTGCCTGAGCCACTGTGCTACCAGAGCTCCTATATTTAAACATAGCTCTTTCTATTGGGTGTAAAGAATGCTGCTGAAAATGAAATAAATTAGTTGTTTGGTTTTTTTAATCTCTTTTTTTTTTGTGTGTTTTTGTTTTTTGCCATAGACCCTACTATTAACTATTTTTAAACTTTTTTGGGGGTGAACGTTTACAGAGCAAATTTGTTTTCTATACAGCAGTTCATACATAACTTTGTTTCATGACATTGACTGCAATTCCCCACAGTGTAACAGCTCTCTTCCCACTTTCTCCTTGTAGTTACCTCTTCCCTGTGTCCTTTTTTCCTGTGGATTCCTGCCCCCTGAGCTGTCTCCTTGTGCAAATACTGCTCTTCTGTTCTCCCATGATTGATCATTCTAAGGATTGTGTCCGCCTGATGTAATTGTTCACCCTGTATGCCTTTCTGTTGTTTGACTGGAAGCCATGGGAATGAGTTCATTTCCAGACCTGCTAAGGGTAACTAGGAGCCATAGTCCCAGGGGTCTCAGCAGTCTTTATCTGATCAGTAAACCTGTTTCTTTTTCTTTTTATTTTTTTATATGATTTTGAGTTTAATTTATTTTAAAACTTTTAATAAAATGTTTCATAGTGTATTCCTACAAAAGACTATATGTTACATGATCTTGTACTCAGAAAATTACTGGTTTTGGTTTATCGTATCTAAACTAATAATTCTTACTACACATTGTTCCAAGTTTTGATTGCCTCATAAAGTCATAATGTTGTTATTTTTCTTTAACTTTTTCAAAATTAAATTTAAATAAAGTCCATATGTTACAGTCGATTGATATGTCTGATTATCTTTTAGTACATAGATTCCCCCCTTTGTCCTTTATTATGTCCTTGTAGTTTTGTTGACAAAACCTGATCATTTTCCTGATATATTTTCCCAGAGTTTGGATTTTCCCAGTTTCTGAATTTTTCCCATTTATCTCTTTGTGGTTTCATTTAAGCCAAATTATTTTTTCAAGTATTTTCATAACCTTTAGTTCCAGTTTTCTCCATTTACCTACCCTGATGTTTAATAGTTTAAAAAAGAAAAATAGGATTTTAATGTTAGTAAGAAAAACTTGCTTATGGTAATATTACAAGAGATTTTACTGAGGATTGAGTGGAAAAATTATAATTTCAGCTTTGATGATTCTGATCAGTTTTCCTACTTTTTGTCCAGACTGAAGTGAACGTTGGTCTTTTTAAACTAATTTCTAGAACTTAGTAGTAGCATGAATTCTTTCTTCTGCATTATTAAAATCTTTTACATGTTGATTTTTTTCTATAGTTTTAAATCTTTTTTTTTTTTTTTTGCCAGTTCTTAAAATGTTGACATATCCTGTGACTAAATCTACTATTTCATATATGTTGTCTAATTTACATTTACTTCATAGTTCAAAAACCTTCAGTTTAATGAGCTCCTGAGGGAGGCTGAAAATGTTTTACTTTCATCATATCTGACAATTTCTGTCCTTATCTTAATTGTATTATTAATATCATCAGTATTTCCATTTTCGTAAAATACCAATTACATTGATACTCAAATAATTTTACATGTACCTCTGCAGAAAGATGGTGCCACTGTGTAAAAATAAACTTTTGGCTGACATATGAAAGAATGAGCTCAAAATAGGAGAATCAGCATGTCAGTTCATAATGTATGGAAGTGTAGATTATAACGAATGCTAATGATTACTGGTAAAGCAAACCAAGTAACATCTATGCTTCATGTAGTCAGTGATAGAACTAATATGGATACAATTTTTAACCTCTTCAGTTTGCCAGGTTTAAGGAGATGTTAGCAATAAATTAGCTAGACAGTAGTGATTGGCAAATTAAATGTAAAGTGAATACAATTTGTATTTGATGTCTGTATTCCTTTCTGTAGGCCTCCTATTGCCCTAGAACCTGCACTTGATTCTCCTGATGTCTTAATTCAGTTCTAAAACTCCCTATTTGTTCAGCATTCATTAAGCACCTACCGTGCTAGGCCTGGGAAGCCCTGGTGGCGCAGTGGTTAAGTACTTGGCTGCTAACTAAAAGGTCAGCAGTTCTAAACCTCCAGCTGCTCCACAGGGGAACGATGAAGCAATGTGGTTCCATAAAGATTTGCAGCCTTGAAAACTTTATAGGGCAGTTCTACTCTGTCCTATAGGATCACTGTATGACTCACAACAGAAGTTAATGCTAGGTATTATGAAAGTCCCTAAATATAAGTCACCAAATTATATTTGAAAAAATTATTGAATGATGTGGAAAGCAGAAAGAGCCAATTACAGTGGCCTTCTTCCTTTGAAGCACTGCCAAATGCCATAAATAAGCCCTTTTTTCCTTTTTCTTTTTCTTTGCTGTTCACACTCACATCTTTACATCCACACTCCACAATTGGAAAAATAAGTTTCTCATTCTCTGGGTGCTATAGATTTAGACCGGTGCTGTTAATGATGGAAGCTTATAGGAAGCTAAGTGGTGTAAGTGTATGTACACCTATTCAACCAACATAAGTGGAATGTATTGAGGATATATTATGAAGCAAATAGCTTTCTCTTTGCACCTTATATAACCTATTGATCAGCATAACAGGCTAAAACAAAATGCATACCTTTTGAAGTGGTTGCAAACCAGTAATAGTTAGCTCCTTCCAAACCACTCCAAATAAAGATAAGTAAGTAGCAATGCAAACATCTCCCAGTTAAGCGTATCGCAAACTCAAAACTACCGTCGAGTCGGATCCGACTCATAGTGACCCCTCCTTGGGTTTCCGAGGCAGTATCACTATAGAAGTAGATTGCCCAACCTTCCTTCCGAGGAGTCGCTGGCGAGTTTGAACCTCCAGCCTTCTGGTTAGCAGTCAAATGCCTTAGGCACTACACATGTAGGAAATAATATAAAAATCAGACTGCTCATAAATACACATGAAAATTTGGAGTAGTAGTATATGAACTTGGCTAATGTGTTAGCAAGGAGGGGAAAATGGGCAGCAATGTAGAACACTGTGAAGTCAGACAAAACACTTTGGGACACAATCCCTTAATAATGAAGTGACCTTGAACAAGTTACTTAACAGCTCTAAATCATTTCCTTGTATGCTAAATGGGAATGGTAATACTATCTCACACAATTGTTATGAAAATGAAATATTAATTATGTAGCAAATAACCGGTAAGTTGGAGATTTTAGATGATTTTCTTATATAGCAGTCACCTACTAAGGAAGAATAAACATTTTTAGTTACGCAGAATTCCAGGATCAGGTTGGTCTGTGTTTCTGGATTATTGAAGTAGATTAAAAAGTGTGGCCTGCTTAGGAAAGAAAAGGAATTTCTGTCTGGTCTGGAAGTGAAATGGTATATCTAATTGAGGTAGTAGTGTTTACTGAATATTCACAAACTAGCCAAACTCTTGAGAGTAATGAATTGTTTGTTATTGTATCTGGCACTGTAGTACCTGGTTTGCAGAAGAATAAGCCTGATGAGTATGTGTAGCACAGTAACCAAAGCCAGGTTATGATGATTTCTAAATTCTGTTCATTGACATTTTCATCAAGCTAACTTATTTTATTTATTTATTTATTTTTGTTGTGTTTTGGGTGCAAATTTACATAGCAAACTTGTTTTACATTCAACATCTGATTTCATGCACATCTGATTTCATGACCCTGATTACCATCCCCAATCATAAAAAACTCTTCTTCCCTGACCTGTGTCCTTCTCATCCATGCATTCCTGTCTGTCCAGCTTTCCCTCTATGTGAGTGCTGTCCCTCTAGTGTCTCATGGCTGATTGATACAAGGGTTGCATCTCCCTAGAGTAGGTAGGTACATCAACTTGTGGTAAGTGTTCTGTATGTAGGTCTTTCTGCTGTTGGACTGAGAGCCAATCCCTGTGAGTGAGTCCATTTCTAGGCCCGAAGGGTAACTTGGGGGCATTGTCTCGGGGTTTTACCAGTCTGTCTCTGACCAGCATTCTGGTCATTTTTGTGTTTTTGAATTTTGTTCCACATTTTTCCTCCCACTCTATCCAGGATCTCCAGATTTTGTCCTTTCTGAACAGTTGGCATTGATAGCCAGGCACCATCTAGTTCTTCTGGTCTTGAGTCATGGAGGCTGAGGTCCTCATGGTCCATCTTATCTTCGGACTAATTGTTTGCAGATGACTTTGTTTGATCTTCTTCACCCTTTTTTGCTTCAGACTAGAGGACACCGATAGTTGCATCTTAGATGGCCACTCAAAAGTTCTTAAGACCCCAGTTGCTACTCACCAAATTAGGTTGTAGAACAAAATGTTTATGAACTGTGTGTGCCAGTTGAGCATGATGTCCCCTGAGACCATGGTCCTGAGCCCCCAAGTTATGTTAAAACCTACCTTTCTTTTCCCTTTTGAAAAAGAATCTTTTAAAGAGACCAATTTAAAAAAAAAAAAAAATCACGTTGGAGAGCATTGCTAAGTTACCTTTAATTGATGAATCAGAAACACAAATAATACAAATGATGTGTGTGCTCCTTTAAGAAAATTTGCATTTGAACACTTAATGTTGTATTTAAAACTCAAAATCATAAAAAAGACCAGGTGTGTGGGTCTGATAGAAACTCATGGAACCACCGAGATGGTGGCCCTTCGTCACTCTTCAAGCCTGGAACTGAACTCACCCCATTGGCTCAACTTTCAGTTAAGCAATAGACCTGTAACATGAATAGCAACACTTTAGAGGTACACATTCCTTAGAACAATTGGCCATATAAGATCAAAAGAGCAGCTTTTACCCAGGGATGAAACTCAGAAGGCAGAAAGGGATAGAAAATTAAGGACAAATGGAAACGAGAAACAGAGAGCAGAAGTGGGAAAAGTGATATTATATTGTAGGGATTGCAATCAGTGTCACAAAACAAAATGTGTATGAATTGTTGAATGGAAAACCAACTTGCTCTATAAATATTCACTCAAATCACAAAAAGTTTTTGAAAAATGGTATGTATTATGGCATAATGTTAAGTAAAATGTACATAAGATTGTATGTATGATATAATCAGGTAATGTATTAATATGCATAGGCAAAAAAAAAAAAAAAAAAGACCTGAAGAAAATAACAGTAAAGAAAATGTGACATTACACTGAAGGAAGTACAAACACATGGATAGTGGCATATTAATTCAGTATAATATGCAGCCATTAAAAAATAATAATGAAGAAAATAAATTTTGGGAGCTGTGTTAATTGAAAAAAGGCAAACTTGCAATGGTATGTGATTTGAACTGTTTGTTTATAGAATATTTTCATGCCCTTATATCTTGCCTGAAATTCCTATATATTTTTCATGCCTCATCTTCAGTACTGCTTTTCTGAGAAGACTTCCTTAATTCTCCAATTTTCTTAAGCCAGGCTCTTTTCTGTGTTCACCCTTTGGAGCTAGGATCTACTGCCATTTTAGTAGCTATTATGTTTTATAACTCTTAGGAGTGCTGTTGACTCTTAAGGCAGGGAATGTGTTCTTTTTACCCTTTTATCTCTACCCACCTGCCTGGTGGAGCTTAATAAATACTTAATGAAGGCCAATTCTAAGTGTAGAAATCGTACTGAGGTTTATACAAAGGAAAAAAAAAAGTTCCTAATTTCTAGTAAAACCAATAATCTAATGAGAAATGGAATAGAAATAGTCACACATAAACCGTAAAAATTGAAAACTGCAGGTAAAGTCCTCAATACCTAATTATAAAGTGTTAACAAGAGAAAATAACACCTGTTGTACATGCTCTGTGATTCATTTAACGGACCAAATACTGCTAAAGATAGATGTATCATTTGGCAGCATAAAGTACTGTAGTGTGATACTGTCTATTATAATATTGATAACTGGAAGTTCAGACCGTTTTCAGTATAAGCAACTATAATTCCAAAAATGTTTATTTGTATAACAAATATATCAGACTAACTGTTGCTCATTGGCACTAAATTATAATACTGTGTTAGAATATTGCTACATCTCCAAGAAAAAAAGATGGGATCTCTCAGAGCTCCTAGTACAGTGCCATTTACCTCACAGACACTCCAAAGATCTTCTTAAATTTAAAGCTTCATGTGAGGAAAATATTTGGAAGCTAGATTACTTTATAAGAAGTTTAATGTATTAAAATGAATTTATAATTTTAATATCAAATATATAGCAAATGAGTGTTTATCATGTTATTATGAGTTTGATTTTCTTTTCCCTTAGAGGCTTGGGTTTCTTTTCAAGTAGATTATGTATACAGTGTTTAAGCTAGGAACAGTTGCAACCTGGGAAGAAAAAAAAAAGTATGTGAAAAAAGAAAACAAAATCAAATCTAGCAGTACTTTCAATGTATTTATATAGCAGCTTGGAAGCAATTTCATAAAACTAAATTTTTATGTACTTAAAAATATGCAATAATTGAGTCTATTATTTCCCCTTTTGTACCAAATTTTATATTTTTATCTAGTGTAAATTACAGGGAAGAGACCTTGAGACCAGAAGAACTAGATGGTACCTAGTTACCAATGCCAACCACTCAGAAAGGGATCAAAATTGGAGATCTGGGATAGAATGCGAGAAAAAATGTGGAACAAAATTTTAAAAAAGCATTAAAAAGACCAGGTTTAGTGATCAGATAGAGACTGGTAAAACCCCTGAGACCTTGGCCCCAAGTCACCCTTCAGGCCTGAAATTCAACTCACTCCGGAAGAAAGATTGGGCAATCTACTTCTGTAGTGATACCACCCTGGGAACTCAAGGAGGGGTCGCTATGAGTCAGATCCGACTCTATGTCAGTGAGTTTTTGTGGTTTTTTTTCCCCCATGGCTTAACTCTCAGCCAGACAGCAGACAGGTCTACAGTCTGAACAACTACACCAGAGAGATGTGGTCCTTAGGAGACTCAACCATGGGAGATCAGAAGGGCAGCATTTGCACAGAGAGAAAGGTTAGGGAGGCAGGAATGTACAGGCAAGAAGGACACAGAAAATGTAGTCACAGAAAGGAAGTGGGAAGAGAGCTGTTACGCTGCAAGGAATGTAATCAGTGTCACAAAATAAAATGTATAAGAACAGTTGAATGTAAAACAAATCTGCTGTATAAAATTTCATCCAAATCACAATAAAAAGGTAAAAATAAATAAATTATAAGGAATAAAACAGAAGTAAACAGCTTTTAAAATTACATTATCACATTTATCTATTACAATCTTGATTGTGTAATTGGAGCTATGTTTCATTTAATTTTTCTGATTTTATTTTTACCAAGTAGTCATTTTTCTTGTATAATAAAAACTATTAATGAATAGCATGATTTCCCTATAGTTTTACTAGTAAATTTCCTGAAACATAGCAAAACAATCTATTTTGTTTACTTATTAAGCCCTTTGAGTTAGTGGTTCTTAATCATTTTTTGGGTCCAGGAATCTGATTTAAATTAAATATTCCCTCCATAAAAAGTGTCGTATATATTTGCAACTTTTAAATAGCATTTAATAGGTAATGTTTCCCCCTGAATCCAGACCTTTGGGTAATGAAACTGCTCTAAATTAATACCTTTTTAATAATATATATATATTTATATTTATATATGTGTTCAAAACATTGTGTGCTTTTGGAAGTGTCTAAAAGACCTTATCTTTTCTGCTCCACATACACACACACAATTTGCCATTGTATATTGTTGTTATCATTTGAATGATGTCTGTTCATGCCTGTAGACCCAGGGTTCTTAACCTAGAATCCATGAACCCCAGAATTCACAATGTCTGAGAATTTGAATAAGATAAAATATTACATATTTATTTTTATTAAATAAAAGTTTAGCTTTTCCTTCTATTATGTATTCAGGCAATAAACCACAATAGCATTGGCTGTACCTGTGACTTTTTCACCAGTATAAATCACTGTATTTTCATAATGCACTTGTTACAAAATCTCAGAATACATTATTTTCACTCATTAATACCTTAAAATGTATTAACCTCACCACTGTTGTTGTTGGGTGCTGCCAAGTCAGCTCCGACTCATAGTGACCCTATGTACAGCAGAACACTGCCTGGTGATGCATCATCCTCACAGTCATTGCTATGTTGGAGCTCATTATTGCAGCCACTGTGTCAGTACATCTTGCTTAAGGTCTCCTTCCTCTTTTTCACTGACCCTCTATTTTTTTTTTTTTTAAGAATTTGTTTTACATTCAACATTATGTGTACATTTAGTTTCACTCCCCATTTACCATCCCCAACCCTAACCCAGTCTCCTTCCCTCCTTGCCCAGTAACCCTCCTGCCCCCATGCCCCTCATAGTCATGCACTCCTGTATGTCCTGCATTTCCTCCATGCTAATGTTGTTCCTCTGGTGCCCCATGGTTGATTGCTCCAAGGGTTGCATTTCCATAGAGTATGTGGGTGCATCACCCTGGGTTGAGTGGTGTGTGTGTACATCTTATTTACTGTTGGGCTGTGAGTCAGCCCATAGGAGTGAGTTTTAATCCTTGGGGGTCTCACTAGACTCCATCCGACCATTAATTCTGGTCATTATTGAGATTTTGGATTTTCTTCCACATTTTTCCTCCCACTCTATCCAGGATCTCCAGATTTGATCCTTTCCTGAGTGATAGGCATGGTAGCCAGGCACCCTCTAGTTCTTCTGGTCTTGAGGGCCATCTTGTCCCAGGGCTGACTGCTTCCAAATGCCTTTTTTTTTTTTTTTTTGCACTCTTCACTTCTGACTCTAGGAGACTGTTAGGTCCGTCTTAGATAGCCACTTGAAAGCTTTTGAGACTGCAGTCGCTACTCACCAATGTAGGATGAGGAACAAGACTTTTAGGTATTTTGTTGTTCCAGTTGAGTCTGGTGTCCCCCAATACTGTGGTAAAAGACCTTATCCTTTTTAACTCTATAAAGCTGTTCTACAATACAGAAGCAGAATCTTTACATATTTCTGTAGCATTTTTCACATACAAACCTGAAATAATTTTTTTCTGAATTGTTTGAAATATTTACTGTATATACTATATTTTTCTCTCATCCTTATTTTTCTGACATTTGTCTTTTGACCATCAACAGATTTTCTTTTCTTATCCTAGATTCTGAAGAGGCTCGATCTGTAAATCCTTCCAGTGTTGATGACAATATTGACTCTGAAACAGAGAAAGACTCTCTCATCTGTGAAAGTAAACAAATAATTCCCAATAAAGCACCTCTTCCATCTGCCCTTGATGAGTATGAGTTCAAAGATGATGATGATGAAGAAATAAATAAAATGATTGATGATAGGCATATTCTTAGGAAAGATCTACGAAAAGAGAATGAATCTGAAATAGAAAAGAACAATTTATTTTCAAAACAGGAAAAAGCTTTCTATCCTAAATCATTTAAAAGTAAAAAACAGAAATCATCTAGAGTTTTGTATTCAAGTTCTGAAAGTTCAGATGAAGAAGTTCTTCAAAATAAAAAGATTTCTACTCCATGTTCTGTCCCTGAAACATCAAATTCTGACATACAGACCAAAAAGGAGTATGTGGCATCAAATGAACACAAGCAAAAAGGCAAAGTTAAAAGAAAATTAAAGAACCAGAACAAGAATAAAGAGAACCAAGAGCTGAAACAAGAAAAAGAGGGGAAAGAAAATACCAGAGTAACAAACTTGACAGTTAGCCCTGCATTAGATTGTTCAGAGAAGACCAGAGAGGAAGGGAATTTTAGGAAATCATTTAGCCCAAAAGATGATGCTTCATTACATTTATTTCATATTTCCACTGGAAAATCTCCTAAACATTCTTGTGGACTAAGTGAAAAGCAATCAACACCACTAAAACAAGAACATACTAAGACATGTTTGTCACCAGGAAGTTCTGAAATGTCATTGCAATCTGATCTTGTTCGATATGATAATACAGAATCTGAATTCTCACCAGAAAGCTCAAGTGTAAAATCTTACAAGCATAAGGAAAAAAGCAAACATCAGAAAGATTTCCACTTAGAATTTGGTGAAAAATCAAATAGCAAAGTAAAGGAAGAAGATCATAGTCCAACATTTGAAAATTCAGACTGCACACTGAAAAAAATGGATAAAGAGGGTAAAACATTGAAAAAACATAAATTGAAACATAGAGAAAAAGAGAAGCACAGAAAAGAAACTGAAGGTGAAAAAGAAAAATACAAAAGTAAGGATTGTGCTAAAGAGCTGCAGAGGAATGTGGAATTTGATAGAGAATTTTGGAAAGAGAATTTTTTTAAAAGTGATGAAACTGAGGATCTTTTTTTAAATATGGAACATGAGAGCCTAACCCTAGAAAGAAAATTAAAGTTGGAAAAAAATATAAAAGATGATAGATCAGCCAAGGAAAAGTATATCTCAAAAGAGAGAAATTTTAAGGAAGAACGGGAAAAGATTAAAAAAGAAAATGAGAAATCTTTTAGGGAAGAAAAAGTAAAAGATTTAAAAGAAGAGAGAGAAAGTGTATCCACAGATAGAGAAACAGAATTCAGTTCTTTGAGTATAAGTGCTAAAGAGGAACCTATAGAGTTACATTCAACAGAAAAGGAAATAGACATTGAAAAACAAGACAAGCATTTAAAGGAAAATAAGGAAAAGTTTGAGAAACGATTTCAAAGTAAAGAAAAGGACATTGAAAAAACTGACAAAAAACATTCTGAAAAAGAGAAGAAGATAAAACACGATCACAAGTCAGAGAAAGACAAATTAGATCTCAGTGAATGTGCCGATAGAATTAAAGAAAAGGACAAGCTATATTCACATCACACAGAGAAATGCCATAAAGAAGGTGAAAAGATAAAAAATATGACTTCCATTAAAAAAACTGATGATAGAAAGAAAAGTAGAGAAAAGATGGATAGGAAACATGACAAAGAAAAAACTGAAAAAGAGAGGTATCCTGCAGAAAGCAAAGAAAAGCATTTGATGGAGAAAAAAAATAAACAATCAGATAATAGTGAATACATGAAATCAGAAAAGGGCAAAAATAAGGAAAAAGATAAAGAGGTAGATAAAAGGGAAAAATCTAAAGATAAAGAAAGTGTAAATACAACTAACTCTAAACACTTACAGGAAGAGAAGAAGTCAAGTATAACAGAGAGTAGTAAAGCACAACATGAAAAATCCTTATCCCTTAAAGAAAAAACAAAAGATGAACCTTTGAAAACTCCAGATGGGAAAGAAAAAGATAAAAAAGATAAAGATATAGATAGATACAAAGAACGAGACAAACATAGGGATAAAATCCAAATAAATAGTTTACTCAAACTAAAATCTGAAGCAGATAAACCTAAACTTAAGTCTTTACCAGCATCAAAAGATTCTCGACCTAAAGAAAAGAGGTTAGTTAATGATGATTTAATGCAAACAAGTTTTGAAAGAATGCTAAGCCTTAAAGACCTAGAAATAGAACAGTGGCACAAAAAACATAAGGAAAAAATTAAGCAAAAAGAAAAGGAACGGTTGAGAAATCGTAACTGTTTAGAACTTAAATTAAAAGATAAAGACAAAGCAAAGCATTCACTAGCTGAATCCAAAAGTAAAGAACTTACTAGGTCAAAAAGTTCAGAGCTGACTGATGCTTATGCTAGGGAGAAGCAGTCTAAAGATGTTGTAAGTAACAGATCACAATCTCTTGACACCAAAAATTTAATGAATTTAGGGAAGTCATCCTTTGTTTCGGATACTAACTTAAATAGGTCTCCTAGATCAGAAAGTGAAAAACCAGGTCTCAGCTCCAGATCTGTATCCATGATTTCAGTTGCTAGCTCAGAAGATTCCTGCCATACTACGGTGACAACCCCGAGACCTCCAGTTGAGTATGACTCTGATTTTATGTTAGAAGGTTCAGATTCCCAAATGTCCTTTTCCCAGTCACCTTTTCTGCCAGTTGCCAAATCTCCCGCCCTTCATGAAAGGGAGTTGGATAGCCTGGCTGAACTGCCAGAGCGGATTAAACCAACATACACAAACAGATTTCCAACATCCCACCTCAGGTCATCTTCCGTAGAAGATGTTAAACTAGTTATAAATGAGGGTAGACCTACCGTAGAAGTTCGAAAATGTAGCATCCCATCTGTCGTTTGTGAACATGCAAAGCAATTCCAAACGTTATCAGAAGAAAGCAATCAAGGTAACTTACTAGCTGGGCTGAGAGATACTTGCCTTTCTCCCAAACCTGACATAGCCTCCAATGTGCCTGAAAGAGACCTTTCAAATATGTCTAACATACAATCCAGTTTTGCAGTGTCTCCAACTAGGGCTGTAAGCAGCAAATATATTCCAGCTGATATCAAAATTACTGCTCCAATAAACACTTTATTGGAAAGTCCTGGGCAGTTACAGCTGTCTAATCAGATTGGTGTGATCCAGAATAAATCATGGGAGCTACCTGCTGACAGACTGGAGTCATTAAGCACCAATGACTTTACCTGCCTAAATTCTAATGCCCCTGATCAAGATTCCTTTGGTCAGGGTTTCTGTAATTCTGAAAACAAAATACTGAAAGAACAAAATACTGATTTTTCATCTCTACACCAGTCCGAACTGACAGGAAATTCTTGTGCTCAGGACCCAGCATCCTTTATGCCTTCACAACCACCTTGCTCTTTCCACAGCCAATCACTTTCAGATGCAGAATCTACTTCTAAACATATGTCTTTGTCATATGTTGGCAATCAAGAACCAAGTATTTTACAACAAAAAAATTCAGTTCAAATGAACAGTTCTGTTTTAGATACTGATAGAGACTCTGCAAAAGAAATGGAAAATACTTTTGTCCCAGCAGATGTTCCAAAGACAGATGCCTTTGCCTCAGTATACTCTGAAAGCACCTTTCAAGAAGCAGCACCAGCTTTTGAGAAGGCTAATACTTTACCTGTATTACCATCAGAAAAGGACTTTAATGGAAATGATGCATCTTCCCAGTTAAATACACATTATGCATTTAGCAAACTAATGTATAAATCTTCCAGTTGCCTTGAGGTTGAAAATAGCACAACTGATACTGAAATTATTTCACATGAGAAAGGTAACAAGCTGGAGAGTTTCATTTTAACTCATTTGAATGATAAGTGTTCTGATTTATGTGAAATGAATGCAAGGATGCCAAAAGAAAACCTAAATGAACAAGATCATCCAAAGCATTGTCCTGAAAGTGAAAAGTGTTTGCTTTCCATTGAAGATGAAGAATCTGAACAAAACATTTTATCAAATCTGGAAAGCCATTCACAACAATCAGTTCCACCAGAAATCCATAAATATAGTCAGTTCATTAAAGTAGAAATAGGAGAAAATGCTGAAGATGAAAAAACTGAAAACCAGACTCCTCAAAGAGTGACTAGAAACAGAACAAATACAATGGCAAATCAAAGCAAACAGTTCCTTGCTGGCTGTGCACTGTTGTCGGAAAAAGACAATGAATCTTCATCTCCCAGAGGAAGAATAAGACTAACTGAAGAAGAGGATCCTCAAGTTCACCATCCACGGAAAAGGAAAGTGTCTCGTGTTCCTCAGCCTGTACAAGTGAATCCCTTTTTACTACAAGCCAAAGAGAAAACTCAGCAATCTCTGGCAGCCATCGTAGATTCTCTGAAATTAGATGAGATTCAGCCATACAGTTCAGAGAGAGCAAATCCATATTTTGAATACTTGCACATAAGAAAAAAAATTGAAGAAAAGCGTAAATTGTTGTGTAGTGTTATTCCTCAGGCACCTCAGTATTATGATGAATATGTGACATTTAATGGATCTTACCTCCTGGATGGCAATCCCTTAAGCAAGATTTGTATTCCCACAGTAAGTAACATCAAAACTTGATACAGTATGCAATGCTGTCCAGTAGAAATAAGATACAAGCCACATACTTTGATTGAAATTTTCTAGTAGCCATATTTTAAAAAGTAAGATGTGAAATTAATTCTGATACATTTTAGTTACTATATATCATTTCAACATAAAATCAATATTAAAAAATCATTAGGATATTTTGCTTTTTTTTTTTTTTTTTTTCCAAATGTCTTCAGGATCTGGTGTGCTTAGATAACACATTTCAATTTCAGACTATCGAATTTCAAGTGCTCCATAGCCTTTTGTGGCTAGAGGCAGCTGCCTTATTGGACAGTACAAGTCTACATTATTTTCTTTTCTTTAATTGTTTTTCCTTTTGTTTCAAAGGAGGTATTTTGATTTATTTGAAGGCTAATGACTTCACATGTACTTTTGAGCCTATTCCTTCCAATCTCTATGGAACCTTCCTCTATTAAAACACTGATCCTGCTAGTATATATATTTTTTTTTTTTTTTTCAGTTTTCCCTCTCTACTTGGCCTTTATTCACCTACTCAGAATATATTCAGGTTTCTTCCATCCTTGGGAGGAGGAAAATACTCCTTTTCTGTGCCAGACTATCAAGCTACCACCCTGTCTTCAGTCGCATTCTTGAACAGTAGTCTGCACCAGAAATTTTCTCATTTCCACTTTGATCCATAACCATTATGCAGTGCTTATGCACCTCTTTTCATTTTTCTTTCTACTTGATCTTAACATTTGACATTGTGACCTCTTTGTTCTTAAAATTCTCCCCTCCTGCTTACTTCAGTGACTAACCTTTTTCTACCTTTTTTGATGACTCTTCTACCCATCCTTTAAATACCAGGGATCCACACTCTTCAGTTGACTTTTTGCTCTATGTGCTCTGCTAATGTAGGCTTATCCATATCCATGGTTTTAGCAGTCTTCATGTGCCAGTTCCTCCCCAGATGTTCTTACCTAGCAACATCATCTCTGCTAAGCTCTAGTACCTAAGCATGGATACCTCCTAGGCATCTTCCAGCACCTTACTCATGAGTTGAGTTCTCCAGGAAGTAAACTGATTGGTATGCAAGAGGTTTATAGGTAATATCAGGAACAATACCTGTAAGTGTGAGGGGAGCAGACTGGACAGAGTGAGACAATGAACTGAGATACAGTTGCAACAGTGATCACAGCTGAATCCATAGAGCTGTGGATTGGGATGATCCTTCACATAGGTAGGGTCCTCTCAGGAAGGGAGCATGACCTTGGGCAGCCAGCTCTCCTCCCTTAAAGACAATTCATAGAGAGGGACTCCAGCCAGATGTGTCAGCCACCAACACTAAACAGTTGGAATAGCTTGGGAGTGAGTGCCTCATTTCTGAATAGGATGTCTGATCATGCACTATAGCATCCACTACACACCTCAAATTTGCTATGTACCAGAAAGAGTAACTTACCCCTCATTCTCTCAAAGGAAATTAAAAAAAAAAGAAAAAGAGCCCTGTGTTATAAATGAAAAAAGATGCTGTGGTTAAAGCACTCGGCTGCTAACCAAAAGGTCTACAGTTCAAACCTACCAGGCACCAGGAGAAAGATGTGGCAGTCTGCTTCTGTAAAGATTATATAGCCTTGCAGATGATATTTCTACATATGTATTTGTATGTGCTGTATGAATATCTACATACATAATAGAGCTAACAAGGGGCAAAGTTATGACAACTTCTTAGGCACAGCCAGCCACCCTGAGGGAGCAAGTAGTGGACCTGTGGGCTAAGGACCATGATTGCAGGGTACATCAAGCTCAAGTGGCATAACATACTACATAAAAATACTGTTCTATATCCTACTTTGGGAGCTCTGGTAGCATAGTGGCTAAGGCACTTGACTGCTAACCAGACGGCTGGCGGTTCAAACCCACTAGCCACTCCTCGGAAGGAAGGTTGGGCAATCCTACTTCCATAGTGATACTCCCTTGGAAACCCAAGGAGGGGTCGCTATGAGTCAGGTCTGACTCGACGGCACATAACAACAACAACAACATATCCTACTTTGATGAGTAGCAACTACAGGTCTTAAAAGATTGCAGGTGGCCATCTAGATGCAAATGGGTCTCTCCTCATCTAGGGCAAAGATGAAGAAAACCAAAGACACACAGAAACAAGTAGTCCAAGGGACTAGTAGACTATGCAGACCTTAGCCTGTATGACCATGAGGCCAGAAGAACTAGGTAGTGCCGGGCTACCACTGTCAGCCATTTGGGAAGGGATTGATTAGTACAGGAGATCCTGGATCGAGTGGGAGAAACGTGGAACAAAACTCAAATTTATAATTTAGAAAAGACCAGGTTTTCTGGTTTGATAGAGCCTGATGAGACCCCCAAGACTATGGGCCCCTAGTGACCCTTTGGGACTGGAATTGAACTCACTCTTGTGGCTTCCAGCCAAACAATAGACAAGCAAATAGGGTGAACATTTACATCACATAGATACATGCCTTAGAGCTGTCAATCATGGGAAAACAGAAGAGCAGTGTCTGTGCAGGGAAAGAGCTCAGGGGAAAAGAATGCACAGAAAAGAAGGACACAGGGAAGAGGTAACAACTACAAGGAGGAAATGGGAAGAGAGCTGGTACATTGGGGGAAATTGCAGTTAATGTCTTGAAACAAAATGTGTATGAGCAACTGTGTGGAAAATGAATTTGCTTTGTAAATTTTTACCTAAATCACAATAAAAATTAGAAAAGCATTACAGCCTGGGAACTTATGGGGCAGTTCAATTCTGCCCTGTAGGGTTGCTATGAGTTGGAATTGACTTCATAGCAATGGTTTTGGTTAATTAATAATGACCCCAAAGTAGAAACCCAGTTACCAAATTGTTAACCATTCTTTCTGAGGAATCTCTCCAAGTCTGTACCCTTTATTACTGCTTTGGTTTAAGGTCCTGGTCATTCTCTCTCAGATTATCACAGGTTTGGTTTGGTTTGGTTTTTCCTTCCAGTCTCTTTTTGCCTGAGTGTGCTGTTTTGTTGTTAAATTTATATCCCTTACAAACAATTAAAAGCCATTTCCTTGTTTAAATGCCTCAGCTGTGACTAGCTGTCTTCTGTTACCTGCAGTTTAAAATCTAAGCCTTAAGCATGACATAACCATATATTTCACAGTCTGACCCTTACCTACCTTTCCAGCTTCATATCTTCGGAGTTCACCCAGTATGTTAGCAAAACTGAACTTACTATTTCTTGTTCACTACTTTTGATACATTTGCAATGCTGTTCCCTCTTCCTGAAGTGGTGTCCTTTCCAAGTTCCCCTCTCTATCATTTTCCATGTCTTAGTCTTAGCTGTGACATTAACTTCTGTGAAATCTGGTCAAAGCAGAGTTGCTTATGTCTTCCTCTTACCTTCCTAGATATCATCATTAACTGTATATAATTTTCCAGTCTGGAAACCCAAGATTGAACCTTTGCCTTTTCTTCCCTCTGCCTTCACATCTGCCAGTTCATTAGATCAAAGAAATATCTCACATCCTGTCCAGGTTTCCTTATTACCAGTGCCGTGCAAGGATCTCATTAGCTCCTTAGTCCAGTCGCTAAAAAACATGAATGCCTGATAAGAATGGTGCTAGAAATTAGACATCAGAGATGAGCAAAATAAACATTCTGAGTCTCTTCTCTCCTCTTAGTCTAGCCTTCTTATTGTACAGAATCAATCTTATATGTCTCGCACCTAATAATGCTGAGGAACTCCCAGTTTTCTATTGATAAGTCCCAGTTCCTTGTCATTGCACACAAGGTCATCCCATAGTTTCCTAGGCTAGTTAAGTACTGCCCTTACTTGTACACTAGTTTATACCAGAACCCTTTAAAGCATAATAAAAATTGAAGTTTTTACAGTTATTTTATCCAACTCAAAGTGACTTTAAGGTTCATATTAACTAGAGCTATTACATGAATCTCAGCCTTTTGCTCATAAAAAGCTGTACTTTTCAGTTTACTGGACTGAAACTTGTTTGTTCAAACTAATAGTTTAAAAAAACATAGAGACTAGAATAACAGACACTGCTTTCACTCTACATTATTTTTTGTTCTTTCTAGTATGTTTTTTCCATTAGTTTCTTCTCACCCAGGTAATTGCCATTTTATTGTAACTTTTTCTCACATATTTATGTGACATATTTATAAAACTCATTTAGAAATACGATAAAGCATTCCCAAAGTCAGTTTAACAGTTTATTCTTCCATCATATATTTTTCTCATAATTTAGTAGAATGCTGCCATTTTTCCAAAGAAAATCAAGGGAAGAAAAGAAAAAATTACAAGTCAAGTTTCCAAAAGTGTAAAGAAGAAGGGAGAGAAAGCAGAAAAAGAGACTTGTCACAATCTGATGTTCCACCAATGGTCTCTGGCGACAACAGAAACAAACCCTAGTGAGGGATTCCAGATTCAGGTGGTGAGGGGATAGTACATCACTTGAAATCTGGGGGGGGGGGGGGGGTGTTAACTTTTCTGTTCTAGAAGTTAATGAGATTCACAGATACTGAAAGACAACATCTCAAGTGTGATTTATTTAAATGTAAATGAGAACAAACCCCAAAGGAAAACACAGCAAAGGAAAAGTTTTCTCAGGAAAACTTCATGTATTTGAGTGATTGCACCTCCCCCTTATAGATTGATAATTTCCAGATTTATATATTCAGCCCAAAGCTCTTTCCTCAGGTTCGTTTTTTGTTGTTTGGTTGTTTTTTTTTTTTTTTTAATTTGTTGTTGAGAATATACACAGCAGAGCATACCCCATCAATTTCTACATGCTCCATAGCCTTTTTTACATTGATTATATTCTTCAAGTTAAGCAACTGTTCTCACCCTCCTATTCTGAACTGTTACTCACTGATAAAAGCTCACTGCCCCTGTTTCCTATCTGATCTTTGAGTTTCATCCCATATAGAGCTCTGGTAGCATAATGCCTAAGGCATCTGATTGCTAACCAGAAGGTTGGTGGTTCAAACCCACCAGCCACTCCTTGGAAGAAAGATTGGGTAATCTACTTCTATAGAGAAAATGCCTCAGAAACCTGAGAAGGGGTCACTGTGAGTGGAATCGACTGAACAGCAATGAGTTTGGTTTTGATTTAGATAGTTCTTAAAAAAGAGCACAGTGCTCAAGGCAGACATCCTTTACTAATAAAGTGAGACTACTATTTAGTTTAAAAATTATCTCAGGCCAATAGTTTCAGTTCATCCAGCCTCACTGGCTCCACAAAGTCTGTGAGAATTTCAAATTCAGTTCTGCACTCTTCTGTAGAATCTTTGATCAAAGCGTTCAGTAATGGTAGCCAGGCAACATCCTGTCTTCTGATCTCAGGGCAAAGGAGGCCATTGTCATTGAGGCAATTAGCCACACATCCATTTCCTCTGATTCCTCACTCTCCTTCCTCTTGATTTAGGTAACTAAATTTCAATGCTCACTTGCAATTTTTAAGACCACAGGCACTATGTGATAAACTAGGACATAGCACAGAAGCGCTAAACACAGTAATAGTAGACCACTTAACTTGGATGTCCCATGAACCCATGACTCTAAACTTCCAAACCAAGAAACCAAATCCCATGAGGTATTTGATTGTACATAAGCAGTCTCAAAAGCTGCTCTCTTTTTTTCGTTGTTTATAAATACGCACTCTCGCCAGTTCAACTTTTTACAGGTGTGTACAGCTTACATCAATTAAACGTTAATCAGCTGTGCCACCTTTACCCTTAAACTAAAACTCATTGCTCCATAAGCAATAACCTCCATGTTATCCCCTTTGTTCCTGCCCCTGGTAACCACTAATAAACTTTGGCCTCTATTACATTTGCCTGTTCTTGTTTTTTATGTAAGTTAGGTCATACAGTATTTGTCCTTTTGTGATTGACTTATTTCATTCAACATAATGTCATGCTCCATCCATGCTGTACCATGCATGTATCAAGACTTCATTTCTCTTTTCGTGCTGAGTACTATCCAGTGGTACATTTTGCGTATCCATTCATCCATTGATGGACGCATAGGCTGTATGCATCTATTGTGAATATTGCTTCAATGAACATTAGTCTGTTTGCATCACCACTTTTAAGTCCCTTAGGTATATTCCTAGCAGTGGAATTTCTGGGTCATATGGTACTTCTATGATCAATTTTTTTGAGGAACCACCAGAGTTTTCTACAACAGTTGTACCATTTTGCATTTCCACCAGCAGTGGATAAGCGTTTCCGTTTCCCTTTCCACACATCCTCAACACCATGTTATTTTCTAGTTTTATTTTATCTTAGCCATTGTAGTGGGAGTGAACAATTCTTCATTGTGATTTTCATTTGCATTTCTCTGATGGTTATCATGAGGTTCCTTTTTGCTAACTGGACAACTCCACCTGAATGTTCATTTAAAAAAAAAAAAAAAAAAAA
>NW_006921821.1:62976-74294 GCF_000298275.1 Orycteropus afer afer | reverse complement strand
GCAGAATGCTCCTTGGAAGCAAGAATGGCCAGACTTCGTCTCACCTATTTTGGTCATGTTGTCAGAAGGGACCATTCCCTGGAGAAGGATGTCATGCTTAGTAGGGTGGAGGGTCAACGAAAGAGGGGGAGGCCTTCAACGAGATGGATTGATACGGTGGCTGCGGTGATGGGCTCAAGTATAGCAGGGATTGTGGGGCTAGCACGGGATCAGGCAGTGTTTTGTTCTGCTGTGCATGGGGTCGCTATGAGTCGGAAATGACTCGACGGCACTTAACAACAACAACAATCTGCCCATAAGCTCTACAAATTTCACTATATCCTCACTGAACTTAACCAAAAACTGCTTGTCTTTCTCATCTTCCCTTTGTCTAGTCTTTCTATTTACCAGCTATGCAGTCCTCACACTAAAAATTTAAAGTCCTCCTTGGCTGCTTCCTCTTTTCCATTCCTCTTATTCATCCAGTCACCAGTATTTTTAGAATCCATTCCCTCATCTACCTCCTCCTCCATCTCGCACCAATACGATAGTTATCTGCCTCCTTAATTCCTTACTTGTAGTCTTGTCCCTCTGTTCTCTGTACAGACACGACAGTGAGCTTGTAAGGTCTTTTCAGTGGTTCTCCGTTACATTAAAATTACATTAAAAATGTATACTAGTGTGTTCTATGTAAAATTTCTTCCATAGAATGAATGTTCATTAAGTTCCATGTAGGGAGTTGGAGAAGCATTTATGGTCAAGTAAGTTTAGGAAACACTAAAAATAAATAGGTTTTGCCCTCAGGAACCTACTATCTCCTTTGTCATGATACCAGAAGAAATGGATGATGCCTGGCTACCATTACTTGACATTTTTATTAAGGACCCAACAGATAAATCCTGATCAAAAGGAGGAAGGAAAATCATGGAACAGAAATTCATAAGAGAACTAGACTTACTGTATCCATTGAGACTGAGGGAATGCTTGAATCTATTATTTAGAAATAATCTTTAAACTTTGAACAATCTTTAAACAAAAACTATTTCATGAAGTGATTATTAAACAAGAGTTTAGCTCAATAATGAATGTTTGCCTTACACATTGCACTGTTACATGAACTGTTCATCTAAATCACAGGTGAAAACTTGAGGCAGAGAGTCTAGCATAATGGTAAGGAAATAGTATGGGTAGAAATAGAATGGCGGCACAATATGAAGTATGTAACCGATCTTGTTATACGTTTAGGAACTGTTGAGTGTATGTGTGATGGGTTGTTTATATAACCACAATAAATACATAGATTTATTCCACTGCAGGACTTCTCAGAACCTTTAATGTTTTAACTGTTAATAAGCACATGTATACAATATTTACCAGACTGACTTGTTCTTAGAACCATTGCCTGTAAGTCATCTTGAGGGACCAGTGATCAGTAGAACATACTTCAGGAAGAGCTGATTTGTAGAGTACAATACAACCTTTGTAACCTGATATATAAAGCTTGTCATTTTTGTACCCTTGCTGATCTTTCCATCCTCATATCCCACCATTCCTTTCCTCAAATTGGAGGAACTCAAAACTGCTTATAGTTGCCTAGGGATACCATACTGTTTATTTCATTCACCATGCCATCCTCTCTTCTGGGAGTTACCTCCTTTCCCTCTTTTTCCTCCACAACAACTCATTTTTGCTCTGGCCCTTCTTTCTAGATGCTGCCTAGACACTGCTCTCTCAAGGAAGTTTTCTCTGACACCCCCAACCTCAAATGAGTAGATCATCTTTCTCTGTGATCCTTGTATGATTTTGTGAAACTAATACCAAACTCTCCACAACTCTTGTTAATTTGAAGAGTTCACAGGATGCAGAGATTAGACAAATGTATTCATGCAATTAAGGGCCTAGAAAATGATTAGCTTCAATAAGTTATTTGTCCTATAGGATTTTCCACATTCTGGATTCAGGTTGGATCTTTATGGTGACATTTAACGTGGTTTGACATTTAATATGTTTTTCAGTCTCCATAATTCATATAAAGTTAGGTCTAAGTCTAGTCTTTATTTTTATTTTAAGAGTTTGTTTTACATTCAACATTACATATACATTTAGTTTCATTCCCCATTTACCATGCCCAACCCTAATCCAGTCTCCTACCCTCCCTGCCCAGTAACCCTCCCCCTGTGCCCCTCCTAGTCTTGATTAAATCCAGGTTTGATTGTTTAGCAAGAGTTCTTCATAGATGATGATGTATAATTCCTGTGGTACCACATCAGGAAGCCATAATATCTAGTGGCCCCACGTTCCTATAGAGTTTGCAGTTAGAACTGTCAGAAGAGTCAGCTCAGTTGTTACATGGTGCCAAAACCTACTGAGAGCTCTTGTTAGCTGCTGTCTTTGTCCTAATACAGTAACAACATTTATAAGCATGAATGAGAGGAAAAAATAATAGATAATTCAAAAGGTTGAGGGAAAACATTCAGTGGGTCACAGAGAGTAATTGCCACGATTGTCTCTCTGTATTAACAAGAGAGTGTATGCACAGATTAAGTCATTTTATTTAATCTCCATCATGTACCAGAAAGCACTGTACACTATGATATCAAATTAGGTATGACCTGTAAGCTTTTGGGAGTATGGCTACACAAAGTAATATAATAAACAAGTTATTACACAAAGAATTGTCTACATGAATTCAGAAGAGCTTTGGTGGCACAGTGCCTAAGGCATATGACTGCTAACCATAGTTAGCAGTTCAAACCCACCAGCTACTCCGCAGAAGGAAGATGGGGCAATCTACTTCCGTAAAGATTTACTGCCTTAGAAACCCAAGGTTGCTGTGAGTCAGAATCAATTTGATGGCAGTGAGGTTTTTTGTTTTCTTTTTTTAACATGAATTCAAGTTGAAAACTATTAATGTAAATATTTAACAGATGATAATTTTTATCAAGGACTCATAGCTCTGTTAAGAGGTAGTTTCATCTGTTTTGTTTTTTAAGGATTTAATTTACTAAATGTAAAACTTGGGGCATTAGTGTTTGATTTTTATCATGTCTAGAAACTTTACTTACTGTATGATATGTTTGCACTACCATAATACTTAAGACTGTTTACTCTTACTTAGATTAGATTTTCATATTTTTGTGACTCCCTCCTTGTCTGAGCTATTATTTACTAATGCTCTAAAACATGTCCATCTGTAATAAGTCACTTTGTTATTCAAGTATGCTGTGATCTAAGAATCAAAATATGTGTAAGCTTCGTGGAATTCTCTGCTGTGTTTTAAACAGTTAAAATTGCCTGAGCAGTAACCAGTTATATGAATTCTCACTGTATTGTTTAATTCACAAATTATCAGAATTTATTATTTTATTCAGTTGTGCATGAAAAGTTTAATTTTATAAGAATAACCACTTTTGCAAATAAAACCTAATATTTTAAACAATACATTTTTTTAATTAGATTACACCACCACCTTCACTGTCAGATCCACTTAAGGAACTTTTTCGGCAGCAGGAAGTTGTGAGGATGAAACTACGTTTGCAACATAGTATTGAAAGGGTAGGAAATTTTTACATTTATGCTAAAAATAACAACTGTCTGTCAGTAGCTCGAAATGCCCTATAGTTTTTTATTAATGGGTTTTATTTAGAACCATTTTGGGAAATGTTTTGATTTTATCTTGTGTGTTCACAATTAGGTGAAGAATTTTTAAGTCTATTTTAAGATAGCTGCTCCCATATTACAATAAATGTTGAGTATTTTTTTGATACATAAAAGTCTCTAATAATTAGTTTCTTGTTATTGTTTGTAGAATTTGAAGCTCTACAGCAGTAAATTCCCAGTAGGGTACTTGGGTTCCAAATTTTGGAATGGTTGTTTGGTACCGCCTACTTAGGATTAAAATGCAAAATGCAAAGGCTGTTTATTGGTCCTTATAGGTCTGCCTTAGGGTTTGGTTTCCATTGGTTCATTTTGACATGAAATTACAGAAGAAATCTATTTAGTTATGTATAGAAATCATAAAAGTCATTTTACTTGGATTGACAAAGTAATACCTATTTTATGTTAAGGGAGCTCTGGTGGCTTAGTGCCTAAGGCATTTGACTGCTAACCAGAAGGCTGGTGGTTCAAACCCACCAGCCACTTCTCAGAAGGAAGATTAGGCAATCTACTACTTTCGTAGAGATACTGCTTCGGAGACCCAAGGAGGGGTCGCTATGAGTCGAATCAACTAAATGGCAGTGAGTTTGATTTTTGAGGGTTTTTTTGCAAGGGGGGCGGGGTTATTTTATGTTAATCTTTCGGAAAAATTAAGGACTTCTGAAAATATGATGTAAGTTACAGTCTTTCTTCACAGAAATAGACATGCTCATATACAAACAAAATCTTGTATATAGTTTCTTTGATTCATCCATGGTTGAGTCCCTAAAGCAGGTTCTTAAACCTTTTTGTGCCTTGGACCCTTATAAAAAATCTGGTGAGACTTACTGAACTGCATCTCAGGATAATGTTTTTAAATGCATAAAATAAAATTCATAGGATTTCAAAGAGTAACAAGTCAAAGAAAGAAGCAAGATACAGAATGTGCAACTCTGTACATGATTCATGTCAGTGAACAATTTGTTAGCAGTTAGAAGTTCATATAACACACTTCAGTAGTTATTTCCACCATCAGAACCCATCTGCTACATATTTTGTGCACCGATCATGTTACAAAAAGCCATGCCACCCTGCAGACAGAAGTTAAGACTTCTCCTTTGAACTGTGCAGTTTGCAAAACTTTAACCAATAACAAAAATGACTCTTTTCTTCCACATATTGATAACAAACATTAGAATTTTAGAAAGAAACGAGAAATAATCCAAGAAGCTGAACTATATATGAAGAATAGTGTGGCATCACATTGGAGGAAGACTCATTAACAACCTGCAGTATGCAGACAACACAACTTTGCTTGTTGAAAGTGAAGATGACCTGAAGCACTGATGAATATTAAAGCCTACAATCTGCAGTATGGATTACACCTCAACATAAAACAAAAATCCTCACAACTGGACCAATAAGCAGCATCACAATAAATGGAGAAAAGATTGAAGTTGTCAAAGATGTCATATTACTTGGTTCCACGGTCAACACTAATGGAAGCAGCAGTCAAGAAATCAGATGATATATTTGCACTGGGCAAACATGCTGCAAAAGACCCCTTTAAGTGCTGAAGAGCAAAGATGTCTCTTTGAAGACTGAGATGTGCCTAACCCAAGCCATAGTGTTTTCAGTTGCCTCATGCGCATGTGAAAGTTGGACAATGAATAAGGAAGACCAAAGAAGAGTTGATGCTTTTGAGTTGCGGTGTTAGCAATAAATACTAAAAGTAACATGCATTGCCAGAAAAACTAACAAATCTGTCCTGGAAGAAGTGCAGCTGGAATGCTCCTTGGAAGCAAGAATGGCCAGACTTCATCTCACCTACTTTGGTTATGTTGTCAAAAGGGACCATTCCCTGAAGAACGATACCTACTGTGGTTAGTAAAATGGAGCATCAATGAAAAAGGAGAAGGCCCTCAACAAGATGAATTGATACAGTGGCTGCAATGATGGGCTCAAATATAGCAAAAATTGTGGGCTGGCACATAGAGTTGCTGTGAGTCAGAGCCAACTCGATGACATCTAACAACAACAACAACAGAAAGGAAGAAAGAAACTTCAATGCCTGACAGTGACTTTACCATTTGGTGACTGAATTTAATACCATTTGATAGATGCAAAATTGCCTGCTAGTTGACCAGCTATACTACAAAAATGTCTCTATACAGAAAAACGGGACTCATGTGTATTATAGCAGCAGATCTAATAATTACTGAAATTTCAAAGAAGTAATGAGTATAAAAATTTGGGGTAGGATATCTTTACCAACTATAACTTGAATTGAAAACACTTTATTTCTGTGGATGACAGAGCAGCAGATAATTCTAATACTACTGTAGTTTTGTTTCTTACGTTCATAATTAAATGAAATGTCATTGGAAATTCACAGACAAACCTTTCTCCCTCTCTATGTGTGGACTTCTTATGGATATGAAGACCTTAGGTTTAGAAGTCCCAGTCATTTTCCCATAGAAAATATTTGAATACTACACTAAATGAATGAACAGAGCTTGTGGCCAGAGACCCTAGTCTACTACCTGACAGCTGCCCAATACCCCACTCTCCCATTCCAAGAGCTAAGATGGAGCACACCCACAACCTATTCTCAACATTCATTAGGAGACTTTGCTCTATTCAAAGACAAAACATTAAGAATACTGATCTAGAATAGAATAGTTGAGCTATCATTTAAGCAGTGTTCCCCTGTTAATTATTTCAGGGAAAAGAGGTCTGACTTTAAAATACATATTTTCTTTTTACATGATTCTGGCTTTTGAGGGATTTTAAGTTACTACTCTTAATCTCTACAGGACTACAAACAACTTTTTAGGAAAACTTTTTTTCCTAACTCTCTTTCCTTATTATATGATCAAGTCTTTAGATATTTATCACTTCAGGGCTGACCTTAAACTTGTACTTAAACTAATAAACCGTGTTAGACCTTTTTTTTTTTTTTTTTTAGTATAATTGTCCCATAAGAATTAACAAGAAATTAAATGGGACCATGTCTGTCTTGTACACTAAATTATGTAAATACAATAAAACTGTAATAATGCATGTGGAATATAATAGGGTCTGCATTCTCTAATGGGAGAAGGCTAAAGTTCTTACCCATTGAGGGAGGAGTGAGGAACCTGCTTAGGGAAAAGGCATGTCTTTGGTATTCTCTCAGCCCCACCACCAAACAAGGCTAACACAAGTCATGTAACTTGGAGAATCCTGGAATCACAACCTGTGTCCTCAGAATTCTAGCAAGCCATAGATTCCAGAGTTGTCCATACTAATGTTGAAGCCATAAAGGACCATTACCACCAAATGAAACAAGTTTGTAGCGAAGATAGAATGGTTTAGGATCTGCAGTTGGATCTCAGGAATTTCCAGTCTGCTGAATGCCAAAGCTTATCTAAATCACTTTATTAACCTTGCATTCTACATAATTGAAAGTCTTAAACTCTACTTAACACATTAAAGTAGGATTTTACTGTAATTGTGAGTGATTTATAAGTAATTAGTATCACAATGCGATAAATTTATTTCTACGAATAATTCATTATAAGAGAAAAACTGCTAGCACAACCACTTCACATGCACTAGGGTAGCTATAATCAAAAAGATTAATAATAATGAGAGTTTATGAGGATATGGAGAAATTGGAGCCCTGATGATACACTGCTGGTATAACAACTGTGGAAAAGAGTTTGGTGGTGTCTCAGGGGGATAAACATAAAGTTACTATAAAAAACACTGCCATCAAATTGGATCTGACTAATAGCAAACCCTTCTTGGGTTTCTGAGGCAGTATCACTATGGAAGTAGATTGCCCAGCCTTCCTTCTGAGGAGTGGCTGGTGGGTTTGAACTGCCAGCCTTCTGATTAGCAGTCTCATGCCTCAGGCACTATGCCACCAGAGCCCCTATGACCCAGCAATTCTACTTCTAGTTATTTACCCAAGAGAATTGAAAATATGTTCACATAAAAATTTGAATATGGAGAATTAGTTCCGGTAAGAAGGCGGAACAGGCAGAGAGACTGCACAGACCCTCTTCAACAAAGAAAAGGGGAACCATTTAACACAGATACAGAAGATAATCCTTGACCCCTGAGCTTTGAAGGGAAGAATATAAAAGTGGACTAAACTCCAACTAGCAGAAGAATTTGCATGGAAATACCAAAAAAGGAGACATACGGAGCTGCGGTCTGGCAGTGATCCTGATGACACAGACAACTTGGATATTGCCGAGTGGTGGTAGGACCTAAGAATTAACCTAAAAATCAACCCTGCTAGCACAGGTCTGCACTGAGGACTGTTCTGGTGACTGGGGAATGAAAGGGGAATCAGCGAAGATAAAGGTGGGCTGAGCTGTGGACTTTTGCCTCTCTGGAGGGTGCAGCCCTTTTGAATGTTTACAAGCAGCTTGACCATTTTGGATATTTAAAGCAACAGTGTTGTCCCAGATTCCAGGGACTTAAGAACAGGCTCTACTTGCTGGGAACAGCAAGGACATTCCAGACACATGGACTACTGGAAAGGTGCAACATTCCCCTGATTATCCTTATATCTCACACCCTCTTGGTGAATGGAGGTGTGACCATCTCTCACTCCCACCCACCTTCTAAGCTGGCAGGAATTCCATCCCAGAATGTGTGCTCTGATAAGCCTAGGTGCCTTGCCCTGCCCTGTCCAGATTTTCTTTTTTTTTTTTTTTTTGTTTTTCACTGTTTTAAAGCTACTATTATTATTCTGACTTTTGTCCTTTTTACTATTATTCTTTATTCTTGCCTTCCCAGATTCTAGTTTTCAGCTTTTTTTCTTTTCCCTGTTCCTGGTTCCAGTATTTTTTTTCTTTCTTGTGGTTAACCTCATTCCTTATTTTCCTTTTTCCGTTTTTCCCATTTTTTCTTAATTACTCCCCTTCTAAACCTTTTTTCTATTATTGCTCTCTCCCCAGATATTGCACTGTGTTTTGTTTTTGTTTTTGTTCCTTTTTCCTTTTTTGGTTACTGTTCCTGTATGATTACACAGAGTGTTTTTTGTCCATTTGCTTTTACTTCTTTGATGGTTATTCAAATGTTATTTTTGCCTGAGTGGGAGACAGCAACAATCCCCATACGACACAACTACACCCACACCTCCTGCAGATTCACTTACTGAGTAAGAGTCAACACCTCCTTCACCAACGGGCCAATGATAAAAAACCACCAAGAAGATCCTGACTCACCCTTAGCTGCTCTTCACAAACAGTTAACAGAGATCTAAATACAACAACGTCACAATGTCTTGGATACAACAGACCATCACAGTCCATACAAAGGAGCAAGATAAATGTAGTAGAAACAAGGGAGCAGGATTCCAACCCAGAACACATCCCAGAGGAAAAAGCATCATTGGAACTCTCTAATGAGGGATTCAAAAGAATTATATTTAGGTATCTTCAAAAGATTAAGAGACAGAACAAGAAAAATACTGACAAAACCCTAGAAGAATTTTGGAAGAAAATACAAGAACAAAATGACAAAATAAATGAAAAATTAGAAATTACTCAAAATCTACAGATTGAAATCCAGAAGATTAATACTAAATTGTCAGAAATAGATAATACATTGAAAGGGCAAAAGATTGGAATTGAGGCAATGGAAGACTGAATTAATGAGATTGAAGACAAATACCTGAACACTTCTTTGGAAAGGGATCAATCAGAAAGAAGATGAAAACAAAAGAAAGCCTAAGATTCATGTGGGATACCATCAAAAGGAGTAACCTATGTGTTATTGGAATTTTAGAACAGGAAGAGAAAAATAAAACCACTGAGAAAATTGTCCAAGATTTGTGGGAAGAGAACTTCCCTGATATGATGAAAGATGAAAATATATCCATTCAGGAAGTACAATGAACCCAAACAGGATAGACCCCAAAAGAAAATCCCCAAGACATACCATCATCAAACTCATCAAAAGCAAACACAAAGACAGAATCCTGAAAGCAGCACTGGAACAACAAAAAGTACTTACAAAGGACAACCAGTAAGAATCAGCTCTGATTTCTCACCAAACACCACACAAGCAAGAAGGCAATGGGACAGTATATGTAAAACCCTGAAAGAGAAACATTTTCAACCAAGAATTGTATACCCAGCAAAATTGTCTCTCAAATGTAATGGTGAAATTAGGAGATTTCTAGATAAACAGAAACTAAGGGAATTTGTTAAAACCAGACCAACCTTACAAAAGATACTAAAGGGAGTCCTTTGAACAGAGAACCAAAATTAGCAAACAGCAACCGACCATTAATACACAAGATGACATAACCCAGAAACCACAGCTATGGACATATCCAAAGTAAAATAAGCTTACAAGATTGTAAACAGGGAACCAGAGACTTCAACTGGCAGATGAAGACAACTACAAACCAAAAAGAGGGAAAATACAGTGGAGTTACAGAACTTCTAAATGGTGAACAAGTCAAGAGAGTTGCAAGATTGAATGGACTACTCCAAACTCAGGGAGAAAATTATAAATCACAGGGTAACCTCAAAGAAAAATGATAAACCTTGACATCACAATTAAAAAGAGGACAAGCACAAATACTCAGCAAATACTAAAACAACAGCAACAAAAGAAATGATAACACAATTCATAAACATAATCAGCTCAAAACAGAAAATAATATGGAACAGAGAAACCAGGGACAGTATGAAAAAACATATAACAAAATGACAGCAACTAATTCATACTTGCTGTTGATTACATGAATCTTAATGGATTAAATGCACCACTCAAGAGACAGAGAGCCGGAGATTGGATAAGAAAACAAAATCCATCAATATGCTGCCTACAACAGACACACCTTAGAAACAAAGACAAAAATAAACCAAAAATGAAAGGTTGGAAAAAGATATATCAAGCAAACGGCAATCGTAAAAGAGCAGGAATGGTGATATTAATTTCTGATCCAATTGATTTTAAGATAAAAACCACCATATGAAACAATGAAGGACATTATATAACGATTAAAGGATCAATTCAACAAGAAGATATAACCATAATAAATATCTGCAGACCCAGTGAAAGAGCCCCAAAATACATAAATGAGACATTAAAAGAGTTGAAAAGGCAAATAGATGACTCCATAGTCATAGTGGGAGACTTTAATACACCACTTTCAATGAAAGACAGATCAACTGGAAAGAAACCCAACAGAGACAGAAGAGCTAAACATTACAATCCACCAACTTAACCTTATAGACATCTGTAGAGCACTTCATCCAGCAACAGCACAATATACATTTTTTTCCAGTGCACATGGAACATTTTCCATGATAGGCCATATGTTAGGCCATAAAGCAAGCCTCCATAAATTTAAAGACATTAAAACACTGCAAAGCATCGTCTCAGATCACAATGCTATCAGATTAGAAATCAACAATAGAAAGATCAACGGAAAAAGAGTAAACACATGGAAACTGAACAACACCCTCCTTGAGAAAGACTGGGTAAAAGAAAAAATGTGAAATTGAACAATTCCTTGAATCAAATAAGAATGAAAATAAAACATACCACAGTCTTTGGGACACAGCAAAAGAAGTGATCAGAGGCCAATTTATAGCAATAAATGCACACATCAAAAAAGAAGAAAGAGCCAAAATCAACACTTTAAATCAACATCTCCAGCAATTAGAAAAAGAACAGCAAGAAAAGCC
>NW_006921821.1:43454-62702 GCF_000298275.1 Orycteropus afer afer | reverse complement strand
AAAAGTCCTGGCCCAGACGGTTTCACCAGAGAATTCTACCAAACATTCAGAGAACTGACATCAATCCTACTCAAACTATTCCAAAACATAGAAAAGGATAGACTCCTCCCTAACTCATTTTGTGAAGCAAGCATAACCTTGAAACTAAAACCAGGCAAAGACATCAGTCAAAGGGAAAACTGCAAACCAGTATCCCTCATGAATATAAATGCAAAAATCTTCAACAAAATCCTAGCTAATAGACTCCAAAAACATACCAAGAAAATCATTCATTATGACCAAGTGGGGTTCATATCAGGTATGCAAGGATGGTACAACATTAGAAAAATAATCAATGTCCTCTACCATGTTAATAAAACAAACAGATAGAACCACATTATCATATCAATTGATGCAGAAAAGGCATTTGATAAGATCAAAACTCTCAGCAAAATAGGAATAGAAGGGACATTCCTCAACATAATAAAAGGCATCTATGCAAAACCAACAGCCAACATCATTCTTAATGGAGAGAGACTGAAACCATTCCCCTTGTGAACAGGAACCAGACAAGGGTGCCCTCTATCACCACTTCTGTTCAACATTGTACTGGAAGTCCTACCCAGGGCCATAAGGCAGGAAAGGGAAATCAAAGGCATCCAAATTGGTAAGGAAGAAGTCAGACTATCCCTATTTGCTAATGATATGATCCTATACCTAGAAAACCCAAGAGACTCAGTCAAAAATATATTGGAACTAATTGAGAGATTTAGCATCATGGCAGGATATAAGATCAACATCCAAAAATAAGTTGGATTCCTCTACACCAGCAAAGAGTTTGCTGAAAAAGAAATTAAGGAAATCAATACCATTTACGATAGCTACCAAAAAAATAAAATACCTGGGAATAAATCTTAACCAGGGACACAGAGACCTATAGAAAGAAAACTGTAAAAAACTACTTCAAGAAACTGTAATAGATCTACATAAATGGAAGAACATACCATGCTCATGGATTGAACGTTGTGAGAATGTCATTTCTATCCAAAGCAATGTATGCATTCAGTGCAATCCCAATCCAGATCCCATCAACATTTTTAAGGATGTGGAAAAACCAATCACTAATTTTATATGGAAAGGAAACAGACCCTGGATAAGCAAAGCACTGTTGAAGAAGAAGAACAAAGTAGGAGATCTCACACTGCCACATCTCAAAACTTACTATATAGCCACAGTAGTCAAAACTGCCTGGTATTGGTACAGAGACAGAGAGACGAATGGGATAGAACTGTTGTTGTCATGTGCCATCAAGTCAGACCCAACTCATAGCGACCCCTCCTTGGGTTGCCAAGGCAGTATCACCACGGAAGTGGATTGCCCAACCTTCCAAGGAGTGGCTGGTGGAATAGAATTGAGAACCCAGAAGTAGATTGATCAACCTGTGTTAACTGATCTTTGACAAAGGGCCTAAATCTATTAAATGGGGACGAGAAGGTTTGTTTAATAAATGGTGCTGGCAAAACTGGGTATCCATTTGCAGAAAAGTGAAACAAGATCTGTACCTCACACCATACACAAAAACTACCTCCAGATGGATCAAAGACTTAAATGGGAAACTAAAACTATGAGTTCCTCAAGGAAAAAAAGGGCAAATTTAGGGGCCCTAATATATGGCATGAGAGCTCTGGTAGCATAGTGCCTAAGGTACTTGTCTGCTAACCAGGAGGCTGGTGGTTCAAATCCATCAGCCACTCCTTGGAAGGAAGGTTGGGCAATCTACTTTTGTAGTGATACTGCCTCGGCAACCCAAGGAGGAGTCACAATGAGTCGGGTCCAACTTGACGGCACATAACAACAATATATGACATAAATAGACTATCAAGCATAACCCAAAATACAGAAACCACAGAAGAGCAGCAACTAGATGAATGGGACTTTCTAAAAATTAAATTTTTATGTGCTTCATAAGACTTCTCCAAAAGAGTCAAAAGAGAACCTACAGATTGGGAAAGAATATTTGGCAATGACATATCTGACAAGGGACTTCTCTCTAGAATTTATAGAAAACTCCAACACCTCAATAACAAAAAGACAAATAATCCAATTAAAAAATGGACAGAAGACATGAATAGGTACTTCACCAAGGAGGATATTCAGGCGGCCAGCAAACATATGGAGAAATGTTCACGATCATTAGCCACTAGAGAGATGCAAATCAAAACAGCAATGAGATACCATCCTGCCCCAGTACGAGCAGCAAAGTTCAACAAGACAGAAAATAACAAATGTTGGTGAGGATGCAGAAAGATTGGGACTTTCATACACTACTAGTGAGACTGTGATATGGTACAACCACTGTGGTAAGCAGTATAGCGGTTCCTCATAAAGTTGGAAATAGACATACCATTTGACCCAGCCATTCCATTACTAGGTATATATCCTAAAGAAGTGAGAGCCATGACAAGAATAGACATATGCACACATTCATTGCAGCACTATTTACAATAGCCAAAAGTTGGAAACAACCTAGGTGTCCATCAATTGAGGAATGGATAACCAAACTATGATACATACACATGATGGAATACTGTGCCACTCTAAAGCATAATGTAGAATCTGCAAAACATCACATAACATGGATGAACTTGGAGGACATCATGCTGAGCAAAATAAGTCAGTCACAGAAGGACAAATACTGTATTACTCCGTTATTGTAAAAATCAAGGAAAGCTTTATCTATGGAAGGAAGTTTCTTCGTTGGTTACCAGGGGTGAGAGGGGAGGGGAGGGAACACTGTTAGATAGGTAGGGGTAAGTATTGATTTGGATGAAGAGAAGGGCAGTGTACCAAATATGAGTGATCAACATGGTGGCATTGAGCAAGAGGAAGACAGAGAGAGGTGCATGGGAGGTGCAGACAACAAAGATGAACCCTGTTGCACATACAGTACTGCATTGTCAGTGAAGGCAAACACGGGTATACTGGTGGATAGATGGGTGGACAAGCTGAATTCTTAAGGTATGTCTATGCAGCAGGGAGTGTACCCAAGACCATGTATAGGGCTGGCAGACAGTGGTTCTACAAGTGTCTTTGTATGTTCTGTAAGAATTCCCAGGGGTACAGTAGAGCTGACAAGGCACAAGATTATATTCACTTCTTGGTCACAGCCAGCTAAACAGAGGGTCCAAGTAGTTGAACCTGTGGGCTCGGGACCATAGTCACAAGGGTCATCAAGCTTAATTGGCTTAACATACTACACAGAACATTGTTCCACCTCCTACTTTGGCGAGTAGCAACTGGGATCTTAAAAGCTTGCAAACAGCCATCTAGATGCAACAATGGGTCTCTCCTCGTCCAGAGCAAAGAAGAATGAAGAAAACCAAAGATTCATGGAAACAATTAGTCCTAGTGACTGGTACACCATGCAATCTGCAGCCTATAGAGCTATGAGACCAGAAGAACTAGATGGTGCCCGGCTACCACTGTCAACAACCACTCGGAGGTCGGCTCTATTATGTAGGAGATTGGATAGAGAGGGAGAACAATGTGGAACAAAACACAAAATCATTTGGGAGAAAAGGTGGGGGGGACCAGGTTTGATGGTCTGATAGAGCTTGGTGGAACCCCTGAGACTACGGCCCCTAGCTGTCCTTCAGGTCTGGAATTGAACCCATACCTCTGGCTTCCAACCAAACAATAGACAGGCATATGAGTTGAACATTTACCTCAGGTAGATACACTCCTTGTGTGTGAGAGAAATAGGGCTGTTTATATACAGGGAGACAGCTCAGGGGGAAGGAGTGCATGGAGGGATGGACAGAGGGAAGTGGTAACTATCGGGAGGAAGTGGGAAGGGGGCTGTTATATTGGAGTAAATTGTAGTTAGTGTCATGAGACAACGTGTGTGAACTGCTGTATGGAAAGTGAATTTGCTCTGTAAACTTTCAAGTTAAAAAAAAAAAAAAACTTGAATATTCCTACCAGCATTATTCACAACTGCCAAAAAGTAGAAAAAACCCAAATGTCTGTCAGCTGAAGAATGGATAAACAAAATATGGTATATTTTCTATATGTTGGAATATTATTCAGCCATAAAAAGGAATGAAATATTGATGTATTCTGTGACATGGATGTTGTTGTTGTTGTTATGTGCCGTCGAGTCGGCCCCGACTCATAGCGACCCCTCCTTGGGTTTCCGAGGCAGTATCACTACGGAAGTAGGATTGCCCAACCTTCTCTCCGATGAGTGGCTGGTGGGTTTGAACCGCCAGCCATCTGGTTAGCAGGCAAGTGTCTTAGCCACTATGCTACCAGAGCTCCTGTGACATGGATATATACCATATATACCTTAAAAGCATTATTCTGAGTGTAGAAGGCCAGTTACAAAAGACCATGTATTGTATGATTCAGTTTATATTAAACATTCATAATAGGTAAATCCATGAGACAAAAAGTAGATTAGCATTTACAAGGATGTTGGGGAAGTGGGGAGTGAATGTCTAGAATGATGAATATACTACAAACCATCATTGTGCATTTTTTGAAAAAGAAACTGCCAATTTTGGAAAAAGGAAAGTAACTTCTACTTTTTTGGTTCTCAGATTTCTCAAGACTACTAAGAAGAAATACTATTCTGATACTCAAGTTCTTTAACATATTTTAGGTGGCTTTTGTTTTAAGTTTGAAAAATGAATTGCTGAAATATTGATATGTGTGTGTGTGTTTAATTCTTTGTTCAACTAGGAAAAACTCATTGTATCCAATGAACAGGAAGTTCTCCGAGTTCATTACAGAGCTGCAAGAACATTGGCAAATCAAACACTGCCATTTAGTGCTTGTACTGTTCTGCTGGATGCAGAAGTATATAATGTTCCACTGGACTCTCAGGTAAAATATTCACTGGAACATTTAGAATGCTCTCAGTGACATCTTGGTTACTTTTTTTTATCTGTTTCCATAGAAGCCATTTGAATTTAACAATTATCAAAGCTTAAAGGAGAAAACAAGTCTTTCAGATCACAGTACTATTTCTGGATCAGTTGATCTTCTATTTTCTAAAGTCCTCTAACCATTAGATTTGTATTATAAAATCAGATAATCAGAAAACAGGTGTTTAGGATAGTGCTCTTACACAGAACTTTCATGTATCTTATGTATTACTTTCAATTTGTATCTAAAGTGGCTTTTTATACATTTAGTTCTTGGTAGCTTGCCTCTTACTATGGAATGTTGACTCTGCATTGAGGAAACAGTACAAACAGGTAGAACCTCTAAGTTGTAACACTGCTAAAATAATGCCTAGCTTTTGTTTTGAACTTAAATATTGGCAGAATAAATTAATATAATTCCTTCCTCCCAAAACTCATTGAAATGATTAAAAAAAAAAACTTGAATATAGTCTATATTAATTCCAACATTAAAATTAATATAATTGTGAAAAATTGTATCCGTGTCTTTAATATAAAATACAAATTATAAGCACAGGTATCAAATGATTATCACAAAAAAGACCAGGAAATACTATTTTAAAGAAGGCAAATTAGTAATAAAAAGAGTATCATAGTCAGTCACTTTATCTACTCTGGGCTTTATTTTCTTATCTGGAAGAAGAAGAGATTGAACTTGATCAGTGATTTTCCAACTTTCTTAAGATAACAAATGTTTTATTCAAATGAAACTGTTGGGAGATAGCTGAATAAGCTATTAAAATGAAAAATTGGATCTTAATGTATTTGACTCTAAGGAAGTAAACACGGGGAAAACCACTAAGGCAGTTTCCAGAATTTCCATCTTTAACACTTTTACAAGGAAGAATGGATGGTTTAATAATGGAAATTTTCAGTTTAACCATGTTGATAAAAGGCTGCACTAGACCATGTGGTATCTTGAGATCTTTTAAAGTTTTATGCTATTATAGAGTAATTAAATCAATTTTATAAAAATAAAATAGAGGTTTATAATCGAGATACAAGGAAAGGTCTATTGAAGATTTCTAGTTCAGAATGGTTGAGTAAACAAGTGAATACACCTGTTTACTTTTCCTTCCTCCCAAAACTCATTGAAATGATTAAAAAAAAAAAACTTGAATATAGTCTATATTAATTCCAACATTAAAATTCCAATTTTTAAGAGTCAGTGTAGACTTTTCTTTCAGCAATCTAAAGGATTGGTCCTAGAAAAAAATGTCAGGGTCTCCACCTCAATACTTCTCCCTATATATGGTAAAGAATCTTTTAAAATTATATTTCTATCATTCTTATAAAAATGCCATATACTGTAAAAAAAAAATGATATGACACCTAGATTTCTAAGTAGGTTAATGGTATTTTATAACATTCAACTACTTTTAATGTTCTCTTTCAGTCTGACGACAGTAAAACTTCTGTGAGGGATCGTTTTAATGCAAGGCAGTTCATGTCTTGGTTACAAGATGTGGATGATAAATTTGACAAATTAAAGGTATGTATGTTGAGAAGTTCAGTTTAAATGAATGTTTCTCCCTTCACAAACAACAGAAATTGCAGCTATGTTAGAATAATAAAAGAAGGAAACATTGGTTAGTCATAAATTCTCGTGCCTGACCACAATTGGAAGTATACCGGGAAGTGAATACCACAAGTCCATGTGTAAGGACCAATAGAGTTCAGAAGATTAAAATGCCACAGAAAAACCCATTTATAATTTGCATTTACATGTTTACTGTCGAGTTCACATGTCTGGTTATAGTTCTAAATATGAAAGAATGGTAAGAAAGTAATGTATTTTGCAAATCTATAAAATTATTTTTATATCATTTTCCTTATTTTCATAATTCCTTTGATAATTTGAAATCTTATCATTTGAAAGACCATTTTAAAATTATAATTGTAAGATAAATGTGAAGTTGCAGACCCAGAAATACTCCACATGTGGGTATGGACAGGATAAGATAGGAAATGGGCATGTAATTCATAAACTCTTTATATTCCTAATGTGCCCATCTTAGTTCCTAAAGAAACTATTGATTAGATTAATTTTTAAACGAAGCAAATTTAACAGAATCATCAATTAATTCTTCTCTTCTTTTAAATAGACCTGCCTTTTAATGAGGCAACAACATGAAGCTGCAGCCTTAAATGCTGTCCAGAGATTAGAATGGCAGCTCAAACTCCAGGAACTTGATCCTGCTACCTACAAATCCATCAGCATTTATGAAATCCAGGAGTTTTATGTTCCCCTTGTTGATGTCAATGATGACTTTGAATTGACTCCTATATAACAGCCATTACTTCTGGTGATATATTCTTAAACTGATGAGGCTTGAACATTAATCTGTGGAATACTGCCTTTTTACAGAAATGATGATAATATGCCTTTACACTTGTTAGTAAAGTTCAATTTAAGTTGGTTATGTAGTAAACACTGTCATTTTATTAAAAAATGAAGAGGATTATTTTGGATCTTAGATCTAAACACAGTTCTAACTGAAAACTATTATTTATATTAACGAAAGGTAACTGTTGTATTAGGGCATGTTGGCCAACTGTGGTGGATATTTAAAAAATTGAGACTGCTAACAGCGCTGGAAGTTGTTAGCAATCTAATTAATGAGATAACCACTAGTATTCAAATCTTTTTCAGGTTTTATTAAAAATATATCAGTAAGCTAAAAGGTTCAGTACCTACCAAATAGTTTCTAATGTGGAGGGAAAATTTGGCACAAAGGTTCTTCAGTTTATTATACATGTAAATTAACTGTACAGTATTCTTTTTGGAAGTTTTAATATTATCCTCGTTTTTAATAACTTATTTTATATATATTGTGCAGATGTAAATCTTGTAATTAATGGTCAAAATGTATACGACGGGATCGGTGGTAAAAACATGTACAAAAGAATAATTGTAAAACTGTTTTGTCTAATGTTCTTTTGGACCAAAGTTGTAGTTTGTATGGTGTGCAGAAGTAGTGTGTTCAGGTAGCAGAACTTTAATAAGGCATGCATGTGTTTGAGTTAGCTTGTTTCATCACTGTAAGTGTAAAGATTGTGACTTAGTTGTATTGCATGCTTCTATAATTTAACTCCATAATTGATGCCTAAAACAGTGTCACGTGCTTCATACTAGTCTCCTGTGATAGTGCCTATGACTTACTGTGTTAAACATATTATTTAGAATTAGTCATACAAAAAAACTTAGCTCTTTTTTCATCTCACAGTAGAGCCTATTTCCCCCAAAAAATGCCTTTGAATGAAAATTCTGAAATTGTAAATGTCTATTTTAATACTCAACTATGAAAGAATCTGTGACTATATGTAAATATGTCTAATAAATTTTATTGTCATGTTAAATCATTGTAAAACTTTTTTATATTTCTTAAATGTAATGTTTGAAGCTTAATAACCTTTGCACTTTTGAAGTAAAAACTGAGTACTCAAATCAAGAAAGAGATATATTTGGTAGTTGAAATAAGTAAAAGAGATTTAGGTATATCTTAATCGATATCAGCAGTGTTTGTGAAATATTGATTAATATGTTGTATTTTTTTCCTTGTATCAAGATGCAAAATGTACAATTTGCAGAATTTTATAATTTAAATAAAATTTGATATGCTGTTTTGTAATGAAATAATTAGCAATATACTTAGGAAAAGCCCATTGTCTCTTATAACATGATAGAAGTTAAATATCCAGGATTATTTCAGATCTGAAACCTGCTGCTGAACTTGTTAAACACTTTTGAAAGAAAAATTAGTGTAAAATTAATCCATGATTATTTGAGATTAAAGCTACATAATTTTCCACAATAGTTTCTTGAATTATAATACTGAATGTTTTTTATTCTATTAGAGAAAAGTGAAAAGAATATATGAGAAATGAAATGATTTAAACTCAGCTTCCAAGTTGGAAATTCCAGCTAATAGGAGAAAATGTAAAATTGAAGTTTTTGAGTGCAAAGGTACATATTAAGCTTAGGGATTTTTGAATTTTCATGTCAATTTATATTTTAATTCATATTGTACTTAGCATGCGCAATATAGCAGCACATGTAAAAATTACACGGTGCAATGACTTTATTTTAAAGATTGGATGTAGTTCTCTTTAAAAATCTAAGTGAGCGACTTTGGCCTTTTTTATTGGATAAAATAGGGCCAAAAAGAGGCAGGGTGGATTTTGAAGCACTGGTTTTGTTGAAGTTAAGTTTATTAAGACTGGGAATATTGAAAGCTAATTTATAAAAGCAATACTTTTTAATATGAAAAACTTACTACAAATTTTGTTTATTTTTTTGCCTGAAAAGGAAATTTGATGGGATACTATGGCAAATCATAAAAATGAAAAATTAAGCTTATTGAGCATTAAAGTAATAGAAAATACCAGAGGGGTAAGTTTATAGAGCATTTGGTTCTGATGGTCCAACCAGAGAAGAAGGGAGGGGGAAAAAAAATCACTGTTTGACCCCATAGAACAAGCTAGAGAAAAGCAAATGAGAAGGAATCTGGCATATTTTAATCAAACTGCTTTTTACCTTTTTAACAATTCTCAGCCTCTTCATTTGTACTTCAAAGAGCTAGATCCTCTCTGCCATGATTCTGCCTTCTTCAAATTTTGCTTTATGAAAGGACTGGAAGCTAATCGGCATAGCTTAAAAGAAAATTTAATGCTTCCTCTTTGGGAACTTTATAGTCAACTAAGTAGCTAAGGGCTTTTGGTATTAAAGATACCCTGAAGCTCTGAAATCCTAGAAAAATTTTGGAATGGAGGATATGCCTAAGAGGGTTTTGGATTCTGAAAGAAAAATAATGTTTAATTTGATCAGTGACTTTTTTTTTTAACTATTCAAATATCATGAACAAGATACTAAATTGTACTTAAGGATTTGTATTTCTTTAAATCTTGTTCTAAATCATATCTGTTTAATAAATGACTAGTTGATATTTGTGCATGTTATTTAATAAAGAGTTATATTTTTATAGAAAAAATAAGATTGAAATGTGTGCTATTTCCTTTTTTAATTTAATTGTCCACTACCATATGACTAGAACCAAACACACCTGTTTACTTATACACCTAGCAAAATTGCAGAAATATTTGTTCTAGGAAAATAAACAGCCTCTGAAGAATTAGCCTTTCAAGCTAAAATCCATTCAGTAATAAGGCATCTCACAGGTGAAATTTAAGTACAGTGTTGTTGTGAGATGCTGTCAAGTCTTCTCTGACTCATAGCGACCCTATGCAAAACAGAACAAAATATTGCCCAGTACTTATCTGTCAATTTGTCGTAGCATAGTGGCTTGCGTGTTGCTATGAGGCTGGAGGCTATGCCACTGGTCTTTGAAATACCAGCTGGGTGGACAGGTTTTAGTGGAGCTTCCAAACTAAAACAGACTGGGAAGAAAATTGGGGCCATCCACTTCTGAAAAAATTGGCCACTGAAAACCTTATGAATAACAGTGAAATGCTTTCTGTTACATTGTTGTTGTTGTTGTTGTTGTTATATTCTGTTATATTAAGTTCAGTAAAGCCTGTGAAATTCAGAACCTATGTACAGAAACCTGTCAGAAGAAAAACTCAAATATTTTCTGCTAAAACAAGCAATATAAAAGAGGAAAGACTTCACCCTGTCAAAGGCAGAAAACTTTTAAGTCCTGAGTTCCAGCTCACAGGTATTACTGTATTAGATATCCTTAAAAACTTCATAACTCTTAATCTCAAGCAAAGACCCCAACAAAGCACATTTCATTGTGACTTAAGAATTAACAATTATTCTAGAAATTGAATTCAGAGAATGCTAAATAGGTGTTTTTCTTAGCTATCCAAAATTTAGCAATATTTTGTATTCTATCTCTGATAGCCTAACACATGAAAACCCAAATATTTATAAATAAAAAACAATCGCCTAACATGGAGAATTTTCTTTTAAGCCTCTACAGAAGTAGTTACTGAAAATATTTCTAGTCAGTAAAAAAAAAAAAAAAAAAGATTAAGAAACTCTTTTAGGCTGGGTTCTCTAGAGAAGCAAAACCAATAAAGCTTATACATACATATGTTGTTGTTATTTTGTGCCATCCAGTCAGACCCAACTCATAATCACCCCTCCTTGGGTTTCCGAGGCGGTATCACTACGGAAGTAGATTGTCCAGCCTTCCTTCCAAGGAGTGGCTATTGGGTTTTACCGCCAGCCTTCTGGTTAGCAGTCATATAGTTGTTAAGTGCAGTGGAGTCAGACCTGACTCATAGCAACCCCTCCATGAATGAATAAGGAAGACCAAAGAAGATTTGATACTTTTGAGTTGTGGTGTTGGGGAAGAATACTGAAAAGTATCATGCACTGCTAAAAGAACTAACAAAACTATACTGGAAGAAGTACAGCTGGAATGCTTCTTGGAAGCGAGAATGGCCAAACTTAGTCTCACCTACTTTGGTCGTGTTGTCAGAAGGAACCATTCCCTGGAGAAGGATATCGTGCTTGGTAAAGTGGAGGGTCAGTAAAAAAGGGGAAGTCCCTCAACGAGATGGAGTGACACAGTGGCTGCAACGATGGGCTCAGGTATAGCAAGGATTGTGAGGCTGGTGCAGGACTGGGCAGTGTTGCAGGGCTGGGCAGTGTTTCGTTCTGGTGTACATAGGGTCGCTGTGAGTTGGAGCATCTAACAACAACATAAATTGTTGTGCCTGCTCTTGAACTGCATATAAATGAAATCACAACATATACTCTTCTGTGTCTGCTTTTTTTCTCAACATAAAATACTTAAATTTATCCATGTTGTTTTATATACCAGTAATTTGTTCCTTTTTATTTACAAGTGGTAGAATATTGTATGAATTTGTTTATATTATCAGTAGATGCTTGGATTGTTTCCAGCTTGGGGATACTGTGAGCAAAGCTGCTGTGAACATGCAACTCTTTTTTTTTTTTTTTTTTTTTAATTGTGATTTGGGTGAAAGTTTACAGAGCAAATTCATTTTCCATACAGCAGTTCATACACATTTTGTTTCATGATATTAACAGCAATTTCCTACAATGTTACAGCTCTCTTCCTACTTCCTCCTTGTGGTTATCTCTTCCCTGTGTCCTTTCCTGTGCATTCCTGCCCCTTGAGCTATCTCCCTCTGCAAATACTGCCATTCTGTTCTCCCATGATTGATCACTTTAAGGAGTGATCTAACCTGATGTAAATGTTTACCCTATATGCCTGTCTGTTGTTTGGCTGGAAGCCACAGGAGGGAGTTCAATTCCAGACATGAAGGGTAATTAGGGGCCATAGTCTCAGAGGTCTTCAAGTCTGTATCAGACCAGTAAACCTGGTCTTTTTTATGATTTTGAGTTTTGTGTGAACAAGTAACTCTCTTTTGTGGACTTAATTTACTTCCCTTGGGTATATACCTTGAAGTGCAATCACTGAGAGTAGGTGTCTGTTTATTAGAAACTTGACAGTTTCCCAAAGTGTTTCCATCATTTTATACCCCACCAGCAATCTATGAGAGGCCCAGTTGCTCTGAGTTCTCATCAACATTTGATATTGTCAGTCTTCGATTTTTTAACCTATTCTGGTAAGTGTGTTGTAAAATTTTTTTAAAAAAACCTGCCATTGAGTCAATTCTGATGCATAGCAACCCCCACTGGGTTTCCATTCAGCAGTTCATAGACATTTTGTTTCATGATATTGACTGCAATTTCCTACAATGTAACAGCTCTCTTCCCTCTTTCTTCCTGTGGTTACCTCTTCCCTGTTTCCTTTCCTATACATTCCTGCTCCTTGAGCTATCTCCCTAAGGCTGTAAATCTTTACTGAAGTAGATTGCTCCATCTTCCATGGACTAGCTGGTGGGTTTGAACTCTCAACCTTCTGGTTAGCAGTCAAATACCTTAGCCGCTGTACCACCAGCATTCCTTAAGTGTGTAGTAGGAACTACACACTTTATGCAAAAGTGCAATCTATATAAGGTGGAAACTCATAGGAGATGGAAAATTCAAGTTTTTTCCACTAATAGCTATAGAAAAATGGTAAGACTTCACCCTGTCAAAGGTAGGATAAACAAGGCAATCCCTTTGAGTTCCAGCTCTCACAGGTTTCACTATATCTTAATTTATATTTCTCTGATGACTAATGAGAGTGAGAATATCTTTTCATAGCTTGTTAGCCACTTGTATATTTTACTTTATGAAATATCCTCAAGTATTTTGCTCAATTTGTATTAGATCATGTTATTGATATTCAGGAATTTTTAATACATTCTGCATATGTGTGCCCTTTGTAAGATAAATTTGTCATGAATGTTTGTTTCCCAGTCTGTAGCTTGTCTTTGTATTTTACATCACTTTTTGCTACTACTTTAAACTGATACATTTTTCTCTGGGTGTAAGTGGTTATCTTAAAAGACTCTTCCCTGCCCCCTGCCCTTTTTTTTCCTTTAATCACTATCAACCATGAGGCCCAGAGGCATACAATCATAGCTTTTAGATGCATCCTTTTATCAATTTCAAAACCATTAATATTTGAATGTAAGAAGTTTTTAAAACCCTTTACAGAATTATTCTATTCTATTCTTGACACCATTTTCATATTACTGGCTAGATTCTAGAACTACTCTTTATGTAGTTCCTACTACTGCTTGTTTGTTATTTAATCAGGGTGTGGATGACCGTGAGAAAACATGGGTATCATAGATGGACTTACATGAATGATCTGAGCAAGGTCCTGTGGGCCTAGTTTCCAGCTCATCTGTTAATTCATACTGTCCATGACTTCACCCAAGGAACAGCTATTGAGTACACAAGGTGTGCCAGGAGCTATGCCCCTTGAGGATTTATAGAGCATTTTCCTATGTTGAAGTTCTCAAACTTTTTGTCACAAGACTTCTTTGTACTCTTAAAAGTATTTTGACAGGGATAATGGTTGTACAATTAAAAGGATGTAGTCAGTATCACTGAATTTTACAAGTAGAAATTGTTGAACTGGCAAATGTTTTGGTGTGTATATTTTCACTACAATAAAAAAAATACTTAGAGCTTCTGCTCATGTGTGTTATTCTGTTTACATTTACCATGTTAGAAGTTAAAACAATTTTTAAAAAGAGTAAGATCCATTGTGTGTTCATTCTTACGAGAATATTTTTACAAAAATAAAAATTTGAAAACAGCATTACTTTGCATTTTTAAAAATCACTTTAATGTCTGGCCTAGTAGAAAATAGCTATAACGTATCTGCTTTTATGTTCAGAGTGTTGTGATCTTTTTTTTTTTTTTTTTTGGTTAAAGAAAATCTGGCCAATTACAAATGTAAATTAGGAAAGGGGGGAAATACTTTAATAGCCTTTTCAGATAGCTGTGAATATTCTTTGATTGCATGTCAAAACATGACAGGTGGTAGTTTGTAAATGGTTAGTTGCACTGTGGAATCTGAAACCATATCAATTAACTTTTCCTAACTAAAACCCATTGATCTGTCTTGCACGTTGAGTGAATCTTTCCTCTGTGCTTGACTTTGTAACGACACGCATGGTTCTGTTGTGCATGTCAATCAATTGCTCATACCTTTTATTATCCAGTATAAAAAATTGCATATTTTAAAAATATCACTGTTGTTATCATTATGTGCCGTCAAGTCGGACCCAACTCAGCAACCCCTGCTTGGGTTTCCGAGGCAGTATCACTACAGAAGTAGATTGCCCCACCTTCCTTCCGAGGAGTGGCTGGTGGGTTTGAACCTCCAGCCTTCTGGTTAGCAGTCAAGTGCCTTAGGCACTATGCTACCAGAGTTCCTATAAACTATCTTTAATTCTTACGAGGTTGTTGGTGGTGCAGTGCTTAAGGCATTCAGTTGCTAACCAGAAGGACAACAGTTCAAACCTACCAGCCCTTCCACAGGAGAAAGACATCTGCTTCTGTCAAGATTTAGAGCCTACAAACCATATGGAGCAGTTCTACTCTGTCCTATAGGGTCACTATGACTTGGAATTGACTCACTGGTAGTGAGTTTGGTTTGGTTTGATTTGATTAAGCTCTAGCTGATAGATACAACTTTTCTAAAATTCTGATTTTCACTTAAAAGCTGGAACTTTGTCATTGGCAACAAATACTGCCAGTTGTTTTGCTTATAGTGATGGGTGGTTTCACTTATATTCAAGAATATGATGCCACCAGTGGGAGATGGTGCAGAATAGGCAGACAAGCTACACAGACCCTCTTCAACAAAGAAAAGAAACCAAAGAGATACAGAAGATAATCCTGGATGCCTGAGCTTTGAAAGGATGTATACAGAAATGGATTAGGCACCAACTAGTGGAAGAACCTGAATGAAAACAGTAAGTACAGACTTGGGTGGAGCTGCAGTGTCAGGTACTCTGACAGCACCAACAGCCTGAATATTTCCAAGTGGTGTTGGTAATTGAGAATTGACCTAAAAGATCAGCCCAGGTGGCCAAGAGCTTCAGGGATAACTGCGCTGGTGGCCAATGACTAGGAAGGGAAACAACAAAGAGGGAGACAACCGGAGCTGTGGTTTCGGCTCTACAGAGGGTGCAGCCATTTTGATTGTTTACAAGCAGTGGCCATATTGGATATTTAAAGTGATTGAGGGAGTAGCCATTTTGAATGTTTGCAAGAGGTGGCCATTTTGGATATTTAAAGTGAGAACATTCTCATTCATTATACTGGGACCCAAAAATAAGCTCTGCTTGCCAAGGACAGTAGGGACATATGGGAGGCTGACAACGGGAAAGGAGACAGATGGTGAGTGTGTAAGTGCTGCCAATTAGCAAATATAGGAGCATAGTACCCTGCTTACATAGAAGACATCCAAAGAAAATGAAAATCTTGGGCAAATCATTCCAATATACAATCACCAATTAAATATAAACACAAAAATGTCACATTGTCTCGAAAACAACAGACCATCACAGTCCACACAAAGAAGCAAGATAAAGCAGGAGAAATGGACCAGGATACAGACCCAAAACACATCCTAAGTAAGAAGTAGCATTGGAACTCCCTGATAAGGAATTCAAAAGAATTATATTTACATACCTTCGATGGATTGAGAGACAGTTCAAGGATAACAGACAAAATTGAGGAAAACAGAGAAAAACCCAGAACAATTTTGAAGATAATACAAGAATAAAATGACAAAATAAATGAAAAATTAGAAATGATACAAAATCTACAGATAGAAATACAGAAGATTAATACTAAATTTTCAGAAATAGATAACACATTGAAAGGGCAAAGGAGTATAATTGAATCAATTGAAGACAATTACTAAGATTTAAGACAAATACCTCAAAACTTCTTTGGAAAGGTTTCAATCAGTGAAAAGATCAAAACAAAATGAAGAAAGTCTAAGGTTCATGCAGGATACCATCAAGGGGAATAGCCTACATATAAGTGGAATTTCAGAACAGGGAGAGACAGACAAAACCACAGAGAAAATTGTCAAAGATTTGTTGGAAGAGAGTTTCCCTGGTAGATGAAAGATGAGAATATATCCATTCCAGAAGTCCACTGAACCCCAAACAGGATAGACCCCAAAAGAAAATCACCAAGACATATCATCATCAACCTCACCAAAACCAAAGAAAAAGAAAGAATCCTGAAGGCAGCACAGGAAAAACAAAAAGTTAACTACAAGAGGCAATCAATATTAAGCTCGGATTTCTCAGCAGAAATAAGCAGGTGAGAAAACAATGGAATGGTATATATAAAACCTTGAAAGAAAAAAATTTCCAACCAAGAATTATATGTTGTTGTTAGGTGCTGTCGAGTTGTCTCTGACTCACAGCAACCCTATGCACAGGAGAAGGAAATACTGCCCGGTCTTGTGCCAGCTTCATGATCCTTACTATACCTGAGCCCATCATTGCAGCCACTGTGTCAATCCATCTCATTGAGGGCCTACCCCTTTTTCATTGACCCTCCACTTTACCAAGCATGATATCCTTTTACAGGGAATGCTTCCTTCTGAAGACATGACCAAAGTAGGTGAGATGAAGTCTGACCATTCTCATTGCCAAGGAAAATTCCAGCTGCATTTCTTCCAGGACAGATTTGTAAATCCTTTTAGGAGACCATGGTACTCTTAGCATTCTTCTCCAACATCACAATTCAAAAGCATCGACTCTTCTTTGGTCTTCCTTATTCACTGTTCAGCTCTCACATGCATAAGAGGCGTTTGAAAATACCGTGGCTTGGATTAGGCTGACCTTAGTCTTGAAGGAGACACCTTTGCTTTTCATCACTTGAAAGAGGTTTTTTGCAGCAGATTTGCCCAATGCAATATGTCAGCTGATGTCTTGACTGCTGCTTCCTTTGGTGTTGATTGTAGAACCAAGTAATATGAAATCCTTGACAACTTCAATCTTTTCTCTATCTACCATGAAGCTGTTAATTGGACCAGTTGTGAAGATTTCTTTTTCTTAATATTCAGGTGTAATCCGTACTGCAGAGTGTAGTTTTTCATCTTCATCAGCAAGTGCTTCAAGTCATGCTCACTTTCAGCAAGCAAAGTTGTGTCATCTGCATATCACAGGTTGATAATTAGTCTTCCAAGAATTATATACACAGCAAAATTGTCCCTCAAATATGATGGTGAAATTAGGACATTTCCAGATAAGCAGAAATTAAGGGAATTTGTTAAAACCAGACCAACCTTACAAGAGATGCTAAGGGAGACCTTTGGAAAGAGAACCAACAACAGCAAACAACAACCAATCATTAATACACATGACGACATAACTCAGAAACCAACCCTCTTATGGAAGTATCCAAAGTAAACAAGCATACAAGATTGTAAACAGGGATCCAGAGACATCAGTTGACAAATGAAGACAACTGCAAACCAAAAAGAGGGAAAAAAAATCTGTAGTTACAGAATTTCTAAATGGTAGGGAAGTCAAGACAACTACAAGATAGAACGGACTGTTCTAAACTTGGGAAGAAAATTATAAATCACAGGGTAACCTCAAAGAAAAATGATAAACCTTCACAACAAAATAAAAAAGGGCCAGCACAAATATTTAGCAAATACTAAAGCAATAGCAACGAATGAAGTGATAACACAATTCATAAACAAAATGAGCTCAGCACAGAAAATGATATGGAACAAAGAAATCAGCCACACCACAAAAAAGCCCATAACAAAATGACAGCAATAAATTCATACTTGTCGGTAATTACGCTGAATGTCAATGGATTAAATGTGCCACTCAAGACACAGAGAGTTGCAGACTGGAAAAGAAAACATCACCCACAATATGCTGACACATATAAGATACACCTTAGAGAGAAAGACAAAAATAGACTAAAAATCAAAGGTTGGAAAAAGATACATTAAACAAATGGAAACCATAAAAGAGCAGGAATGGCAATATTAATTTCTGATAAAACTAACTTTCAGACAAAAACCACCATAAGAGACAAGGAAGGATTTTGTATCATAATTAAAGGATCTATTGAACAAGAGGACATAACAATAATAAATATTTATGCCCCCAATGAAAGAGCCCCAAAATATATAAACCAGACTCTTAACAGAACTAAAAAGACAAATGGATGGCACAACAGTCTTAATAGGAGACTTTAATACACAACTTTCAATCACAGATAGAACTGGAAAGAAACTCATCAAGGACACAGAAGAGCTAAACAATACAATACACCAACTTGATCTTATACACATCTACAGAGCACTTCAGCCAAAAACAGCACAATATACATTCTTTTCCAGTACACATGGAACATTTAGTGCATAAGGCACTTGACTCTAACCAGACGGCTGGCGGTTCAAACCCACCAGCCACTCCTCGGTAGGAAGGTTGGGCTATCTACTTCCATACTGACAGTGCCTCAGCAACCCAAAGAGGGGTCACTATGAGTCGGGTCCAACTCAACGGCACACAACAACAACAACAACAAGACCATATGTTAGGCCACAAAGCAAGCCTTCATAAATTTAAAAACATTGAAACACTGCAAAGCATCTTCTCAGATAACATGCTATCAAATTAGAAATCAACAATAGGAAGATCAATGGAAAAAGTAAACACATGGAAACTGAACAACACCTTCCTTAAGAAAGACTGGGTAAGAGAAGAAATAAAAAGTGAAATTGAAAAATTCCTTGAGTCAAATGAGAATGAAAATAAAACATACAAAAATCTTTGGGACACAGCAAAAGCATTGATCAGAGGCCAATTTATAGCAATAAATGCACACATCAAAAAAGAAGAAAGAGCAAAAATCAACACTTTAAATCAACATCTCCAACAATTAGAAAAAGAACAGCAAGAAAAGCCT
>NW_006921821.1:41311-43007 GCF_000298275.1 Orycteropus afer afer | reverse complement strand
ACAAAAAAAAGTTTCACTGGAGAATTCTACCAAACATTCAGAGAAGAACTGACATCAATCCTACTCAAACTATTCCAAAACATAGAAAAGGATGGAATCCTCCCTAACTCATTTTATGAAGCAAGCATAACCTTGAGACCAAAACCAAGCAAAGATATGACTCAAAAGGAAAACTGCAGACCAATATCCCTCATGAATATATATATGAAAAAATCTTCAAAAAAATCCTAAGCCAATAGACTCCAACAACATATCAAGAAAATTATTCATTATGACCTAGTGGAGTTCATATCACATATAAAGTTCAACATTAGAAAAACAATCAACGTCCTCCACCACATAAAGAAAACAATGAGAAAGACCACATGATCATGTCAATTGATGCAGAAAAGGCATTTGATAAGATCCAATACACTTTCTTGATCAAAACTCTCAACAAAATAGGAATAGAAGGGACATTCCTCAACATAATAAAGGGCATCCATGCAAAACCAATAGCCAACATTATTCTTAATGAAGAGAGACTGAAATCATTCCCCTTGCGAACAGGAACCATACAAGGATGCCCTCTATCACCTCTTCTATTCAACATTGTACTGGAAGTCCTAGCCAGGGCCATAAGGCAAGAAAGGGAAATCAAAGGTATACAAATTGGTAAGGAAGAAGTCAGACTATCCCTATTTGATGATGATATAATCCTATACCTAGAAAACCCAAGAGGCTCAGTCAAAAATCTACTGGAACTAATTGAGAGATTTAGCACCGTGGCAGGATATAAGATCAACATCCAAAAATCAGTTGGATTCCTCTACACCAGCAAAGAGATTGCTGAAAAGGAAATAAAGAAATCAATACCATTTACAACAGCTACCAAAAAAAATTAAATACCTGGGTATAAATCTTAGCAGGGACACAAAAGACCTGTAGAAAGAAAACTGTAAAAAACTACTCCAAGAAACCATAATAGGGAGTTCAGGTAAGATGGCAGACTAGGCAGAAAGAGTGCACAGACCCTCTTCAACAAAGAAAAGGCAAACCACTTAACACAGACACCGAAGATAATCCTGGACCCCTGAGCTTTGAAGGGAAGGATATAGAAGCCCGACTAGCAGAAGAATTTGTGTGAAAATACCAAAAAAGGAGACATACGGAGCTGCGGTCTGGCAGTGGTCATGGGCGATCCCGGCGGCATAGGTGGCTTGGAGATTCCCGAGTGCTGGTAGGACTTAAGAATTAACCTAAAAATCACCCTGCTTGCCAGCGACTGTACGGAGGACTGTGCACTGTGGCTGGGGAAAAAATGGAGAAGGTGAAGAGAAAGGTGGGCTGAGCTGTGGACTTTTGCCAGTCCGGAGGTGCCGCTATTTTGTAGGTTTTAAAAACGGCTCGACTATTTTGGATATTTAAAGAGACAGTGCTCTCGCAGGTTCCTGGGGCTTAAGAACATGTTCTGCTTTCCAGCAACCCCAAGGACACTCAGGACCTGCAAGACTGACAAGTTTTTTTGAAGGATATTCTATTGTAATTTGTGTCTGATTGAGTGGGAGACAACACAGCACCCATAAGACACAACTACACCCACACCTCCTGCAACTTCACTTACTGAGTGACAGCCACTACCTCCTTCTCCACCAACAGGCCAACGATAAAAAAACACCAAGAAGAGCCTGAATCACCCTTGGCTGCTCTTCACAAA
>NW_006921821.1:810-5407 GCF_000298275.1 Orycteropus afer afer | reverse complement strand
AGTAACAAGAGGAATGTCATACCTTTTCAGTCTTGCAGGTCCCAAGTGTCCTTGGGGTTGCTGGAAAGCAGAAAGTGTTCTTAAGCCCCAGGAATCTGTGAGAGCACTGTCTCTTTAAATATCCAAAATAGTCAAGCCGCTTTTTAAACCTTCAAAATGGTGGCACCCTCTGGACAGACAAATGTCCACAGTTCAGCCCAACTTTCTCTTCACCTTCTCCGTTTGTTCCCCAGCCACCGTGCATAGTCCTCCGTGCAGTCCCTGGCTAGCAGGGTGATTTTTAGGTTAATTCTTAGGTCCTACCACCACTCGGGAACCTCCAAGCTGTCTGTGCCATCAGGATCACTCAGGATCACTGCCAGACCGCAGCTCCGTTTGTCTCCTTTTTTGGTATTTTTACACAAATTCTTCTGCTAATTGGGGTTTAGTCCACTTCTATATCCTTCCCTTCAAGGCTCAGGGGTCCAAGATTATCTTCTGTGTCTGTGTTAATTGGTTTCCCTTTTCTTTGCTGAAGAGGGTCTGTGCAGTCTTTCTGCCTAGTCTGCCATCTTGCTGGAACTCTCCCTTTTATTTGTCTCTTCCTGTTCTGGTATTCTGATCACACTTAGGTTATTCTTTTTAATGGTATCCCGCATGAACCTTAGGCTTTCTTCATTTTGTTTTGATCTTTTTTCTGACTGATCCCTTTCCAAAGAAGTATTGTGGTATTTGCCTTCAATCTCAGTAACTAATTCTGTCTTCCATTGATTCAATTCTACTCCTTTGTCTGTTCAATGTTTTACCTATTTCTGAAAATTTAGTATTAATTTTCTGGATTTCTATCTGTAGATTTTGTTGTTGTTTTTGTGTGCCATCGAGTCAGACCCAACTCATAGCAACCTCTTCTTTGGTTTCTGAGGTGGTATCACTACAGAAGTGGATTGCCCAACCTTCCCTCCAAGGAGTAGTTGGTGGGTTTGAACTGCCAGCCTTCTGGTTAGCAGTCAAGTGTCTTAGGCACTATGCTACCAGAGTTCCTAGCTTTCAAGATAAGATGGTCCTGATTAAAAAAAAAAAAAACACCAGAAAGGTGATGTCACAGCCAAGTCTGCCACTCCAGGACCTGCTGGTCTAAAACAACCTCAGCCAGATTGGGTCCTTCTGTAGCTTTCTGAGCAAGACTTCTTTGCCTGCCATCTAGTCTCCACCCTGATAACTGGAGAAAGAAAGAGGGTTTCAAGAGGTGTCAGCCATCGCCACTTAGGACAAGGGACCACCCTGGTCTCAGCAATGGGGAGAAGCTATGGTGGAGTGGTTAGATGTATAGAAGTTTGGCGTGAGAAGCCTGACTCAAATCTTTGCATGATGCTGGGCAGGTCTCAATCTCTCTAAATTTCAGTTTACTCATGTGAAAAAAGCAGATAGTGAAGATTAAATGAAGTGATTAGTGTAATGTCAGCCCCCAATAATGCATGATAATTGGGAGGTATTTCTATTAGAAGGCCATGCAGTGAGGAGTGAAAGGAACAATGACTGTAGCTAATCCCACTGACTATAAACAGACTTCCAATTCCAAAGAATCCTACAGCCACAAAAAGCCTCACATGTGCAACACAATCTTTTTTCAGTTGAGAAAAAGAGTCCCAAAGAGGTCTGATGCCCACTGCCCATTCCCTGCTGCCTCATCCCTTTAAGGCCACTCGCAGGGCATCCCTCCCCTCACACACACAAATACACAGGTACGGAAGTTTCTCTTTCCTCCAACTCATGGCAGCTAAGAGTGGGTTTGCCACAAATAAGAGACTGAATTTAAATTATGGCAATAATTATTAAGTAATAATTAATTATTAGTCATAGATCTCTTTACAAAGCAACTTCACTCTGATTTCTGAAGAGCACAACTTTGTAACTTCCCATCTTGTAGGTCTGGGCCAGTAGCAGCTTGTAAATCACTAGGGAAAGTAAATTTCACCTCGAAGTTTATCTACAAAAAAGGAAGAGAGTTGCACATGCACCCGACTCCCCCCTCCCGGGAGCTCAAATTCAACAAAGTGGAAGCTCTAGAGAATGTGCGCACTGTGTGTAAAACTTGGAGGACAAGATTCGAAAACCCAAGGACTCAAGAAACCCATTATGACTCACCCTATGAGCCCACCTGGAGTAGATTTTGTGTCATTTCTAATTTTTCATTTATTTTGTCCTTTTGTTCTTGTATTGTCTTCTGAAATTGTTGTAGGGTTTTCTCTGTGTTTTCCTCAATTTTGTCAGTGTTTTCCTTGATCTGTTTCTCAATTCATTGAAGGTACCTAAATATAATTATTTTGAATTCCTTATCAGGGAGTTCCAATGCTGCGTCTTCCTCAGGGATATGTTTTGGGTCTGTATCCTGGTCCCTTGTTTCTCCTGCTTTATCTTGCTTCTTTGTGTGGACTGTGATGCTCTGTTGTCTCTGAGGCATTGTGATGTTTTTGTGTTTATATTTAATTGGTGATTGTATGTTGGAGTGACTTGCTCACCATTTTTGTTTTCTTTGTATGTTACCTATGTAAGCAGGGTACTGTGCTGTGCTCCTCTATTCACCAGTTGGCAGTACTTATACACTCACCACCTGTCTTCTTTCCTGTTGTCAGCCTCCTGTATGTCCCTGCTGTCCTTGGCAAATGGAGCCTATTCTTAGGTCCTATTTTTGTTCAGGTTTTTCCACTAGTTGGTGCCTGATCCACTTCTGTATACTTCCTTTCAAAGCTCAGGGCTCCAGTATTATCTTCTGTATCTCTGTCAATTGGTTTCTCTTTTCTTTGTTGATGAGGGTTTGTGTAGATTGTCTGCCTATTCCTCTATCTTACCGGAAGTGTAGGTGACATACCTTGAGAGCCTACTTTGTGCCAGGCACTTGACATTATCTTATTTAATGACCTAAGAAACTGACCCTTAGAAAGTGAATAATTTAAGTGTGAAAAATTGGATAATCTGAACCACAGTATTGTGGCCTCTCATAGAGAGGTCAATGGTTCTGTGTTATACTACTGTTCTATATTTAGGAATGCGTTTATATTTTAGGTATGATGCCAATTGGCAACATCCTCTACATCATGTAAGGACAAATAGCACTCCTCTCTTGGTCTTCCTCCTACTTCTCTGACTACTTCTTCTCAGCCTTTAAATTTTAGCGTTCCCCAAGGCTTAGTCCTCCTCTCTCTATCTGCATTCCCTCCCTCTCTGAATTCATCATTTCCATGACTAAATGCCCCTGATAAGCTAATCACCCCTAAGTTTATATATCCAGTCTAGATCTCTCCCATCTGTCAAGCTAGTTGATATTTTCAATTGGATACCTACTACACATCTCAAACTTGACATCATCCATACTTTTTATTTCCTTCCACAAATCTGTTCTTCTCTGTCTTCCTGAATTCAGTAAATGGCACCAACAGTAGCTTGAACAAAAACCTAGGAGTCACCTTCATTCTGTCCTCTCTCACACTTGCACCCACTTCCAATCTGCCACTAAATCTTATTGTTTCTACATCAAACCATTCCTCACATTCATCCATCTCCAGTCCAAATGGGCATCATCTCAACAGCCTAACTGCTCTCCGTGCTTCAAGTTTGCCTATCTAAAATCTAGTTTCCACACAGCAGTCAGAATTTATCTTCTAAGGGAATAAATATACATTTGCCATTCCCTGTTTAAAAACCTTTGGGAGATGGATGGACAGGAGAAGGATCAAGTATGTCTAGGCAAGGGGTAGTGTGCCAATGACCATGTATAGGGTTGTCAGATGATGTTTCTACAAGTGTATTTGTATGTGCTGTTAACAATGTCCAAGTGTATAGTAGAGCTGACAAGAGACAAAGTTGTGGTAACTTCTTTGCCATAGCCAGCTACCCTGAAGGAGTGAGTAGTTGGACCTATGGGTTCAAGACCATGGTCACAGGGGACATCCAGCTCAACTGGCATAACATACTGCACAAAAACTGTTCTACATCTTACTTTGGTGAGTAGCAAGCGGCCATCTAGATACAATGATGGGTCTCTCCTTGTCCAGAGCAAAGAAGAATAAAGAAAACCAAAGATACATGGAAACAATTAGTCTAAGGGACTAGTAGACCATGTGATCCTCAGCCTATATGACCATGAGACCAGAAGAACTAGATAGTGCCCAGGTACCACTGTCAACCACTCAGAGGGAAATCAGTGCAGTAGATTCTGGATAGAGTGGGAGAACAATGTGGAAAAAAACTCAAAATCAAAGACCAGGTTTGTTGGCCTGATAGAGCCTGATGACACCTCTGAGACTATGGCCCCTAGTTATCCTTCAGGTTTAGAACTGAACTCATTCCTCTAGCTTCCAGCCAAACAATAGACATGCATATGAGGTGAACATTTACATCAGGTAGATATACTCCTTGGAGCAATAAATCATTCATGGCAGAACAGAAGGGCAGGGAGATGGGGGGGAGGGTGGAGGAGTGAATGGGAGGGAAAGACTCAAGGAAGAGTTAACTACAGGGAGGAAGGGGAAATTGTAGTTAATGTCATGAAACAAAATGTGTATGAACTGCTGAATGGAAAATGAATTTGCTCTGTAAACTTTCACCCAAATCGCAAAAA
>NW_006921821.1:0-635 GCF_000298275.1 Orycteropus afer afer | reverse complement strand
GAGAAACTTGGCATATGTTTTTCCTTCTCTCTAGAACTCTTTCCCTGACACTGCAAATACTTGACTTTCACTTAAATATTGCCTCCACAGAGAAACCTTCCCTAGTCACTCTATCTAAGTGAGCTTCTACTGGATATTCCATCTCCCAGCACTCTTTAATTTTTCTTCAATGCTTACCATATTTTGTAATTATAGACTTCATTATTTATTTACATATATCTACTTTTCTCTTTCAATACACACACAGCTCTGAAGATCCAAAAGTCAGGTAGCATCTTCTTCAACTTCGTTATTATCATCACTATCTCCATAGTGATAGGTGACATTTCTTGAGCATCTACCTTGTGCCAGGCCCTTGACTTTTTCTTATTTAATCCTCAAAACACTACTATCAGAGAGGCGGGGTAATATGGCGGACTAGGCAGAAGGATTGCACAGACCCTCTTCAGCAAAGAAAAGGGAAACAAATTAACACAGACACAGAAGATAATCTGAAGATAATCTTGAAGGAAAGGATGCAGAATTGGACTAAACCCCAAATAGCAGAAGAATTTGCGTGAAAATACCAAAATAAAGGAGACCTACGGAGCTGCGGTCTGACAGCGAACTGAGTGACCCTGACAATACAGGCGGCT
>NW_006921820.1:5459020-5464594 GCF_000298275.1 Orycteropus afer afer | reverse complement strand
CATGAGACAAAGTATATGTGAACTGCTGTATGAAAAGTGAATTTACTCTGTAAATCTTCACCCAAATCCTAATTAAAAAAACCATACTCTGTAGCATATTTTCTGCTACAATCTAGTAGCTGTTGCTTTTGAATGTTTATGGCAGAAGTGTGATTTGAATGCAGTCAGCTGACTTTCAGACCCATGCTTTGTCCACTACCCTTACTATCTTCACAACTTTTTGTGACTGTATAATATCAATGTACTATAATTGATTTAGCCATTTTTCTAGTTATATATCTAGCTTATAGGCTTTAAAATTAGAACCTCAAAAAATTTTAATTAAACCAGTGCCTACCATATGCAGGAACCCATTTTAGATACTAGGTGCAATGGTATACATATATACAGTTATGTTGTAGTGATATTTGACCTTGCTTTATTCATGATAATTCCTGCATAGTTGTGTATATGAAGTGAAATTTGTTCATATGATCACATTTTTTTCTAGTTGTTTTTCATTATTTTGAACATGTAGTCCTCTGGAAAAACTATTTTTCTCTTCAGTATTCAGAAAGTATGTATAAAAATTAGCAGTGAACCCAGCACTGTGTTTGGTGCCTTCAAGGATTCTGCTTTTGTGCATAGTGAGCATGGAGGTAATTCTTTCTAAGACACCTGAAAGCAACAGTTGTTAAAATGAACACTTAACTGATTTGTGATTATAAATAAAAGTACATATTGTCATCTGTTCAAATGGAGAAATTATGTGACTAATCCTCAAATCTTGTGTTTGCTTTTAGAATATGTATGTCTATATTGAAATAGAGTATATTTTATAAGAGAAATTACAATTTCAGTTTTCATAGGGAAGTCACTCAGGAGGGTTAGCTAACTTTCTAACTTCTGTTGCCTGGATCAGTGTTACTCACTGCTCTTTTGTCTTTGGAAGATGTTTTTGTTGTTGTTATGTGCCGTCCAGTCGTCCCTGACTCATAGCAACTCCTCCTTGGGTTTCCGAGGTGATATCACTACAGAAGTAGATTGCCCAACCTTCCTTCTGAGGAGTGGCTGATGGGTTTGAACCACTAGCCTTCTGGTTAGCAGTCAGGTGCCTTAGGCACTACGCTACCAGAGCTGCCTCTTTGGAAGATAGAAAATATCATTTTAATAGAGGAAACTAAGTACTAGACAAGTGTCATCTGCTGTAGTTGGGTTAAGGGAGATAATTAAGAGCAAAACATATGGTGGTTATCTAACAAACAGCTTTGGAAGCCTTTTTGCTTAATTATCGTATTGGTTTATGAAGGCAATTTTGCTGATCTTTCTATTAAAATTTTGCATTAAATACAGCATTTATTTGCTGACAATTTCATTAGGAACGTACTTTATTGATTTTGAATGCCGTTGAAATATACAACTTTAGCATTTGCTTACTCTGTGTAACTTCTTACCTGGTCTTTTCTCAGTGCTCTTACTATGTTGTGTTTATGTTTTATTTTCGATATATTATCACACATACCCAAAACAAAAACAAACCCACTGCCATAGAGTCATATCCAACTCATAGCGATCCTCCTTTATTGGCAGTATCACTAGGAAAGTAGATTGCCCAGCCTTCCTTCTAGGAGTGGCTGGGGGGTTTGAACCACCAGCCTTCTGGTTAGTAGTCAAATGCCTTAGGCACTATGCTACCGGAGCTCCTATTATCACACATAAACAATGAAAATAATTATTAGTATCATAAAGTATTAAGTTTGTGTTTTTAATTTCATAATGCCATAATAATTATTTAATAAAGTTTAATTTTTGATCAGTTTTAGCTTTATAAAAAAATTGCAAAGATAATAGAGTTCCCTCAGTTTCTCCTATTACTGACATCACCCATTAGAATGGAACATTTGTTATAATTAATAAACCAATATTGCTGTTAATGTCTGTACTTTATTCACAGTTCCTTATTTTTTACTTAACAACCTTTATATGTTCCAGGATCCTATGCATGATGCACATTACATATACTTTATTTAGATACTCCACCCCTGAGGAAGGGGAGCATAAGATCTGTTTCTTTAAGTGTGGGCTGTGACTTCCTTAGACTCCTCTTTGGCTATGAGTTTCAGACTCTGCTTGTTTTGAGGAATACTGGTCATGTATTTTGTAGAATGTCCCTGTATTGGGATTTGTCTGATGTCTTTTTCATAATTAGACTGGGGTTAATGGATTTTGGGAGGGATAATACAGAGCCTTGTAAAGTTTCATTTTCATCGCATCATATCAGGAGTGCATACTATCAATATGACTTATTGTCAGTGTTGACTTTGATCACCTGGCTGAGATAGTGTTCCTCCATTGTAAAGTTATAATCTCTTTTATTTTACATCTGTATCACTTTTCTCCCACATTGAAAATCCCTGTTCTCAGTGACATCAAGGAAATTAGGACAAATTTGCTTTGTCCCATAGCACACATACAACACTTGCAGAATAATTGTACCAGTATTAACAGTAAAAAAATGTTCATTTAAAAAAATTAATTATTATTATTTTTGCATTTCTTTTGATCCTTAGGGTATATCTCAGTATGTACAAGTTGGTTATTGTTTTTAAATTCACTCACATTAGTTTTTCTTTGTGTGCTTATAGTAGCAATTGGAGAGTTAGGTTCATTTGTTTCACTTTTGCTTTTAATTTGTAGGGATTTTTGAAATTTAATTTTTTAATTATATAAAATATTTACATGGTTCCAAAGTCAAATCTATTAACAAGTTCTATTCAGAGGCATGTAGCCTATCAATCTCTGTCTCCTCTACTCGATTTATTTTCCTTATAGCTAAGTACTAAATAGGAGCTCTGGTAGCAGAGTGCCTAAGGCACTTGACTGCTAACCAGAAGGCTGGAGGTTCAAACCCACCAGCCACTCCTCGGAAGGAAGGTTGGGCAATCCTACTTCCGTAGTGATACTGCCTCAGAAACCCAAGGAGGGGTCGCTATGAGTTGGGGCCGACTCGACGGCAAATAACAAACAACACAACAAGTATTAAATAGTGTGTGTGTGTGTGTGTGTGTATTTATGTATGTATGTATTAGCATCCTATCTTTCTTAGGGAGATAGACCCACTTTTTCCAACTTTGCTTTTTCTACTTAATTTATTCTGGCTGTCACTCTGTGGTAGAATATAGTTATTTAGCTTACAGTTGCATAGTACTCCATTATATGAATGTACTATAATTTTATCCATCCTTCCCTTATTGATAGATATCAAAGTTATTTCCAGATTATTATTGCAAACCGTGTTGCAGTTAATAACCTTGTATATACCTATTTTCATATTTTGTCCAGTATATCTTTGTGATAGATTCATAAATACAGGATTGTTGACCCAAAGAAAGAGTAAACTACCTATGTAATTTTACTAAACCAAATCCACTGTCATCGAGTTGATTCCAACTCATAGTGACCCTATAGGACAGAGTAGAAGTGCTCCATAGAGTTTCTAAAACTCTAAATCTGTAGGGAAGTGGATTGCCTCATTTTTCTTTTGGGGAGTGGCTGGTGGGTTTGAATTGCTGTCCTTTTGGTTAGCAGCTGAATGAGTTAACCACTGCACCACAAGATGTTGCAAATTCTCCTCTATAGTAAGTGCACTATTTTACATTCCCATCAACTTGTTTCCCTACAGCTTTGCCTACAGAGTATGTTGTTAAACATTTGGACTTCTGCCAAACTGATAGGTGAGAAATTGCATCTCACTGTAGTTTTAATTTGCATTTCTCTTATGAGGAGTTTGAGCATCTTTTCAAATGACTAAGGGCCATTTGCATTTCATTTTAGTAAGTAAATCTACATCTGTGTGAAAATGATATGCTGGTATAGTAGTATAGAAAAGTCTTATTGTAATCCCACAGATGCATTTGTAACTGCCTTTATTTATTATATATCTGGCTTCTTGGTGAGTATTTTAGGACTTTTGAACACTAATAACATACTTCTTGGATTTTGAAGTTTTCCTCCTGCCCCTTCCTCCCAAATTACTTCACATTAGAAGTGTGTTCTGAAGAGATTAAGAACTCAATTAATGAAATATGAAATTGTCTGCGACCTAATATATGATAGTATACTAATGCAGGATTGAGTTAATAAGCTTTTGAATTTAGTCTGTTTCTTTTAGTAAATATATAGTTACATAGAAGAATTTTAGAACCCAGTCTACAGACCTACTAAGACTAGGACATGATTTTTCTGAAACATCTATTTATTTCACATTGAGAGCTTATGCATACACAGCATTCATTGCAGAAAATAGCCTTGGTATTATCAGATTCATTATTAAGGATTCTTAGTCTTATGTTCTCTTTTGCATATATTTAAACTGTTAGATTATCCTGTGGGATTTCATAAATATCACTTCTGTTAGTAAAGCTGCTGACAGCATAAGCTCTCAATAAATTATTCATGTGCTGTTTATTTTCTGTGTTCAAGAGTTAATGCATCTTTACTCAGATTTTTTTTAAAGCTAACTTGGTAACAATTTATAGACCTATGTTGGTATACTCTAATAAAATCTGTATTGCATTCTTTCCTTATAAGAAAAGGACTATCTGAAATATTTTTGAGCAACATGTTTTCTAGAACAGAGCTGATTATTGAAAAGTAATGGAAAAATAGCTTTCAAAAATGCAATATAATTTCTCATGAAAATGTCTGCTTGTTTGAAGATGTAAGCCACTGAATTTTATCACTCTCTACTTTTCTTGCTCAGTGTCATCTCTGAACTTTCTGTGTGCTTTTCATTCATTGAAAACTTTAGGTCCTGGTTTGCAATCTAGGTCATTTAAATGTCTCTTACCTTTCTTTCTTTTTTAAAAAATAGTATTTTACTATGTTTAGATGAAAGTTTACACAGCAAATTAGGTTCCTTAAGTAAAAATTATTAAAATAACTTTTATACAGATTATTCAGTGATATTGGTTACATTTTTCACAATGTGTTGTCATTCTCATTCATTCCATTCTGGTTGTACCATCTTCAGTACTCTAGTTTTCTTTCCTCCTTACCCTTTCATTTTTGCTTTAGAGTAGTAATTTTTTACCATTTGGGCCTCAGAAACCCAAGGACGGGTTGCTGTGAGTTGGGTCTGCCTGCATGGTGTGAGTTTGGTTTTTGTTTGTTCTTATATAGATAATTTTTAAAGGAACACAACGTGTTCTTTATCTTTTGAGGCAATCTGTTATTTAGCTAAAAAGGTGACCTCAAGGAACAATTTCAGTTTAAGATTTAAAGATTGTCTCAGGATGATAGTCTTGGGGTGTCCTTAAATCTCAACCAGTCCACTAACTTTGAGCTCCCCCCCCCAATTTTTGTTATTTGGGTGAAAGTTTACGGACCAAATTCATTTTCCATGCAGCAGTTCACATACACTTTGTCAGTTCACATACACTTTGCCTTATGACATTGAGTATAATTTCCCACAGTGCAGCAGCTCTTTTCCCACTTCCTCCCCATAGTCACTTCTTCCCTGTGTCCTTCCCTTCCATGCACTCCTGCCCCTCACGCCTTCTCCCTGTGCATACACAGCTCTTCTTTTCTCCCATG
>NW_006921820.1:5415285-5432497 GCF_000298275.1 Orycteropus afer afer | reverse complement strand
CCAAGATTATCTTCTGTGTCTGTGTTAATTGGTTTCCCTTTTCTTTGTTGAAGAGGGTCTGTGCAATCCTTCTGCCTAGTCCGCCATCTTGCCCCCGACCTCTCTTTCTTCTTTTAAATATTATTTTGCTAGGCTTTCTCCAATGTGTTTGATAAATTAGTATAATGACTATCTCGATAATATCATTTAAGGCATCTTCTGGTTTTCATTTATATTCTTAAATATCTCTTATCTATCTGGGCCTCATTCTTAACTCTTTCCTCTCGGCTGTCTTACCAAAAAACCAAACTCACTGCCATTGAGTTGACTCAGACTCAGAGAGACCCCCAAGTAAATCTTTACAGAAGTGGATTGCCCAGTCTTCGGCTATTTTAATTCCCAGTAATTTGTCTGTAGTTGATCCTTTTCCAAGTAGGCTACTCATCATCCCTCACTTGGATTATCACACAGCCTTGTAACTCTCTGCTGCCGCATTCTTGTTTTCTTCCTAGCCCATCTCCACACAGTAGTCAGAGCACTCTTTCTCACCTTTCAGTGTTCAGTGGTTTTCCAGTAACCTCAAATTACATCTAACCTCTTTAACACAACCTCTTGAGACCTTTCATGAGCTGGTCCCCACTTCTTCAGTCTAATTTTTTAACATTCCGCCCTGCCCGTGCCTCTGCCCCCTACCACCACTACCGCCCTCACCACGTTTTTAAATGCTAGCACACTGAATGTTTTCTCTTCCCTTTCATTCTCTGCCTTCTGGCCGTTGCTTATGGTTTCCCCACTACCTGTAAATCCTTTCCCTTCTGCTTTTCTTCTCTTCCACTAAATTTGTTCATTCTTCCTCTAAGCTTTCATATCTTTGATATATAATTTTTTGATCCAGTCTCTGAGTAAACAGGCAGTTATAATGCAAGGTGGTAAATTCTGTGGAGGCTGCAGACAGGGTCCTGTAGGAGAGTCATTTAACTCTTGGGTGTCAGGAGGAAGTAGTTTCTAAGCTAAGCTTTTAAATAGTTACATAGTTATATTCTTTAGATAAACTGTGATTTATTTAATGACTCCCTTTTTGATCAATAATTAGGTGGATAATTTTTTAATGTGTGTGTTAAAAGTAATGCTGTAGTGAACAATTTATTTTCAAATCTTTATTTCTGTAGAACAGTTATGAACAAGATCCATTCCTAGCTATATCTAAAAGAATTAGTAGTTAAGTTAGAACAGGAGTGTATGGTTATTATTTAACTTTACCTTAGTGCAAGGTAAGGTGCTCTGGTGGCATAGTGGGCAAGGCATCTGGTAGCTAACCAGAAGGTTGGTGGTTCAAACCCACCAGCTGCTCCACAGGAAGAAGTTGAGGCAATCTATTTCCATAAAGATTTACACCCTTGGAAACCCACTGGGGGTCACTGTGAGTTGGAACTCACTCGTTGGCAGTGGGTTTGGGTTTTTTAGTGCTAGGAAGGGTTTGAAGCCTTTCCAGCGATTTGCATATGCATCAGGTGAAGTTGACGGTGCTGACGGGTTCTTTGTTCATACAGGTTGGTTCCGTTGTTTCAAAGTGAGGGCAAATTTACATAATGTTAAAGGGCAAGCAGGAGTAAGTTGGCTTGGCCTTTGGTAACCTTGGGACCACCTGTACTAGAATTGAGGTTGCTAGATCACAGAATATACCTCATAGAGTATATTCCCCTCCCACACACCGTAACTTGGAAAGATACTGGTTTGGCATTTTCTCACATTATTAGCTATAGATTTACCATGTGACCCAACAGTTCTGCTCCTTGGTATCTATTCAAGAGAAATTAAAAGATAATGTCCATCTAATTTGCATGTGACTGTTCATAACAACACTATTAACAGTAGCCAGCAAGTAGAAACAAATGTTCATCAACTGATGAATGGAAAACATACAAAACCAAAACCAAACTTACTGCCATCAAGTCAGTTCTGACTTACAGTGACCCCCATGGGTTTTGGAGACTATAAATCTTTACGTCACTCATCTTCCTTCCATGGAGCAGCTGATGGGTTTGAACCTCCAACCTTTTAGTTAGCAGTCAAATGCCTTAGGCACTGTGCCACCAGAGTCCCTTATAACCATACAGCAGAATATTATTCAGCAATAAAAGAGAATGGTGTCCTAATACATACTATAACATCAATGAACCTCAAAAACATTATGCTAAGTGAAAGAAGCCAGTCAAAAGAGACCAAATATTGTATGATTTCATATACAAAATATCTAGAATAGGGAAATCTATAGAGACAAAAAGTAGATTAGTGGTTGCCTGGGGCAGGAAGAAAGGAGCTGTGGTGGTATGGTGGCTAAGGCATTTGGCTGCTAACCGGAAGGTTGGAGGTCCAAACCCACCAGCTGCTCCACAGAAGAAAGATGAAGTGGCTGGCTTCTGTAAATATTTATGGCCTTGGAAACCCAATGGGGACACTGTGAGTTGGGACTGACTCGCTGGCAGTGAGTTTTTGGTTTTGAGGCGTGAGAGAAGCAGCTCTGGTGGTGCAGTGGTTAAAGTGTACAGCTGCTAACCAAATGGTTGGCAGTTCAAACCTACCAGCCACTCCATGAGAGAAAGATGAGATAGTCTACTCCCATAAAGATTTACAGACTTGGAAACCTTGTGGGGGCAGTTCTACAGAGTTGCTGTTAGTCGGCATCAACTCAGTGGTAGTGGGTAGGTGGTGTGGTAGGTCTAAATGCTGAATGGTGGTAAGGGTGGGTTTAGGGAATAGAAAAAAACTGCTAATGAGTACAGTGTTTCTTTTTTGGAACGTGATGTACATGTTCTAAAACGAGATTGTGGTGTTTATGTACTTAGAATGGTGCACTTTATAGTCTATAATTTGTATCTCCATAAAACTATTAAAAAAAGATAATGCCATATTGCCATTCAAAAAGGCTATTGGTTAGGATTCTTTGGTTGCAACCAATAGAAATTGATTGGGGCAAGATAAACAAGAAGGGAAATTACTAAAAGCACACTAAGTAGATACCTCACAGAATTAACTGTGAGAGTGATTTTTTTCTGGGCCATCCTTTTCCCACAATTTCTGCTCTCCTGCCTGGTCAGTAGCCTGGGTGTGGGTTTTGTCCCCAAAGGTGGGGAAATGGAGTGGTCTAAGTACATCTCGTCAGCACCATGTCTCACTCCCACGCTCTTCTTTGTTTTCTCCTGCAATTCTCCGTTGGCAGCGGTACAAACGGGCTTTCTTGTGAGTGCAGGAAGCTACAGCATTCTCAGCATATGCCGGTTACTGCCTCCTCCATCTGCTTTCCCTATTCAGAAACTTTTTGAAATCTCTTGTCTGCTGATTACCCATATGTTGTTGTAGGTTTTTATTTTTTAAAATTACTCATCTTCATGAGATCTCAAGAGGGAGTTTTTTTAAGCTCTAATCAGCACTTGGTTTTATTTAAGTCTTTGTTCTCCTTTAGTTTCTATGCTTCTCTTTATTGACTTCTTTTAATTACTGACTTCTCAAAAATAGATATTTAGGTAATTATATCTTTATTTCTTTCCTTCAAAAATCTTCTTAAAATGAAAAATAAGAAAACATTTATAGCAAGGCTAGAGAACTGTAAGTGTATCATTGACATTTGGGCTAATTCACTACCATAAAACTAGAAAACCTGAAATTGTTTCTTATGATTTAATATTTGTTCATCTTTAAAGAAACATTTTGTTGCATTCTTGAGCATTTTAGGATCATTTTTGAGATATTATTGTTAATAATAACAACAGCTAGTATTTGTTTATTATTTATCAGCACTATTCGGTACATAGATCAGGAGGCAGTCATTTGAACAGAACAAGGGGATACTGCATGGTTTAAAATCAGGAAGGGAGTGCGTCAGGGTTATATCCTTTGACCATGCTTATTCAGTCTGTATGCTGAGCAGATAATCCAAGAAGCTGGACTATATGAAGGAGAACGTGGCATCAGGATTGGAGGAAGACTCGTTAACGACCTGTGATACGCAAATGACACAACCTTGTTTGCTGAAAGTGAAGATGACTTGAAGCAATTACTGATGAAGATTAAAGACTACAGTCTGAAGTATGGATTATACTTCAACATAAAGAAAATGAAAATCCTCACAACTGGACCAATAAGCAGCATCACGATAAATGGAGAAAATATTGAAGTTGTCAAAGATTTCGTATTACTTGGTTCCACGATCAACACCAGTGGAAGCAGGAGACATATCACCAAAAACCAAACCAAACACACTGCCGTCGACTTGGAGCCGACACGTAGCGACCCCTCCTTGGGTTTCCGAGGCAGTATCACTACAGAAGTAGATTGCCCAACCCTCCTTTTGAGGCGTGTCTGGTAGGTTTGAACTGCCAGCCTTCTGGTTAGCAGTCTAATGCGTTAGGCACTACACCACCAGAGCTCCTCAGAAGACATATAGCTCTGGGAAAATCTGCTGCAAAAGATCTCTTTAAAGTGTTGAAGAACAGAGATGTCTCTTTGAAGACTAAGATGTGCCTAACCAAAGCCATGGTGTTTTCAGTCGCCTCATATGCATGTGAAGGCTGGACAGTGAATAAGGAAGACCAAAGAAGAATTGATGCTTTTGAGTTGTGGTGTTGGCGAAGAATACTGAAAGTACCTTTCAGTACTGAAGAACTAACAACTCTGACCTGGAAGAAGTGTGGCCAGAATGCTCCTTGGAAGCAAGAATGGCCAGGCTTAGTCTCACCTACTTTGGTCATGTCAGAAGAGACCACTCTCTGGAGAAGGATATCATACTTAGTAAAGTGGGGGTTTTGGAGAAAAGGGGAAGGCCCTCAATGAGATGGATTGACACAGTGGCTGCAACAGTGGGCTCAAGACTGGTGGGACTGGTGCAGGATCGGGCCATGTTTGGTTCTGTTGTACATAGGGTCACTGTGAGTCAGAGCTGACTCGATGGCATCTAATGACAACGAAATGCTGTATATGGATTATTTATGTTACATATTTAATCTTTTCTAACCATCCTATGAGATAGGCCTCTCCTTTTTGTTCTCATATTACTGATTAAGAAACTTAGGCTTAGAGAGAGGTTAAGTACTTGCCAACTTTACACAGCCACGAAGTGGTGGAGTTGGGATTCATATTTAGGTGATGTGACTCTATGGTTGATCATCTTAGCCACTCCTTTCTGGGACATTTATAAAATATTTATGACTAAATTTTTGGGTCCCTGGGCTGTGGGCTCAGGACCATAGTCATGGGGACATCAGAATCAGCTGGCATAATACACAAAGAAGTTGTTCTACATCCTGCTTTGGTGAGTAAGACACTACTGTCTTAAAAGTTGTGAGTGGCCATCTAAAGTGCAGCTATTGGTGTTCCTTCATCTGGAGCAAAGAAGGGTGAAGAAAACATAGGAAACAGTTAGTCCAAGGGACTAGTACATCACGGGAACTTCAGCCTACAGGACCCTGAGACCAGAAGAACTAGATGGTACCCAGCTACCACTGCCAGCCACTCTGAAAGGGATCACAATAGGAGATCCTGAATAGAGTGGGAGGAAAATGTGGAATGAAACTCAAAATAATAAAAAAGATGAGGCTTACTGATCTGATAGAGAATGGTTGGACCTCGAGGCTACTATGGCCCTTGTCACCCTTCCAGCCCAGCACTGAACTCACCTCTATGGCTCAACTTTCAGCCAAACAATAGATAGCCCTGTGAGGTGAACAGTTACACTGGGAGGTCTGCACTCCTTGGAACAATCAACCACACGAGATCAACAGGGCAGCATTTGCCCAAGGATAAAGCTCAGAGGCAGGAACAGATAGAAAAGGACAAAGGGAAATGGTAACCACAGGGAGGAATTGGGAAGAGTACTGTTACATTGCGTGGATTGCAATTGATGCTTTACTGATTATTTATTATACACAACAAAATGTATATAAACTATTGAATGGAAAGCTAATTTACCCCGTAAACTTCCACCCAAATCACAATATAAAGTAAAAAAAAAAAAAAAAGATTTACAGCCTTGTAAACCCTATGGGGCATTTCCACTCTGTCCTAGAGTTGCTATGAGTAGAAATCCAACTCCATGGCAGTGGGTTGATATTTGAGTTAGTGCAAGAAAATGCTCTAAACCTTTTCAATGATTTAAAATCTGCATGTGCAGCAAGTGAAGGTGCTTGTGATGAAGAATTTATTGCTAGTAGGGGTTGGGTTCAGTTCTTTTAAAGTAAGGACAAATTTACATTAAAGTCTAAGTAGGAGTTGTCTATATGTCAGTAACCCAATACATATTTCCTATTTAAAAAAAAAGACATTCTCTTATATCACCACAGTTGTTGTTAGTTGCTCTTGAGCTGATTCCAACTCATTGCGACCTTGTGTGTTAGGAAATAGAACTGCTGCTTCACATGGTTTTCTTGGCTATAATCTTAATGGAAGCAGATCACCATGGCTTTTCTTCTGTGGAGTGGCTGGGTGGTTCAAATTGCCAGTGTTTTGGTTAGCAGTCTAATGCAAACCATTTGTGCCACTTTACACCTGTCAAAACCAGAAAATTAACTTTTATACAGTACTCCCATCTAATCTATAGATGCCATTAAGATTATATAGTGATTGTCTCAATAATGTTCTTTACAGCAAAAAAAAAAAAATGCAGAAACTTCTTTTCCCTCTCTCCTTTCCCAAGATTGTGTGTCATTTGGTTGTTGTGTTGCTTTAGACTCTCTCTACCTGGAGCAGGTCTTTAGTTTTTCTTTATGGTTCATGAGTTTGATGTTTGAAGTGCTGCTTTGTAGAACGTTTCTCATTTAGGGTTTGTTGGTTTTTCCCCTGTGAATAGATTCAGGTTTTGTATTTTGGGTGGGAATACCACAGAAATGATGTTATATTCTTTTCAGTGCATCATATCAGGAAGCATGTGATGTTTTGTTCTGTTAACTTTTATTACTTGGTTATGACTGTCTATAGAACCCTAGTGGTGCAATTGTTAGGAGTTCAGCTGCTAACTGACAGGTCAGCGGTTTAAACCTGCAAGTGGATCCATAGAGGAAAGACCTGGGGATCTGTTCTTGTAAAGATTACAGCCTAGGAATCCCTGTGAGATAGTTCTTGTCCTGTAGGGTTGCTATGATAATGGTTTTCCAAGGTTTAGCCAGAAGAAACTCCCTTCAAGTTGGTATCTGTGTCCTTTCGACACTCCTCATTGTTCTTAGGACACTTTCTTACTTTCTGTCACAAAGTGCAGGCTCATCTTGTGCTTTCCCTAATCTAGTCCTAGAATCAGCCATTTCTTCAAGGAGCCCAGTTCCTTGTAGTGGAAAATGGTATTTAAAAATCAAGTCAGGTCACTGTTGTTGTTGTTGTTATGTGCCGTCGAGTCAAACCCAACTCATAGCGACCCCTCCTTGAGTTTCCAAGGCAGTATCACTACAGAGGTAGGATTGCCCAACCTTCCTTCCGAGGAGTGGCTGGTTACTATATATACTCATTTCTACTGGGATAACATTGATTCTGGGCCCTTTCAGTGGACATAGTAGGAAACATATCTATGTTTATTGGTTAATGTATATGGAATTACTGTATATGAAATATATGTGTCCTTCACACATACATGTTTATATATATATATATTTTCATACATATCTATAATTACATGAAACCATATGTTTATAGTGATGCCTTCATTGTAGTCTAAAACTATGGCATTATTCTGCCCTTCTCCTTTTCCATATTTACCTTGCCTCTCCACCTATGAGAAATCTGACTCTGATTATTCTTAATATATTTACTTATTTGTTCAGTATCCCTGTATGTAATCAAACTCCTGGCCACATGGACCTTCTTCTCTACCCTGGCTCTGCCACATATTGTGGCTACTCAGACTGACTTGATCCTGGCCTCTATGACTACATATTTAAGTAATGCTTAACTACTACTTCTTTCTTTTTTTCCTTTGTTGTCCAGGTCTTCCAAGATTTGCCAGCCAGCCAGAATCTTCCTCTGCTTATGCTGGGAACAGTGCAATTCTGAATTGTGAAGTTAATGCAGACTTGGTCCCATTTGTGAGGTGGGAACAGAACAGACAGCCCCTTGTTTTGGATGACAGAGTTGTCAAACTTCCAAGTGGAACACTGGTTATCAGCAACGTGACAGAAGGAGATGGAGGACTTTATCGCTGTGTAGTTGAGAGTGGTGGGCCACCAAAGTATAGTGATGAAGCTGAGTTGAAAGTTCTTCCAGGTATTAATTCTTTATCAGGATTAAAGTTTTTAGATTTATTAATGGCTAAAAATTGTTCTTTAGGTGTTTTGTAATAAGTGCTGCTGATATGTGGTGTGGCATGTCAGCATTAGGAGGCTTAGTTTCATACAGGGGTAAAGAGAAGAAAATATGCCAGAAAGATTCAATCTTTAATCACTACATTAATCAATAAATTTCTACCAAGCAATAAAGGGTGTTCAGAATCTAATGGCACATTTTTCTTGGCCAAAGAAATATTAGCACTGTATCTTTTGTCAAGCCCCTATCTTCCACTGTTCCAAAATATGGTGCCTTTATACTTAGATCCTTTTACTTGTGAAAGAATGAGACTCAGGCCAGTTCACATGAGATGAATAGGGTGGTAGCTGTTAGTATGATAGCTTAGAGATGCTGGCAAACAAAGGTTCTTAGATCTTTATACTCTGCCCTCATTTTAATGTAAACTCAACTCCTCTTTCAGTCTTTCCTCTGTGTGTGTCGTCTTACTCTTTCTGTTCCCACAGGCTTTCCTCATAATCTGGATATCCTTTCTCAACTGCATAACTTCTGCTTACTCAATTCCTCTCACTTGTAGCTCTTTACAGTCCCTGTAGCCTCTTGCTGCTTCATGACCTCTCAGCTTCTGTTCCCACTGCCTGGTTCTTTCTATATTTCTTATTTTCAAATTTGACTTTATGAATATAATTGGGCCATACATACCTCATTGGGGCAGAGTTTTTATATATGGCTACCTCATAGACTCATTGTTTAGCCTGGGGGTTGTTTTGCAAAATAAGACCAACATTATGAGCAACAGCAACTGAGGGCATTGAAGTGGTTTTTAAAATGTAACTTCTTTCTTTGTCCTCAATATCTCTGCCCTGTCATTCCTGTCCCAGTGTAGTATTCTCAGTTCAGCAGCCACAGTGTTTTAAAATGTTTATTAGATCACGTCATGCCTCTGCTCAGAGCTCCTTAATGATTTCCCATCTCACTCAGAGTAAATGCAGAGTCCTTGGCCCATAAGGTTTTATGTAGTTTTCCCACCACCTTCCCCCACTCCCCATCTCCACCTTTTTTCTCTCTCACTCTGATTATGGCCACCATATGTTTCTAGAATACTACAAACATGGTTTCTCTTTAGGGCCTTTGACTTGCTGTTCCCTTTGCCTGGCATCCTCTTCCATCATCTATCTGTCTGGTGCTCTCTCTCACTTCTCTGCTCAGTTATCCCTTTATCTGTGAAGGCTTCCTTGACCATTCTATTTAAAACATCAATCTTGTTTCTGCCTTTAGTGCTTTCACCTTCCCCCTCATTTTACTTCATGCCATGTGACTGTCTATATACAGTATCTTTTATTTGTTGCCCTTCCATTAGAATATAAGCTACACACAAGGGCAGAGAATTTTTTCTGCTGCCCCGTAAATATTTGTTGCAGATTTATTAATTCTATCAAAGTTAATGCGTTCTTTGGTCTGCTTCTGGAGTGTTTTTTCTACCTAAGTAATTTAAGATTGAAAAGAGAGAACTATTGCCATATATGTCTCCCAGCCTATTTTCAGACTTGCTTTTATTACATGGCAAAAGGTCTTATTTCTTCTTAACCTCTGGAGCAACCTTCAAGCAAATCCTTAAAACCTTGTCCAAGAAAACAAGGTTTGCCATGTCAAAGAATGAGGCCGCTACTCAGTATCTGGAACAAAAACACAATCCTGAATATTTCACGTACTTACATAAGGGAGAGCTATGCTTGTCAAGCATAGTCTTCTTGATAAAGCAAACAGCTTATCTCTGGTAGCACTTTTGGAATGCTTTTGTTTGAGTTGTATTGGTTAAGAAGTAGGGGTGGTTTGATGTGTGTCATAGAAGCATGTTTTGTGATTGGTTACAGAGGTGGAAACAGGTTAATATCATCCTTGGAAGCAAGTGACTCTGCTGCTGACTTTTAAAGCCTGAGACTGTAACTGATGGGCTGACTTTCATAGGCATGTTTGTTGAAGTTAGTTGTTTATTAAATAGTGTTTACTTGTTACACTACTAAGAACTGTCATCGACAGACAAGGTGGTGGGAAAACTACATAAACCAGTTCTAGTGGTTGTTATGATAGCTATGGAATATATTTTCCTAGGAGTATGAGGGCAGGAGTCACATCTCTCTGCCTGAGAACTGTCCTGTCTGTGTCAACAATCAAGACTAGAAATATCACCCCTTTAAGCAGAGGACCCTGCCTTCTACCTATAAGAGTGTGACCTTTTCATGTATCTACAAGAGGACAACTATATAAAGTGAACACCCAATTATTCTAATGTTTCTATAAGAGATACACAGATATAGTGGTAGCTAGATGATTGTTCTGGTTACCTAGTGCTGCTCTGATAATATACCACAAATGGGATGGCTTTAACAAACGAGTTTATTCCCTTACAGTTTGGAGGTTTTAAGTCTCAGTTCAAAGTGCCAGGCTGGGTGAAAGCCCCTCAGCCTTGGGCTTCAGCTCTGCCTCCTGCTCCTGGCCCACTGAAGCTGGAGGCATTTCTCCACTCAGGCAGGTGCTGGCTGCTGAGGCTGACAAACCCAAAGTTGACAAGTAAAAAGGCACAGTCCCAGTGTTACCAAACAACATGACAGGCTACTAATTCAAGTCAGTTGAAAGTCCCATGATCGGCAGAGCTTGGCAGACTGCTGAACAGTGACTTGGCTGCATGCAGGGTTCAAGTGTGCCATAAGCTAGAGATCGTTCCCCAAGGCTTCTCTTTACATAGAGGAAGCAGACCATATCCCTAATGCAGCTACTCAGCTGCTCACAGTAGATTCCACCATGGAGTTGATTACCAGTCTCATCATGGGGAATACTACATCCAGCTGCCCAGCCACTCAACCCGGCCCAGTCAAGTTGTCACACACACTTAACTACCACAATGATTGTTCCATACCAAAATCAAAAGATTGACAGACTAAGTAAACAAGTTAAAGAGATGAAACTCAGAAAGATTTTCAGAAGTAACATGCAGGTGTAGAGAAGAAAAAAGGAAACTTCTTGTTATTCTTGTGAGTGGGGATGGTGCTGCTAAGTCCTGAGCTTGTTCAGTCTGTTTTTTGTTTGTGCCACTCATGGCATTTACTTTAAACACACCCTCCGATTTTCCCTTCCTTCCCTCCCCTTTAATCCCTGGTAACAGAGAAAATTTCCTTCCCTATGTAAACCTTCCCTTGCTGTTTTATTTTTCCTTTGTCCTGTTTTTTAACGTAAGAGAGTCATGTCAGATTTCCTTCAGTTGACCTGAAGTCAGGAGATATAGTTACGTATCTTTAAGAACCACATAGACTAGCACAGTGCTTTGCACACTAGAAGGTATTTAAGGAATATTGCTAATTTAAATGGAATTCTCTGTGTTACTTTTGCTTAAATGTACTTTGCTATATAAAGCTACACAGACTGAATAGGAATTAACCTCATCATTAAAGTGGTAAAGAGCTTTCGTAATTACTGTTTTTTATTTATATGTATTTTTCTAGATCCTGAAGTTACATCAAACTTGATGTTTTTGAAACAACCGTCTTCGTTAGTCAGAGTCATTGGTCAGAGTGCAGTGTTGCCATGTATTGCTTCGGGACTTCCTCCTCCAGCCATTAGATGGATGAAAAATGAGGAGGCACTTGACATAGAAAGGTAAATGTCTGCCTAAAAGCCTTTTCAGCCTTGTCTTGAGACTTGGTCTAATCCTATTTGTTACTATTGATTAATAAGCAATGGCTATCTATTTTATTTCTGTTTAAACACATTATAATTCTCGTATGTCATCCTTGAAATACATTTATATGGTATGTCTGGTTAGGATGTTTAAAGAAAAAAATGCTTTAGGGCATCCTTCCTTAAATTGTTACAAGAGCTTTTGGTCCTGACTAGCCTGAGTCTTCTCACTCATTCTCATATGCGTTCTGTGGATTATAGTTTTTCCTTTGCTCACACATTGTAAAAAATGTGCTCCTTATGTTTTTGCCTTATAAAATCATACCAGCCTCTGCTATCATTTCAAATTCTTTCTCTTCCACAAAAGTTGTCTCAGTTAACACCAGCTACCCTGCCATCCCTTTGATCCCCTTCATTGCTTCTTTAAGTCATAATCTACTTTCCTCAATTGTATTCTGGTAAAAGAACTGGGGTGGTGGCGGTAGTGGTGGTAATAGGATATGTATTTTGTTTCTAACATTCCATCTATGACTTGTCATTTGACACTTTAGGGCAGGGTTTCTTGAGCTTGACATTATTGACATTTTGGACCAGATAATTCTTTTTTGTTAGAGGACTGTTTTATGCATTCTAGGATGGGTGGTAGCACTCCTGGACTCTATCATTAGATGTTAATAGTACTCCAAGTGGTGACAATAAAAAATATCTCTAGATATTACTAAATGTTCTTGGGGAGGCAAGATTGCCCCCAGTTTAGGATACTTTTTTAGAACAAAGGGAGCTCTGGTGGTGCAGTGACTAAGGCATCTGGTTGCTAACCAGAATGTCAGAGGTTCAAACCCACTAGCTGCTCCACAGGAGAAAGATAAGGCTGTCTGCTTCCGTAAAGGTTGACAGCCTTAGAAACCGTTCTGCTCTGTCCTATAGGGTCACTATGAGTTGGAATTGACTCAGTGGCAGTGAGTTTAATTAGATTTTGGTTTGGTCTAGAGCAATGCTGCCCAAGAGAAAAACAATGCAAGCCCTGTATGTAATTGAAAATTTTATGGTAGCCATATTTAAATAAGTAAAAAGCACATATACATTGCAATATAATAATAATATTTATGCAGTGGAATAATTAAGGTAAAATGCACTTTTAACCAAAACAATGAAGTTTGTGTTTACTGAACAAATACTTTTATGCTGCTTTAGTTTTTTAAGTTAAAATTAAATAAAAAAGTTAGTTCCTCAGTCATACTAGCTACATTTCAAGTGTTTAGTAGCTATATGTGGCTATTGGCTATTGATTTGAACAGAGAAACTCTAGTATTTCCCAACTAAGTGATTAAAAGTGACCAGACACACATTTAATTTGTGTAGCTTGGTAGCCAAGACATGGAAAAGGGTATCTGTCTAGTCAGGGTGATCGACCTTTATCATCACTGGAGATGATAGAATGAAATCTGATTGTTCCTCACATGTTCCATTATCAAAACTGATGGTATCATTCCCAGTACCACTTGATTGCTTTTTCAGCTCCTGTCTAGTCACCAGCTTCTACCCATATTTTACTTCCTTACATTGTGCTTGGTAGAGTCGAGAGTCAGTGAAAAAGAGGAAGACCCTCAACAAGATGGATTGACACAGTGTCTCTAACAATGGGCTCAACTGTGAGGGTGGTGCAGGGCTGTGCAGTGTTTTGTTACGTTGAATGTATTGTTACTATGAGTCTGAACCAACTCAACAACAATCTAACAATAATTACTCAAATATCTTTCTTTCTGCCAGAGCCCTATAAAGAGATGTAGATTGATCTTAGTTAATTATTTAGGCCTCAAATTAGAAAGAGATTTAGAAATTGAAAAAGAAAAAAGTAGCTAGAAATTGAGATAGTGCCAGGCCAAGTCTAATAAAAATATCTTAAATAAGACATTCTTCTCTATTACTAATGTTAAGACCTCTTTGAAAATGAATGTTTTAAAACATTATCATGTTTTTATAAATGTCTAAGAATTGATATATGTACTTAGCATTTTGATCAGATTTGTTCAGATCCAACCAAACATAGCTATTGAATTTAAGAGAGGGGTAGAAATGGATCCTACTCATTGAATAGTTCTATTTTAAAGGGAGATAATTTTCAGACAATACAAATGCTACTGTGCAAGGTGACTGACAGCAAAATGTAATTTAGTGATCAAATAATGTTATCTTATAGAGGAATGATAGATTAGAACCCAACTGCGAAGGGATAGATTATAAAAATACCTGATGTGATATAATTGACAGTACAAATATTAGATTGCTTTAAAAAACAAATAGAGGACTTCTGCTCCAGGATGATGGAGTGGATAGATGCTTCCCCTTTTCTTCTACTGAGTATAACTAAAAGTTCTTGATATTATATATATAAACAAAAGAAGACTGAAAGGTGGAGAGATGAAAGCAGATTGGCTAGGACCTTGAGACCCAAAGAAAAACATGATGGTGAATTTCCTGGTTCTTATTTTTGTTGCGTTGTGGTAAAATGAGTTCCTTTATGTGGCCTTTTGCCTTGGTTCTTTGGAAAAACAGCTTGAGAGATTTTTCCCCAAAGTCCTGAGGATTTACCTTTGCCCTAGTTTTCTACCCCAGAGGGTTTATTACTTTTGTCCAGGTTGATTGACATTTCCTGGGAAAACTGTAATTAATTTGGTTTGCTACTTTTTGTCTGGTCCTGGACTATAGCCTGCCCTGTGATTGGTATGCACCTTGCAGGGGTTTGTCAATAGACTATGCAAATGAGATGAGTTGTAGCCTTCTATACACATGAAATGTCTGTGGTCTGGGTTACCAAGAGGGAACTGGGCAGTTTGTGGCCCTGGTGGAAGTGCCATGCCTTGAAATTGCCAAGAAATTTATTAAGCAGCCATACCCACAGAAGTTTTTGAGGCAGAAAAACTCAGAAACAAAGCAATGGGAAGAAGCAGAAGAAAGAAAGAAGAGAGAAGGAGCAGAGAGGAAAAGGAGACAAGGAACCTCCTCAAAAAGCTATAACATGGTCAGTGGCTATAACACTGAAGACAGTGAGAAGCCTGGAAAGGGTCAGGCAGCAGAGCCAGTGACAATAGGCTCAGAAGGTGCCCAGCAACGGAGCCAGTGGTGACAGATGGCAGGGCCAAATGGAGCCTGTCCTAAGGGAGCTGAGAGAAGCTTGTGCTCATGGGACCAAGAGAAGGTCTGCATGGCCAAGAACAGCTGAGAGAGCTGTCCTACAGTGAGAAGGGAGAGTTTCCCTATATGCTTCCTGATCCTGATCCTGAGTTGTAGCCTGCTAATACTTATCCTGAGTTATACCCTGTTCCTTAATAAACCACTTACCTGTGAGGGTGGTATGGCCATTGGAAAAGATTATTGAACCCAACAAAGAAGTAGAGAGTGCTGTGGGAGGGATGGCTGGTGTCAGAATTGATAAAAGGTTGGAGAGTGGAGGTATGTCTGCCCTCTGCCTCATTAGAATCAGCTTTGGGCTGATCCTGGTCGTTATCTCCCCTGAAATTAGAGATGCTCTGACAGTATTACTACTCCCACCTTTTTACATTCATATATCCCATACTTGTAGGTAAAGAAGCTGTCAACCTGGAATGACCAGCAAGAGTTTGCAAGAAAAGCCTGATAAAGCCAAAAGTCTAGCAAGACTGAAAACTGTGAGACTGTAATTGCTCCTACTCTAGCCAAACACCACAGAAGAAACTGTGGCCCCCTTCATCTGTGCCAGCAAAGGTTGAATATCTTAGACCTCCCTGCTTCCAGGTTGTAATGTTTCCCCTCTGGTGTCATTGAAGCCATGTGGGAAGCCTGGACCCTACCTGGCAATAATGAGGTGTCTTTCTCCTTTTCCCTTGTGGGGTGATAACAGAGGAAGGCTAATGGAGAGTCTAGACTTTTACCACCATGCAATAATGAGCCTTCCCTCCATGGTGTTGTTGGAGGCCGTGTGGGGAGCAGTAGCAAGGTATTCCTACCCCTTCTAGGTAGAAAGGTATCAGTAGAGGCCTGTCTGTGGGAGGCCAGCTTCTCCCAGGAATAAGGAAGAGCACCCACCCAGTAGTATAAAGGACATCCCTCCCTCAGCTGTCAGTGGAGTTTGGGTGGAGAACTTGGACTTCTACCCACATCTGATTGTAACAAGCCCCCCCCCCCCCACCTTCTGGAACAGTGTGTGAGAAGCCAGCTAAAACAGAAGGTTTAAATAAGATCCAGAGCCTCATAACATAATACCCAAATTGCCCAGGTTTCATTCAAAAATCACTTGTCATACCAAGAACCAGGAAAATCTAAATTTTAATGAGAAAAGACAGTTGATAGATGATGACACCAAGATGATAAGAAATTTTAGAATCACCTGACAAAGATTTTTGAACAGTCATCATACAAATGCTTTAGCAAGCAATTATGAATATACTGGAAACAAATGAAAAGCTAGAAAATTTCAACAAAGTAATAGAAGCTATAAAAAAGAACCAAATGGAAATTTTAGAACCGAAAAATACAATAACTGAAATAAAAGACTGTGTGTATGCGCTGAGAAGCAGAATGGAGGGAACAGAGGAAAGGAAGTTAGAATAATTGAAATGACCCAATTTGAAGACAAAGAAAAAATAGGCTTAAAAAGAAAAAATAAAAAGAGCTGTGGGGACCTGGAAACAATAAGAAAAGATTTAATATTTGTATTGTTGGAGGCCTGGAAGGAAGAAGAAAAAGGGAAGGGCTGAAAAAGTACTCAAAGAAATAAATGACTGAAAAGTTCCCAAATTTCATTTTTTTGCTATAGATACTTCCCCCCTCCCCCACTGGGGGCAGAGGTAGTATATATTTTTGCATACATTATACTTTCTTTTTTATAACTTTGAAGTTGAGCAAATTCTTAACAGGATGAACCAAAAGAAATTCACACTAAGATGATCACAGCCATGCTTGTGAAAACTAAACAAATGAGAGAGAAATGACTCCTTATTTGTAGGAGAAAAATAATTTGAGTGACAGTTTTTCTGATCAGAAACCATAGATGGCAGAGGGAAGTAATGACATTTTTCAAGTGCTGAAGTAAGAACCCAGGATCCTATATGCTGCGGTAGTATCCTGTAGTAGTTAGGTTTGTGTGTCAACTTGGCTGGGCCTGGTTGAGTGGCTGGGCAGCTGGTGATAGTTATTCCCCATGATGAGACTGGCAATCAACTCTATGGTGGGATCTACCACAAGCAGCTGAGTAGCTGCCTTTGGGATGTGGTCTGCTTCCTGTATATAAGGAGAAGCCTTTGGGAATGGTCTCTAGCCT
>NW_006921820.1:5413211-5415050 GCF_000298275.1 Orycteropus afer afer | reverse complement strand
CACCCAGCCCCGAGAGCCTGGCACTTTGAACTTGGACTTAAAGCCTCCAAATTGTAAGAATAAACTCCTGTTTGTTAAGGCCATCCCATTTGTGGTACATTCTTGTCAGAGAAGCACTGGGTAACCAGAACAGAATTTGGTACTGGGAGAGTGGGGTGCTGCTCTGACAGATACCTAAAATGTGGAAACAGGAATGGAGTGCGTCCTTGACCCAAGACCTTGGCAGAGAGACCCCGGTATACGGCATGACAGATGGCAAGAGAGACGGCAGGAGCAGAGTTGAGAGAACCAGCATGAGACAGTGACAGCCTTCCCAGCCCACAGAGGAGAAAGCTGGGTGCCATTGGGTAGATGGCTTCCTGGCGGAGTGGGTTGCCTTTGGGCATTAATTGGTAGAACAGACCGTCATAAAATGGAGTAGCAGGTTTGGCCGCCCACGGAGCAAGAAAGCTGAGTGTTTTTAGGGCAGGAAGATTTCCTTCAGAGTAGGTTGCTTTGGCATTAATTGGCAGAAGCAGAGAGACCAAGGAAAATGAAGCAGAGCTGCTTCAGCCTTAAGGGTAGGACTATGGCCTTTGGGGGTGGAACGACCACAGCCCGCTAGGCCTTCACCAACTTGGTTCTGGAGTGTGGGGCTGCTCGTTCATGTGAGCCAGTGGGATGGAGCTATAGCTGCTGCCCAAGAGTGAGAGGGTGGGGCTGCCATGCCCAAGAGGGAGAGGAACGGGCCCTTTCTAAGCTAAGGGGGTGAGGTCACTATTCAGAAACTAGGGGACTGGAGCCACCCAGTGGAGGAGACCTGTACAGATACCACCCACTGAAGATCTGTACAGGAGCCAAGTTGACAAGGGGTGGAATTGTGGTGGTTATGTTTGTGTGTCGACCTGGCTGGGCCTGGTTGAGTGGCTGGGCAGCTGGATGTAGTAGTCCCCATGATGAGACTGGTAATCAACTCCATGGTGGAATCTACTGTGAGCAGCTGAGTAGCTGCCTTAGGGAATGTGGTCTGCTTCCTGTATTTCAGCAGCAGGCTTGGGAAATGGTCTCTAGCCTTTGGCACACTTGGACCCTGCGTGTAGTTGTGTCGTTACTCAGCAGCCTGCTATGCTCTGCCGACCTTGGGACTTATAGTGGACTTAAGTTAATGGCCTGCCGTGTGGATTGGTAACATCAGGACTGTGCCTTTTTAATTGTCAACCTTGGGGCTTCTCAGCCTCAGCAGCCTGCAGCTGTCTGAGTAAAGAAATGCCTCTAGCTCCAGTGGGCTGGGAGCAGGAGGCAGAGCTGGACCCCAAGGTTGAGGGTCTTTCACCCAGCCCTGAGAGCCTGGCACTTTGAACTTGGACTTAAAGCCTCCAAATTGTAAGAATGAACTCCTGTTTGTTAAGGCCATCCCATTTGTGATATATTTCTTGTCAGAGCGGCACTAGGTAACCAGAACATATCCTTTAGCAGTGAAGGTGAATTTAAGGTATTCTTAAATGAAACAAAATTAAGAGGATTTGTTACCAGCAGGTCTGTCTTAAAAGTTTGCTAAAAGCAAGTTGTTTTCCTTCTGAGGAGTGGCTGATGGGTTTGAAGTGCCAGCCTTCTGGTCAGCAGTCAAATGCCTTAGGCACTATGCCACCAGAGCTCCCCTGAACAGGTTAGGAAGTGATAAATGAAAAGCCTTGGAACATCAGGAAGGCATAAAGAGTATGTTGTTGTTATGTGCCATCGAGTCAGACCTGACTCATAGCGACCCTTCCTTGGGTTTCCGAGGCAGTATCACTACGGAAGTAGATTGCCCCATCTTCCGAGGAGTGGCTGGTGGGTTTGAACCACCAGCCTTCTGGTTAG
>NW_006921820.1:5359310-5387091 GCF_000298275.1 Orycteropus afer afer | reverse complement strand
AAAAAAAAAAAAAAAAAAAGAATAGTAATTAGAATATGGTTAAGAGTTGAGATTAGTTGTTGTCAGTTTTAGTAGTAGTAAACAGTAGTATAGTATATTTGATTAGTAGTGTGGAGAAAAGTGTTGTCTGGGAAATCTGGAAGGTTCCATTCTGCTTTCTTGTCTCAGAATGCCCTACTTCCTCTAGACTTTCAGATTGGAAAGTTTCAACCTAGGAAGACTGCCTATTTCCAGTGATTTTCTCCCTAAGATTCAACAGTAAAACCCTGATAGAGGAGTTGTCTGCATTGCTCAGTAAGGAGTGAACAGTGGTCCTGAGGTCCCTGGGCTCTTTGCTCCGGGGCTTACTTGCTCCCATTAAGTCCATCTGGCTGGAACCTGGCCTTTAACCCTTTCACCATGCATTTTACCAGACAGAGTGGCTTGAACCCCAGAGGAACATTAGTCACAGCCAAACGAGCCCTCTGTGTAGTACAGTTACCATAAAAGAAAGACAACTAAGTGAATAATATATATCATCTGATGGAGACTTACTGGTAAAGATTGATCAAAAATTAAAAATAATCATGATAAATATATTTTGGGAGATAAAAGGGAATACTAACAATATCTTACAAGAATAAAGAAACATAAAAACAAAAATGCTAAGCTTAGTGAACAAATTGATGAGCTGGAAAATCAGATTGAAGAACTCTTTGAGAAGCAGAAATAAATTATAAGGAGAAAGGACACATAGAACGAAAGCTGAGAAGTATGAAAGTTAGATGTAGAGGGGCTCCGTTCCAGATATATAGAAGTTCTCCCAAACCTACTGCCATCGAGTCAATTCCAACTTATAGCGACCCCCATCGGGTTTCCAAGACTGTTAAGTCTTTACCGAAGTAAATTGCCTCATCTTCCTCCTGTGAAGTGGCTGGTGGGTTTGAACTGCTTACCTTTTGGTTAACAGCTCCATACCTTAACCACAGCACCACCAGAGCTCCTTAATAGGATTCCTAGAGGAGAGAAATAAAAAGGGAAGAGAAAATATTTAAAGAAATAAGGTAAATTTCTTCACATTAAAGACTGATTGATGGAAGACCTTAGACTGAAAAGTCTTATAGGCTTCTAAATAGAAAAGAGGAGGGAAAACCCACCCTTGAACCTATTACAGTGACAGATAATATCAAAGAAAACTTCTAAATGCTTCCAGAGACAAAGAGCAGATCCTCGACAAAGGAGTATGAATTAGAATACATCTGGTGTTGATTTATGAGAAACCCAAACATGCATTATTTGTACAAGATGTGTCTTAAATTTAAGGATACAGATAAATGGAAAATTAAAAAGCTGGAAAAAGATAAACCATGCAAAAACTAACTGGGAGAAAGTTAGTATAGATATAAGGCAAAGTAAACTTTAATGCCAGAAGATATATTACTAGTGATAAAGAGGGACATTTCATAGTGGTAAAAATTAACTTACCAGGAAAATACAACCATTCTAAATTCATAATGTATTTCATAACATAATTTCAAAATGGAAAAAGCAAAAACTGTCAACTACAAGGAGAACTAGACAAAGATACAGTTACAGTGATAGGTTTTAATATTACTTCAGTAACTGGTAGAAAATGCAGACCAAATGAGACAGACAAACAAAAGCAAAATAAAACCTCAAACAATATTTATACAGCATAATTGAACAACACAATTCACTGACTTTACCTAATTGACTTTTATATGACTGTACCATATAAATAAATGAACCTTATTTTTTATAATAAGGATCCCTAGGTAGCGTAAATGGTTTGCACTCAACTATCCTAAAAGTTGATGGTTCAAACCTCAGTAAAAAGACTTAGCTATCTGCTTCCATTAAAATTATAGCCTGGAAAAGCCTATGGAACAGTTCTACTCAGTGACACATGGGGTTGCCATGAGTCGACATGGAATTGACTTGATGGCAACAAGTGTTTTTCATAAGTAACCATGAAACATTTACCAAAATGTACCATATACTGATCATAAAGTAAATCTTAGTAAATTTCAAATAAAGTTTATAGATTTGACCATTGTGGAATTAAGGTTGTAATTAATTATAAAAAAATAACTTGGGGTAGGGAGTGGGAAGGAAAGATATCTTAAACATCTCCAAATGTTTGGAAATTAAGTAAATCACTTTGAAATAATTCATGAGTGAGAAGAGAAGTGATAATGAAAATCAGAAAATTGTCTGAACTAGTAAAGATATGACCTGTCAAAACTTAGGAGATGCTTAGAGGGTAATTTATAACCTTCAGTGCATATGTTAGATTAGAAAAGAAGGAAGGCCAAAAACTTAGTGATTTAAATAACCATCTCAAGAAGCTACACAAAGAATAGCAAATGAAACTCAAAGAAAATAAAAGAATTACAAGCAGTCTCTAATGGCCAAAGCAATCTTGAAAAGGAAGAACAAAGTAGGAGGACTTAGACACTCTGATTTCAAACTGTACTATAAAGCCACAGTACTCAAAACAGTTTGGTACTAGTGTGTTGTTGTACCATCAAGGTGTTTCAACTCATAGGGACCCCTTGTGACAGAGTAGAACTGCCCCATAGAGATTTATAGGCTCTAATCTCTGGTAGCATAGTGCTTAAGGCACTTGACTGCTAACCAGAAGGCTGGCAGTTCAAACCCACCATCCACTCCTCGGAAGGAAGGTTGGGCAATCCTACTTCCGTAGTGATACTGCCTCGGAAACCCAAGGAGGGGTCGCTATGAGTCAGGGCCGACTCGACAGCAAATAACAACAACAACAACAATCTCTTTCTGTGTGTGTGTCTAGCTAGGCTATAATTTTATGGGAGCAGATCTCTAGGTCTTTCTCCTGTGAAGCTGCTGAGTGGATTCAAACCACTAATCTTTCAGTTAGCAGCTAAGTGCCTAACCATTGCACCACCAGGGTATATAGACCAGTGGAAGTAGGTCTATCATCTATTAGGGAAAGAAAAAAAAAAAAAAAAAAAACACCAACCCAACTCACTGCCATTGAGTCAATTCCAACTCAGCAACCCCATTGGGTTTCCAAGGCTGTAAATCTTTACTGAAGTAGACCACCTCATCTTTCTTCCACTAAGTGCCTAGTGGGTTCAAATCACTGACCTTTTAGCTAGCAGCCAAATGCCTTAACCACTGCACTACCAGAGCCCTACTGAATTTTGATAAGGGTGCCCAGTTCATTTAATGGGAAAAGAATAGTTTCGTCAGTAGTAGTGCCTGGTCCAGAAGATCTCCACATGAAGAAGGATGAAATTGGACCCATATCCCACACCATATTTGAAAATTAACTCAGAATGACTAAATAACTTAAATATGAGATATAAAACTATTAGAGGAAAACAAGGGTAGTACTTTGAGACATAGCTGTTGGCAGTGGATTCTTAGATATTATGTGAAAAACACAAGAAACAAAAGATAGAATAGATAAATTAGACTTATCAAAATTAGAAACTTTTGTTCATCAAAAGACTTTATCAGGAAAGTGAAGAGACAGCCTACAGCATGGGATAAAGTATTTGGTAGCCCAGTTAAAACATGAGCAAAGGACTTGAATAAATATTTGTCAAAAAAAAAAGGCCAATAAGCACATGAAAAAAACTCAGTGTCTTTAACCATTCCTAAAACCAAATCAAACCCTCTGTCACTGAGTAGATTGCGACTTAGCAACCCTATAGGAGAGGGGAGAACTGCCCCATAGAGTTTCCAAGGCTGTAAATCTTTGCAGACACAGACTGCCTTATTGTTCTCCTGCAGAGCGGCTGATGGCTTTGAACTGCCAACCTTTTGGCTAGCAGCCAAATGCCTTAACCCCTGTGCCACCAGAGCTTCTTATTAACTATTGTTATTGTTGTTGTTATGTGCCATCAAGTCGGACCCGACTCATAGCGACCCCTCCTTGGGTTTTCGAGGTAGTATCACTACGGAAGTAGATTGCCCAGCCTTCCTTCCAAGGAGTGGTTGGTGGGTTTGAACTGCCATCTGGTTAGCAGTCAAGTGCCTTAGGCACTATGCTACCAGAGCTCCCTATTGTTGTTGTTGTTGTTATGTGCCATCGAGTCGGCCCCGACTCATAGCGACCCCTCCTTGGGTTTCCGAGGCAGTATCACTATGGAAGTAGGATCGCCCAACCTTCCTTCCGAGGAGTGGCTAGAGCTCCCTGTTAGAGAAATGCAAATCAAACCGCAGTGAAATAGTGCTTCATACCCACTAGAAACACCTGTTGAGTTGATTCTGACTCATGAAAACTCCATGTGTGACAGAGTAGGACTGTGATCCATTGGATTATTATGTCAGGTTTTTTTTTTTGGAAGTAGATCTCCAGACCTTTCTTCCAAGGCATCTCTGGAACTGCTACCTTTCCAGTTAGCAGCCAACTATGTTAACTGTTTGCACCACTAAAAGACTCCTCACACCCACTAGGATAGCTAATAGAAAATAACAAGTGGTGGTGAGGATGTAGAGAACTTGGAACCCACAGTAGCATGACATGATGAATATAATTAATGTCATTGAATTGTATACTTAAACTGGTCAAAAAGGTAGGGTTTTTTTTTTGTTGTTGTTATATGTATTTTACCACAATAAAATTATATAAAACAAAGAAGAGTTAAAGTCATTCTGAAAAAAAGTATGTATGTGTAGTGGTGGGGGATCTTCTAGATTAAAGGAGATTAATGAAACATAAACCCAACTACAATGTAGTTGGCTGAATTTTGAGTAAAAAAAAATTTGATTAAAAAAATAGTTATGAAAGATACTCTTAGGACAACTGGGGAAATTGAATATGGAACTAATATTAGATAATATAACAATTATTATTAATTTCTTAGGTATAAGAATGGCATTATGGTTGCAAAGGAGACTTTCCTTTTCAGATATATGCAGGAAGATTTGGAGGTGAAGTATGATATCTACAATTTACTTTCAAATGTTGCAGAAAAAGCGTATACTTAATTATATGTAAATAAAGCTAATATGAAAAATGTTAGCAATTTTCAGCCTAGGTAGTGAAGTCTATTGTATATTGTACAGTTGCTCATTGTACTGGTCTTTCAGTTTTTCCATCTGCTAAGAAGTTTCATAATACAAATAAGCAAAAACATAACATATATAAAATAATGATTTTTATCTTCAAAGTTGTACAAAAACAAGCAGTGGGCTGGATGTGCCTGCTGGCCCCTTGTCTAAATAAATGCCTAAGGCACTTGACTGCTAACCAGAAGGCTGGCAGTTCAAACCCACCAGCCACTCCCAGAAGGAAGGTTGGGCAACCTACTTCCATATTGTTACTGCCTCAGCAACCCAGGAGGGGTCGTTATGACTCGGGCCGACTCGACGAAACATAACAACAACAACAACAACATACATATATACATCTTGCTAGGTGTTTTATCAGTGTTTTTTTTTCTTTCTTCTTCTTTAAAAAGAACCCGCGTTTGGCTTTCCTGATTCTGTTTTATATTTCATTAATTTTTGATCTTGTCATTATTTCCTTTCTTTTTTGTTTTTTACTTAAAATTTCTTATTGTGATAAAATATATATAACAAAATATTTGCCATTTTAACCATACTTAAGTGTACAATTCAGTAACTTTAATTGCATTCACCTTACAGTCACCACTGTCCACATTTAACTGCTTTTCATCCCCCTAAACAGAAACTTGGTACAATTAATTCCCCATCCCCTTCATACCCCACAGCCTGTAGTAACATAAACTTATGTCAGTGTATACCTATTCTGGATACTTTATACGAACCAAAAACCAAAACCCACTACTATCAAAATGATTTCGACTGATTGTGTGACCTTATGGGACAGTAGAACTGCCCACAGGGTTTCCAAGGCTATAATCTTTATGGAAGCAGACTGCCTCATCTTTCTCCTGCAGAGTGGCTAGTGGGTTCAAACCGCCGACCTTTTGGTTAGCAGCCCAGTGCTTTAACCACAGTGCCACCAGAGCTCCTGATGTTTTATATAAATCAGTTTGCATAGTATTTGCAGGACTTCATACAGTTTCTTCCTGGTTCAGTTATGGCTGATGAAGCAAAACCAGATTGGATCCGAATTTGTAAAATGTGGATGAACTGGAATGATTACTGGAACAGGGAAAATTACAGATTGACACCCTACTAGAAACTTAATTTCTGTCTTAGAAACAAGGACAGCGTGTACTACTGCATGTTACATAGCAACCAAATCTTTTTTTAAAAAAATTTTATTGTGATTTGGGTGAAAGTTTACAGAGCAAATTCACTTTCCATACAGCAGCTCACATATACTTTGTCTCATGACATTGACTACAGTTTACCACAGAGCAACAGCTCCCCTCTCACTTCCTTCCAATAGTTACCTCTTCCCTGTGTCCTTCCCTCCCATGCACTCCTGCCCCCTGAGCTGTCTCTCTGTGCATACACAGCCCTTCTGTTCTCCCATGATTGATCTCTCCAAGGAGTTGTATCTGCCTATTATAAATGTTCAGCTCATATGCCTGTCTTTTGTTTGTCTGGAAGCCACAGGAGTGTGTTCAATACCAGATCTAAAGGGCATGTAGGGGCCATAGTCTCAGTAGTTCTATCAGCCTCTCTCAGACAAGCAAACCTGGTCCTTTTTTTTAAAAAATGATTTTGAGTTTTGTTCCACATTGTTCTCCTACTCTATCCAGGATCTCTAACATAGATCTCCCTCCAAGTGAGCAACCAGATCTTTTGAATGGCAGAGTCAGAAATAGCAATTCCCTGCTTAAAGATGGTGGCTGACTGTGCCACTTTAAATATGTGTCACCAGTACTGGCAGTGATCCAGTCTCCTACCTCAGGCTCCTGAAGGAGCTCACCATGTCTTTTCTGAGTCTTCCATTTCAGGGCTGTGACATACAATTTTCCTGTTTTGGTTATCATTCTAATTTTGCTTCATTGGCCATGACTGAACTGGTGGGATTTGTCCTTTTGTTTCTGATTTGTTTCACTCAGCACGATGATTTCCAGGTTCATCTGTGTTGAAAAATGTAACAGAACTTCGGTTTGCTTTGTCGCTGTATATATACAACATCTTTGTTCATTCATTTGTTGATGGCCACTTGGGTTGTTAACCACATTTTGACTATTGTGACTAATGTCATTGGTTTGAGTCTCTGCTTTCAATTCTTTAAGATATACACGTAGGAATGGGATTGCTGGTTCTTATGTTACTTCTATGTTTAACTTTTTGAAGACCCATCAAACTGTTTTGCACGGTAGCTGTACTATTTTATGTTCCCACCAGCAATACATGAGGGTTTCAATTTTTTCACATTCTTACCAACTCTTGTTGTTTTCCGTTTTTTGGAAATTAGCCATCCTAGTGAGTATGAAAGGTTCTTAGGCAGTGCAAACAGTTTGCGCTCATTTTCTAACCTTAAGGTTGGAGGCATCACAGAAGAAAGGCCTGGCTGGTGATCTGCTTCCATAAAGATCACAGCCAAGGAAATCCCATGGACCTCAGTTCTAATCTGTAATACATGGGCTCATCATGAATCAAGACCTTTATGATTCCATATGAATTTGAGGACTAGCTTTTCCATACATGCAAAAAAGGCTGTTAGAATTTTGGTAGGAATTGTTTTGAAACTGTAGATCACTTTCGGCAGTTTTGATGTTTTAACAATTAAGTCTTTCAGTCTATAAACAAGGGATGTCTTTCCATTTACTTAGGTCTGTTTCAGTTTCTTTTAGCGATGTTTTGTAGTTTTTAGTGTACCTCCTGTTTTTTTTACCTCTCTGGGTAAATTTATTCCTGAGTTTTTTTAGTCTATTAGATGCTATAAATCAAGTTCTTAATTTCCTTTTCAACTATTCATCACTGGTGTATAGAAACACCACTAATTTTTGTGTGTTGTTTTGGTACCTTGCAACTTTGCTAAATTGATTTATTAGCTCTAGTAGCTTTCTTCGGGATTCTCCGTATACAAGATTGTGTCATCTGCAAATAGAGATAGTTTTACTTCTTTCCTTCAATTAAGATGTCTTTTATTTCTTTTATTTTGCCTCCTTGCTCTTTCTAGAACTTCAGTACAGTGGTAAAAGCAGGCATCCATGCCTTGTTCCAGATCTTAGAGGGAAAGGTTTCAGTCTTTTCTCATTGAGTATGATATTAACTGAAAAAGTATACCCATTGCCATCAAGTTGATTCTGACTAGTATCAACCCTAAAGGACAGGGTAGAACTGCCCCATAGGGTTTCCAAGGCTGTAATCTTTACAGAAGCAAAAGGCTACAGCTCTTTCCCATGGAACAGCTAGTGGGTTTGAACCACTGACCTTTCAGTTAGTAGCCAAGTGCTTTAACCACTGAGCCACCAGGGCTCTGAGTATGATTTTAGCTGTGGGCTTTTCATAAATACCCCTCATCATATTGAGGAATTTTTCTTCTATTCCTACTTTGATGAGTGTTTTTATCATGAAAGAGATTGTTAAATACCCTTTTTTGTATCAACTATGATGATCATGCTATTGTTTTTCTTCCTTCTATTAATATGGTGTGTTACATTGATTCGTTTCCTATGTTTAACCATCCTTACATTCCTTGGGTAAACCCCTCTTGATCATGGTGTATAATGGTTTTTAATATGCTGTTAGATTAGGTTTGCTAGGTTTTTTTTTTTGTTGTTGTTGAAGATTTTTGCATCTGTATTCATAAGGGATGTTGGTCTGTGGCTTGCCTTTAACATTTTTATCTGGTATCAGGCTAATACTGGCCTCACTAAATGGGTTAGTAAGTGTTTCCTTGCTTTCCGGTTTTCAGAAGAGTTTGAATAGGATTGGTATTAATTCTTCACATGTTTGGTAGAATTCCCTAGGGAAGCTGTCTGCAAGACTTTTCTCTGTGGGAAGGCTTTTGATTACTGATTCGATTTCTTCACTTGTTAATATTATGTTTGTTGAGATTTTCTGTTTCCTCTTGAGTCAGGTTATGTAGTTTGCATGTTTTTAGTAATTTGTCCATTTCATCTGGATTATCTAATTTTTTTGGCATACAATTGCTCTAGTATTCTCTTGTAATCCTTTTTTATTTATTCAGAGTCAGTAATTATGTCCTCACTTTCATTTCTGCTTTTATTTATTAGTTTCTTTTCTCATTTTTCTTGTCAGCTTAGCTTAAAGGTTTGATCATTTTATTGATTTTTTTCAAAGAACCAATTTTTGGTTTTATTAATTCTCCCTGTTATTTTTCAGTTCTCTATTTCATTTGTTTCTGGTCTAACCTTTATATAAGACCTTCCATCTGATAGCTTCTTTTTCTAATTTCTCAAGATGTAAAGTTAGGTTATTGATTTGAGATTTTCTTTTTTTTTTTTTGATATAGGCATTTACAGCTGTAAATTTCCCTCTGAGCACTGCCTTCACTGCATCCCTTAAGTTTTGGTACGTTGTGCTTTCATTTTCATTCATCTCTAAGTATTTTCTAATTTCCTTTGAGATTTTTTCTTTGACTCGTTGGCTGTTTAATAGTCTGTAGTTTAATCTCTACACATTAGCAAGATTACCTGTTTTCCTTCTGTTAGTGATTTCAGGTTTCATTCTGTTGTGGTTGGAGGAGATACCCTTTTAAGATAAATTCAATAAACTCCTGGTTTGAATCTTTTAAAATCTATTGAGATGTGTTTTGTTACCTGTTAGATGATTGATCCTGGTGAAGGAGCCCTGTGCATTGGAGCTGAAGAGGTATTCTGTTGTTGTTGGAGGAAGTTCTGTTTATGTCTGTTAGGTTGAGTTGATTTAGAGTGTTGTTCAAGTCCTTTGTTTACTTACTGATCTTCTGTCTAGATGTTCTTTACATTTTAAAATAGTTGAAAAAACTCCAAAGAAGAAGAATATTTTGTGACACATGAACATTTTATGAAATTCAGATTTCATTATTTGTAAATGATGTTTTATTTACATACAGTCATACTCATTCGTTTATGTATTGACTATACTAGTGTTCATGCTACAAGAGAGGAGTAGTTGAGAAATTGTGACTGAGAGCACATGGCTCACATAGCCTAGAATATTTGCTATTTGGCCCTTTACAGAAAAAGTTTGCCAACCCCGATGTAGACTCTGTAAAGAACTGTACAGAGCAATAAGGTAAAAAGAGATAAACCAATAGAAAATGGGCAACAAACTTGAACAGGTACCTCACAGAAAAATATGTTTAAGTAGTTACTAAACATTTAAAAGATCATTAACAGTCTTCAGAGAAATACAGATTAACCACAGTGAACTACCACTGTACTCCACCAGAACGGCTAAAATTAAAGTTGGTTAGGATGGGGAACTATGAGAAGGATAATATGCTGCTGGAAGGAGTATGAATTGATACAATTACTTTAGTATCCTGTTTGACACAACCTACAAAAACCACACACAAACATATTCTGTTACAGCAATTGTACTCCTAGCAGTATTCTCATAAAAAAATGTATAAATGTATAAACATATGCACCAGAAGACATGCACGATAATGTTCTTGCCAGTTTTATTCACTAAAAACTGGAAACAATTCAAACAATATTGTGCTCTAGTCATACAGTGGCGTAAAATCAGGAATGAACATTGACAGCCCACTGCTACATTCAACATGGATAAATCTCATAAACAACTTTGAAAGAAAAGAATCAGACACAAAATAATACATGCTGTATTATTTTTTATAAAGTTGAAAAATTAATGTATGGTTTTAGAAATCAGGATAGTGATTACTTTTGGATAGGAGAGATTAGTGACTGAATTTGCATAGTGAGAGCTTTTGGTGTGTTAATGTTGTATGTCTTAATTTGGGTGGAAGTCAGTAATTCAGGCTGTACTGTTAATGTGTGTCACATGCCTTCTTTTCTTTTTTATTGTTTACGGATAAGAAGTCATTATGTACAAAAACATATTTGGAAAATTTTGTTTTGAACCTTATCCCATAACCGAAAGTACTTTTTTTTTTTTTTTTTTTCTGGTGGTTAATGGTTGGGTGATGGGAAAAGCAGTTAATGAAAAAATAGTTGGGTGTGTATATATAGTAGTACCTGTTGGATTTCTGTTATTTTTTAAGAAGTTACAGCTACAGGAAATGCCATAGTGAGTGTTAATGCAGAAAAGGTTATGAGTTCATTCTTCATCTGTTAAATATTTCAGATTTATTGTTTTATCATTAACTCCTGGGATTTCTACACACGCTGTGACGTGAATTAGCCCATCGTGTATTTCCTGTCATCTCAAATTGTGGATAACACTTAAAATGGGTCATGTGTTTCTTTTCTTTTTTTTTTTTAAACAGGTATTTTTCCTTTTATCTTAAAACATTCATAATAGTTAGTGACACACATCTCTCCCCACTCCCTTAAAAAAGGAGAAATTTTTCCATTTATATTTTTGTTGGATATATTGAAACATTTCTAAATGAGCTATTCCGTTGACTTTGTGCATACACGTTAATTAATCTACCATTGAATTTTTAAGCTCCACCATCTTTCTCTCTAGCCACAGCCTAATGTCATTATATTATTCTACTCTTCTATCTGATCTCTACCCCAATTGAGACATTGATCTGTTTCTTTTCTCAGTCTTCTTCATGATTTCACTTCCTTTACCTCATGATCATTCATGCTCTGCTGTCATTAATTAGACTTTTCAGTTCTCTTGCCATCAGGGTAAAGGCAAACCCAGACCAGTCACAGCAACTCTTTCAGTGTTAGCTGGAGAAGCACCAAGGAGAAGTGTTTAAGAGCACCTTTGGACCCAGTGTGCCAGGGTTCCAGGCTCAGACTCATCACTGAGTTTTGTGAACCAAGTTTTTACTTACCTGTGTCTTGGTTTCTTTATCAGTTTAATGGGTTGTTATAAAGATCAATCAAATAAACTCCTGGCACTCTTTCACCTAACCTGGATGGAGATGGAGTCATCTTTACCAAACTTCATTTAGCTGAATATACTATGTTTGACAGCTTTGTTCCCCTGCAGCCCCTCACCTCCAGTTACAATTTTCTGATATTCCTTCTGGTTCGACTGACCCCTCTGTGAAGCTTTTCTTAACAATCCTCTCACCCTGAGTTATAAGTATTGTCTTAAAACTATTCCATTTTTACCAGTAGTATTTAACCTGATTTGCATGTATGCCATACCTCTGCTACTAAACGGGATCTTCATCAACAGGGAATGGTCTTAATCATTTTATCACTGTAGATTATCAGCAAATAGTTGTTGAATATATGAATGAAACTTTTAATTAAAATTGTTAAATGTGACAAGCCAAGTGATTTGATGTCTATCATTACTTTGTTATTCATTTTTATTTTACACCTTATTTTTCACAGACTTCTAATGTAAAATAGTTTTTTCTTTCTTTATAATCTTCTGAAGAAAGATGAACCATTACCCTAACTTATACATAAAATTGAGGTAATATTCTACCTTTATTTGCACATTTATAAATAGTGCTTGATCATCTTTATTAATTGCCATTGTTGACCTTTTGATGCTTTCCATATACAAATGTAAACTTAAAAAAAAAAAAACAAAAAACCATTAGTGATGAGCTTTCCTCCACCTGGCTGTCATATCTACGTATTTGGGAGAGGAGAGATTTTGGATTCTGACTCATAGTGATCCTTTACGACAGAATAGAACTGCCCCATAGGATTTCCAAGGCTGTAATCCTGGAGCTTTGGTAGCATAGTCCCTGTCCCTAAGGCACTTGACTGCTAACCAGAAGGCTGGCGGTTCAAACCCACCAGCCACTCCTCGGAAGGAAGGTGGAACAATCTACTTCCGTAGTGATACTGCCTTGGAAACCCAAGGAGGGGTCGCTATGAGTCGAGTCCAACTCGATGGCATATAACAATAACAACAGTCTTCATGGAAGCAGACTGCCATATCTTTCTGCCATGAAGTAGCTGGTGGGTTTAAACCAATGACCTTTGGTTAGCAGCTGACTGCTTTAACCACTGGGCCAGCAGATCTCCTTCAGCATAGCATGTTGTTGTTGTTGTTTTGTGCCGTCAAGTCGGACCTGACTCATAGTGACCCCTACTTGGGTTTCCGAGGCAGTATCACTACAGAAGTAGGCCCAACTTTCCTTCTGAGGAGTGGCTGGTGGGTTTGAACCGCCAGCCTTCTGGTTAGCAGTCAAGTGCCTTAGGCACTACCCTACCAGAGCTTCTACAGTATAGCACAGTTACTCTCATTTTATCTGTCAGTTTAATGCCAAATATCTACATATTTTGGAGATGGAGACTATCTGGAAGTACCAGGTGCTGTAAGCTTTAACAACAACAGCAACAAAGAACATACTCTTCCTACCTCTGGATAAGATGTTGAATAATAGATTATAATAAATTTTTATAGTATGTTATCTGTGTCTAAGAATATTTCAGAATTTCACTTTATAAACTTTCCACTTTTAAGCCACTGTAAGTTAGAAAATTCTTTGTAGTTGTTTTATGATCCTATATTGGGACTCAAATCATTTTGAGTTGGTTTGCATTTTTTCTTAGATTTTTATCACATCAGTGGTCATGTTAACTTCAGATAAATTCTATATTTTACCAGCTTGAAATAATTTTCTCATAGTTATGTAAATTTATTCTGAACCACAGTAACCTGATTTCCATGGTAACTAACCACCTTCAGAAGAGAACTTGCAGGTATTCTAGAAAAGACCAGGAATATGCACATGAAATACAGCGTTAGGTTAGAACCCAGGTTTATGTGGAATACAGATGCGTGTTTTCTGACTGTATGAAAATGTTGCAGAATAGGGAGCCATTCACATGCCTGAAGATTGTGCCTGTTTGCTGTCTGTTCATTAAGCAAGATGCAACATGGGAGGAACTCAACTCTGTTGTGATTTGTTTGTTGCCATAATTACTCCAATTAGAAGAAAGTTTTATGAGACAGATAAGCAAGGATGATGGTGTAGAAATTGATCCCTGGTTTCTAAAAACTACTAAGAGAGCAACACTTAACCTTGTAGAAGGAATATGGTAGATATGTTTTTGGAAGCATGCCTTTGTTTTCCAATTTCTGGCTTTGTGATCTTGGCAAATTGATAACTTACTTGAGCCTCTGTTTTTCTTATTTGTAAAATGGGTGTAAGAATGCCTTCTTTGTGGTGATACTGTGAGGAAATTGCCTAATACAGTGCCTGGTACATTGTGGTTGTGGTGTTGTTATGTGCCATCGAGTAGGACCTGACTCATAGTGACCCCTCCTTGGGTTTCTGAGGCCATATCACTATGGAAGTAGATTGCTCCACCTTCCTTCCGAGGAGTGGCTGGTGGTTTGAACCGCCAGCCTTCTGGTTAGCAGTGAAGTGCCTTAGGCACTATGCTACCAGGGAGTCATAAATATGCCTCTCTGGGGTTCAAAGAACTTTTCCTTTCTGTCTAAATCACTTGATTTTGTTTTCCTTGAATTCTTTCTTTGCCTACTTACATGGATTCTGTTTCCTCCTTGGCTCATTTGGAATAACTTCTCAGATGACATTCATTTGGTTTTGTCACATACCATCAACCATCCGACAGCCTTTGGCTCCTTGTTTTGTGGTCTGTGTGCCAGGCCATTCACACTCTTCTTTGTTTCCCATCCCCTTCTTAGGTTTCCACCTAGATCTATGTGTGCTGGGTTCCTCTTTGACTAGGAGAGTAGATTGGACAAAATATATATTTTTATTTATAGAACATAATAATTGCAATATGAGGGCAAATGCATGCCTCTTCCAGCCCAGAAATAAATAAGACGGTTTGGCTATCATCCTTGGCAATACTGTACTTCCTAGGTTATCTATCTTGACCTCAGAATTTCAAGTTTTTCTTAAACTAGCCCACTCTGGGTCTCCTGTTCATTAGTTTTGACTGTCTTTCCTTGAATTTGTTACGTATTCAGCCTTTTTGAGGGAATGTATTCCATATAATGCTTATTATTCTTTTATTAATTAATGTTCCTTTTTCTTCAAGGGGTGCTATCAGACTCACCAGATTTGGTGCAGAGATCCATGGCAGGAAGAAGTTTAGTAATTTTAGCCATATTGCCATTAAAACAAAAACGAATAAACCAAACTCAAAGCCATCAAGTCGATTTCAACTCATAGCAACCCTATAGGACAGAATTGAACTACCCTGTAAGGTTTCCAAGGCTGTAAGTTAATTAAACTAAGAAACTCCAAAATGGGCACTGGAAAGAGAATCTCCTAGTGGGATGAATGTCTAGAGCAGATTTCTTCTTGGTTGCAGATTTCTTCTCCTTTCCTCCGCTCCCAGCCTTAACCATAAATGTTTATTGATGGTACTTTTAAGTAAACCCAGTTTACATACAAGAGTTAGATCTTACCTTGTTAGGCCTTAACAGAAATATCTTATCTCAGTATAGCATCCAAACCAAACCCACTGCTGTTGAGTTGATTCTGACTCATGGTGATCCTTTAGGACAGAGTAGAACTTTCCCATACAATTTCCAAGTCTGTAATCTTTATGGAAGCAGACTACCACATCTTTCTGCCATGAAGTAGCTGGTGGGTTCGAACAACTGACCTTTTGGTTAGCAGCTGACTGCTTTAACCACTGTGCTTCCAGATCTCTGTCAGTACAGCATAGTTACTCTCATTTTTTCTGTCCACTTAATGCCTAGGATGGTGATAGAAGTTCTAAGAATAACTGCCAAAAAGATAAATGAATCTTTATTTTGCTTTTTTCCAATTCCATTTGTAATGGTAGACCATTAGTTACTGTCCAGTCAATTCTATCTCATGAGTTACTGTCAGGTGAACTCTGACCCCATGTGTGTCAGAGTGGAATTGAACTCTGTGGCTGATTTTTTTTGGATAGCCAGGCCTTTCTTCTGAGGTGCTCCAACCTTTTGGGTAGCAGCCAAATGCATTGACCATTTGCACCACCCAGGGACTTCCAGGAATGTATTGGTCTTTTTGTCCAGAGAAATATCTTAGGGTTGAGATTTTTAGTAGTTATCAATTTTACTTATTTTTTTTCTGCCAAAACTATTCTTTAGATGGTCTCTAAATTCAGGAGCTGGGAAGGAAGGTTGGGCAATCTACTTCCATAGTGATGCTGCCTCGGAAACCCATGGAGGGGTCACTATGAGTCGGGTCCAACTCCACGGCACATAACAACAACAAAATTCAGGAGGGATTATTCAAGATCATATTTTGGCTCTCGTGGACTTGTTTTAACTGTCTTTAACTTCAAGTTGAACTTGCGTATGAGCAGTTGATGATCAGTTCTCAGCTCCTGGCCTGGCTTTGGCTGAAGATACTGAGCTTTTCCATCGCCTCTTACCACAGATGTAGTCAGTCTTGAGTCCTGTGTATTCCATCTGGGTGAAGTCCATGTTTGTGTTGTTGAAAAAAGGTATTTGCAATGAATAACTCATTGGTCTTGCAAAATTCTGTCATGCAGTTTCCAGCATCATTTGTCACCAAGACCAAATTTTCCAGCTACTGGTGATTCTTTGTTTCCAACTTTTGCATTCCAGTCACCAGTGATAATTAACATATCCTGATTGCATATTCAGTCAATTTCAGACTGCAGAAGCTGATAAAAATCTTCAATTTCCTCATTTTTGGCTTTGATAGTTGGTGCATAAATTTGAATAATAGTCATATTAACAGGTCTTCCTTGTAGGCGTATGGATATTATCCTGTCACTGACAGTGTTGTACTTCAGGACAGATCTTGAAACATCCTTTGTGATGATGAACACCACGCCATTCCTCTTCATATTGTCATTCCTGGCATAGTAGACCACCTGGTGGTCTGATTCAAACTGGCCAAAACAAGTCTATTTCAGCTCACTAATGCCCAGGATATCAATCTTTATGTGCTCCATTTCATTTTTGACAACTTCCAATTTTCCTAGATTCATGGTTCGTTCATTCCACGTTCCAGTTATTAACGGATGTTTGCAGCTGTTTCTTCTCAATTTGAGTGGTGCCACGTCAGCCAATGGAGGTCTCAAAAGCTTTACCTTATCCATATCATTAAGGCTGGTTCTACTCTGATGATGCAGCTCTTTCCTGGTCCTATTTTGAGAGACCTAAGTGGCTTATCCTCCTGCACTGTATCGGACAGTGTTTCTGGGCTATTGATAAAGTTGCACAGTAATGTATCAGATAGTGTTTCTCTGCTATTCATAAGGTTTTCCCTGGCTAATTATTTGAGAAGTGGTTGGCCTCCTCCTCCTTCCTAGTCTATCTCAGTCTGTAAGCTGTTGAAATCTGTGCACCACGTGCAACCCTTCTGGGTTTGAGACACCGGTGGCACAGCCTCAAGCCTCACAGCAACAGCCACCACAGTAGGACAAACTGACAGACAAGTTTATCTCCCTTAACTGTTCAAAACCTCCCCACCCTCCCCACCCTCCACTTACATAGATCCCTGCCTCTTTCCTGCTGCTTGGGAGGGGTATGGCCTGGGTCCCCGGCCTTACCTGGATCCCTGCCTCTGCTTCCTTGCTCTGTCCTTGCTCCCCACTGACTTTTTCTCTGCTTTCCCGCCATTTGGGAGGGCTTTGGCTTTGGGTCCTCAAGGGTTCAGCAGGTGATACAGAGAAGTGATTAGACATTTCTAGCACAGGATGATAACAGTTGCACTATTGTATGCCAACTATATCTCTGTGTCTCATTCTGGTTCATTTGATTTGGGTGATTCTTATTCTGCAAACGGGAGGGAAAAATGACACTTGAAGTTTTTAACAGGTGAATTTATTTCTTGAATTCTCTTGACATCACATTATGAATCAGAAATGAATATTCAGTCAAAACAGTTTGAAATATTTGAGGAATTTCTATGTGAAAGATCTAATTTAATAATGATCACAAGCCTAAATTGATTCTCCACATAGTTTTAAAGTAGAATTTTACATGGACAGACCTGGCTTGTGAATTTTGGAATCCTGAGAAATAACCAATGGGTAAACTCAGTGTTCCATTTTCTAATCAGAGAATCACTTGGCAAAATGCCAATCTTTGTCATCCATATCTGTTTTTTATATAGTATTTTTTTTTTCTGTCAGCTGTTTTTCAAAGGAGTAGTAGTGCTTTATTCTTCTTTTCTTTTGAGATTTTTAGTCCAGTGAAAAGAATGCAGGAGTGGTGAAGGATACTTTTTTCCTAATGGAAAAAATTTATTTTTTTCCCCAGCATTTCTGTGTATTAGAAAATTTTCATAATAAATAAAAAGTTGAAATAATTTTGCATCAAACACCCACCATTTAGAGTCTACGAGTAACATTTTACTGTAATTGTTGTATCGCAGATCTGTCAACTCTATACTTCCATCGATCCAATTAATTTTTTAATGCATTCCAGAATAAATTTGAGGCACCCCCAGATACTTCAGCATTCATCTCATTGACTAGACTTTAATATTTTGTTTATGGTCCTTCTTTATTTTTAAAGGAAACTTTCTATATAATGTAATGCAAAAATCTTACATGTGCTGTTTTTGAGTTCCAACAAATACAGATTTCTGTGTAACCAAAACCCCGGTGAAGTCATAGAAACTATTATTGCAGAAAGCTCCTTCATGGGTCTTCTTAGTAAATCTTCTAATTACTTCTAATTTGTCTGTAATTTACAAATAGATTCTAAATAAACAGAAGCATCTACTCTTCTTATTTTTTTCACCATAGATTTGTTTTTCCTGTTCCAAAGCTTCATATAAATGGAATCATGTAGTATATGTGTGTATATGTACACACATATGTACATACACAAATACACATGTATACATACACAATCTTTTATGTAGCATAGTATGTTTGAGATTCATCCATTTTGTTGCGTTTTTATTATTGAGTAGTGTTTCTGAGTAATGGTGGTACCAGTTTATATTCCTACCAATAATGTATGGGAGTTCTGGTTGCTTCACATCCTGGCCAATAATATTCAGAGAACTGCAAATTAAAACCACATAGAGATACCACTATACATCTACCAAGATGACTGAGAAGACAGACAACACTAATTATGCATCTCTAGAAATAGTTGAATTTTAGCTTTTTGTCATCTCTTCCTTACCAGGATGTGAAAATTTTTTGAATATAGCTATTTGGAATTCTCTTGAAGAGGCAAAGAAATAATGTCAAATGTGCTGTGAATATTTTCTATGTCTGTAATTTACAAATAGATTGAAATAATTTTACGTCCATGTATTACTTTTATGATGATCTGTACCTACAACAAATAATTAAATTTGCCTAGTATACTAGTCTTCATCTAATTATAAGTACCTAAAAAATCTAATTATAAGTACCTAAAAAATCTAATTACAAAATCTGATCATTGCATTGATAGTGGTAAAAGCATCATTTTCCTTAATGCTGCAGAATTTTTGCTTTCCAAATTTGTGAAGCATTGGCCTTGAATTCTAGGTTAAAGAGAACTACAAAATCTAGAGCTGCGTGAACAATTTCTCTTAGAAAGATCAGCACAAGGCCGGTCCCCATGAGATGGAGGTCAAAGATGTCCCAAATGTCCAAACTACCATGCCACTCCATCATTTCAGACATTAACTCCTCCTCCTCCCAATAATTTCCCCAGTCTTAGGGTTCTGTATTTCACTGTAATGCCTCACAGAACTCACAGACACCCAAGGGTTCGTCTCACGTTGTAGTGGTGGAGGCTGGCAGGGTGGCGAGTCCCGGGTCCGTGAGTAGGTCTGGCAGATCCTCCCAACTCTCGGGGTTTGATGAACCTTGATCAGCAGATCAGATGACGGCGGCTGTCCCAAATCCAGGGGTGAGATGAGGATGATCCAAGACACAAAGCCGGAGCAAGAGGAGAGCGAATCTTCCCAGGAGATTCGTAGGTATACCCTTAAGGAAGCTAAGGGTGGTGATTTGAATTATACCCTCCAGCAAGGCAGGACTCAAGATACATTCCACCTGTGTTGCCCCAACAGAATTAACCTAAATCCCATCACAGAGTTGATTGCCAGTCATTATAGGGAATGACTACTACCAGCTGCCCAGCCAAGTTGATACCTGACCTTAACTACCACAGCACCCCAAACAGGCATGGATAATGGGATTTACAAAACACCACAGAATGGAGGACAGTGGCTAGAAGGGCCACATCAAGCAATTCACTGCAAGAGCATATCACGCCATTGTGTTAAAGTGAGAAAATAATACGTAAGGTACATTACCCAAATTCATTATCCTCAGACTTTTTTGATGGAACCATAATTGCTGATTTCCAGTGATTAAGTAACAGAATAATACTTTATGTATAAATATGCTTTACATTTTTGAGACTTCAGAGAGATAAACTAGATAAAGTGCATGTTATGGTAGCTGACTTATAACTGCTATTAACCAAAATCAGTTCCCTTTTCTATTGTGAAACCCTGTAGAGATAATGTTACTACTCCATTGATTGGTAAAGCTTCTGAAAGTCCTCAAAATACATTTTCCTTTAAAATTTTTTTTCATAGGTTGCTAAAAAATAAAATTAGAGTAGTGGAATTACAAGCCATTTTTTGATATTTGGTTTGCCAAAAACTTGATTATGGTTATGATAGAAATAACATCAAGCAATTTTTATTCATAAGGAACAACCATTTGCATAGTCACATTTACATTATATGGTATTCCTGGCTAATTCTTAATTTTTTTTTTTAAATAGTAACACAGAAAGTGTTTTCACGTGAATTGTATGTTATATCCTTTTAAGGAAGTTTCCCCAAGATCACAAAACACTTGAAGGCAAAGTCAGAACTGGAGATCCTGGATAGAATGGGAGGAAAAATGTGGAACAAACTTCAAAAACACAAAAATGACCAGAATTACTGGTTGGATGGAGTCTGATGGAACCCCCAAGACTATGGCCCCAAGTTAGCTTTTGAGTCTAGACTTGGACTCACTCCCAAGGATTGGCTCTCAGCCCAACAGTAGAAAGACCTACATGCAGAACACCTAACCTAGGGGTGATGCACCCATCTACACTAGGGGGGATACTCCCCTTACAGCAGTTGACCGTGGGGCACCAGAGAGGCAGTGTTCAGATGGAGGGAAAGCTGGACAGACAGGAGTGAAGAGTTAAGAAGGGCACAGGAAGGAGGGTAGCCCAGGGAAGGAAGGGGAAGAGAGTTTGTTATGGTTGGGGATGGTAATCGGGACCGTGAAATCAAATGTGCATGAACTGTTGAATGTGAAACAAATTTTGCTCTGTAAATTTCTACCCAATGCACAATAAAATAATAATAATAAAAAAGACAAAGCCAGAATTAAAAGCCTAGACCTTCCGATTCCTAGTCTAGTACACTTTCTACAGTGTCATACATTTCATTAGGGTCATTAATCTCCACCAATGGCTTTTAAACATTTTTAACTACTGAAAATAGTGAGAAATACATTCACGCTGTAATCCAGTATGCATATGTTTGTATGCCTGCCTGTGAAACAAAAGTTTTACAAATTAATACCTATCTATACTATGTGAGATGCACTATTTTCTGTCTCACTCCATCCCATCTCCTTTCCCATAGTTTAGAAAATTGATTTTCTGAAACATTGATAGGCAACTGTGAAGGGGTGGGAGTAATCAGCTCTGGTAGGGAAGAATATTTTTATCACTGACATAGTTTAGAATTGCTGGTACCTGGTGATAATAGAAAAATTAGATTTAACTTTAAATCAGTTTAAGTGTTATTTTTAAATTCTCCATGGACAGTGCACCTCATCATTGCCTGCACTAGAATAGACCTCTCCCACTGCTCTGCATTTGGTATGCCACTGGGTCGATAGTTTGAAAAACAAGTATTGTGATTTGTATTGAAATGCTGAAGCTTGTATTGAACAGCAAATCCAGTGATTTATTTAACTTCTAAATGCTCATTTTCAGCTGCTATATGGAATTTTCGAATATGTATACTTTAATTTGCATATGGAAAAAGTATACAAAGATTTTTCTGTGCTAGGCCAACTTGGAGAATTTTCATGTGTGGTAAGGAGTGAAAAATAAATATGCCAGTAGCAGTTTGATAATTAAAGAACATGTTTAAGAACAAGCTTTTCATCTTCAGAGATGAGGAATTCGGTAGTTCAGAAGCTTAATGATGACTTAGTGGTTTTGATTATATTATTGCTCAGGGAACTGCATTTGCTTTTTCCAAGACTCATAATGAGATTATAAAATTATTTCTCCACACTTTAAATTGATATCAGAAAAATAACAATTTAATCACTTTTTTGGATTATATTTGATGCTGTATAAAACCCAAAACCCAAGCCCACTGCCATTGAATCGATTTTGACTCATTGTGACCCTATGTAGGGGTTTTGAAGGCTGTAAATCTTTATGGAAGCAGACTGCCTCATCAGAGCAGCTGGTGGATTTGAATTACTGATCTTAGCGTTAACAGCCCAATGCTTTAAACACATCGCCACCAGAACTCTTTTCATATTGTATACTCCCCAACAAAAGTGAAATAAAGCTATAAAATAAAAAAAAGAAAAATCCCCTGTGATCTCACCTACCAGAAATAGCATTGCAGTTAACCTTTTAGTTTATATATTTCAAACTATTCCATAAACCAGTTCATGTTCTTATAAAATGAAATAATACTATAAACCCTTTTTTTTCCCCTCTGTTCCATACATCCACATTATGTTTTAGTGGCTCTATAGCAGGGTTGGAAAACTTTTTATTAAAAGACAAGATGATAAATATATGTGTATGTATATATATGTGTGTGTGTGTGTGTGTATATATATACATACACATAATATATGATTTTTATACATTTACTTCTTTATTGATAAATGTATTTTTTAATTTATTTATTTTTATTTTATTTTATGGGTGAAACTTTACAGAGCAATTTCATTTTCTATACAACAGTTCATACACTTTTGTTTTAGGACATTGATTGCAATGTATTTTATGGAAGTAAAGAAAATGTTTGAAAATATATCATTGGGATAGATATAAAGCAAATGTTTATTATTATTATTATTATTTTATTTTAAGAGCTTGTTTTACATTCAATGTAATGTGTACATTTAGTTTCATTCCCCATTCACCATGTCCAACCCTAACCCAGTCTCCTCCTCTCCCTACCCTATAACCCTCCCCTTGTGCCCCTCATATTTATGCACTCCTGTTTGTCCTGCATTCTTTTGGAGTATTAAGCAGCATTTTATTGAATTTATGGGTTAATTTTGAAGGAATCTTGATTGACATTTTTATAAAATCAAGTCTTCCCAGCCAAATGTACATATGTCTCTTCATTTTTTAATTATTTTTAATTTTAAAAATTTTAATAATATGTACAGGTTAAACAAATATAGTAAAACATTCACCCCTCTATCCCATTCTCCCTCTACAGAAGCAGCAACTACCATTTATTTTTTATATGTTCTCGCAGAGGTAGTCTATGTCTTTTCAAGCAAATATGTGTACACAAATAGTGTAATAGCTGTAACATGCAATCCTAGAGATTGTCATGAAGAGCAGCAGATCCTACTTTTGTGGGACCTGGAGTGAAAACTATTTTGGAGCCTTGTGTAAGAAAATGAATACCAAAATTAGGTACAAAACCAATAGTTACTCAGAATGAAAAAATAAATCACAACAGATTAGTTTTTTGAAAGCTGATAAACACTACAAACATCAGAAAAATCTGGAAAAATTACATTTTTATTAATTTCCTTATATAGTATTTGTTTTAGCTGTATTTTATTTGACTTTGTATGACAGTTTTTTTTATTGTGGTAAATATGTATGTAATAAAATGTTTTCTGTTTCACCAGTCTTCACATGTACAATTTAGTGACATTAATTAAGTTCATTATATTGTTCAACCATCATCCTTATCAGCTCCCAGATTTTTCCATCACTGACACAGATGCTAAGTGTCCCCAAAACATTGAGTCCTCCTTTCTCCTTCCCTCTTACCTGCCTCTGGTAACAACTAAGAAATTTTGGTAGATTTTGTAAGTCATTTCCTATAGAGAGAATAGAAAGCTAATTTGGCTTTTGGTTTCAGTCCTTAGCATATGTTCATGTGAATATGACTTTGTACCTTTGTTTCTCAGTGTTGAGCCTTGTCAGTACAGTGAGAAAGAAGAATATTCCTGGAAGCTATCCTATAAAGACACAGCTAGCAAAAGCTTAAGCATACACAGAAGTAATGAATGGCAAACTATGTAAATACATCTGACTAAATTCACTGATGGTTTCTGTAGCCTAACTTCCTGTTGGCTTCCCTTGATTACAAAAATGCCTTCAGCCACTCCACCACCACCTAATATGAGGAGAAGTCAGAGTGGAAGAGGCAGCAGTCTTAATGGATTATGATTAAAATAGCTTATACTTTGGGATTCCTGGTGTTTTGCTACTTTAAACAATGAGCAGGGAATATCCTAATGTCTGTATGTAAATGTGCAAGTATATCTATTGGATGAATTCCTAGAAGTTAAAATGCTAGATCTAAGAGTACATGCAACTTAGGTTTTTGTAGATACTGCTTAATTACCCTAAAAAAACATAGTGTCAATTAATATCTGCAACAAGCTATGTGAGAATGCCTGTGTCTCCTACTCATGTCAACCTAAACCAAAATCAAACCAAACTCACTGTCATGTAGTCAGACCCAACTCATAGTGACCCCTTTTTGGGTTTCCGAAGCGATATCACTATGTAAGTAGATTGCCCAACCTTCCTTCTGAGGAGTGGCAGCTGGTGGGTTTGAACTGCCAGCCTTCTGGTTAGCAGTCAAATGCCTTAGACACTGCGCCATCAGAGTTCCTCCATGTCAACCTAAGAGGCAAAAAAAAATCTTGATATTTTAATTTGCATATTTCTTGTATGACTGAGGGTTCAGTATCTTCATATATTTAGAAATTGTATGTATATTTTCTTTCCGTGTACCAGCTATTCATACCCTTGCTCATTTTATATTGAGTTGTTAGCTTGCTTTCTTATTAATTTATTGGAACTTTATACAATATATTAAGGAAATTGGACCTCTATCTGTCACATTCCACATTTGGTATTTGTCTTTTTACTCTGTTTATGGTGGTTTTTAATCATGCATAATTTTTATTTTTTATGTACTCAAAAAAAAAAAAAAAACCGGTAGTCTAGTATATTTATCTTTTGTGGCTTCTGAGTTTGTCTCATGCTTGGACTTTTCTCTAAGATAATGAAAAAATTTACTTGTTTTCTTCCAATGCTTTTATAGGTCTTACAATTTTTTTTTTTAACCATTAAATCTTTAATACGTGTTGTGGTTTTGTGCCAATGAGTCATCTCTGACTCATAGAGACCTTACATGCAACAGAAGGAAACTCTGCTCAGTCCTGTGCCATCCTCATGATCCCTACTATACCTGAGCCCATTGCTGCAGCCACCCTGTCAGTCCATCTTGTTGAGGACCTTCGCCTCTTTCATTGACCCTCCACATTACCAACCAAGCATGACATCCTTCTCCAGAGAATGGTCCCTTCTGACAACATGAACAAAGTAGGTGAGTTGAAGTCTGGCCGTCCTCGCTTCCAAGGAGCACTCTAGTTGTACTTCTTCCAGGACAGCTTTGTTAATTCTTTCAGCAGTCCATGGTACTTTCAGCATTCTTCGCTGACACCACAACTCAAAAGCATCAACTCTTCTTCGATCTTCCTTATTCCTTCTTTAATACATATGAGGTTTATTTTGGTATCAGGAGTAAGGAATAAATTTAGCGTTATTCTTTTCTAGATGGCTACACAGTTTTGGGGGTTATTTATTAAGTTATGCATCTTTTCCCCCATTATAATGGGAATTTCTTTTATACTTAGATTTATATTTGGCCCCCATTCTTTTAGATTTTCTTTCATGTTCTAAATACGAAACTTTAGTAAAGATTCATAGTTTTCTTCTTAATGGTTTATGTTTTCCTTGTTAGGTGTATATCTAACTATTTTACACTTTTTATATTGTTGTTGTTATTAGGTGTCATCAAGTCAGCTCTGACTCATAGTGACCCTGTGTACAACAGAACAAAACAATGCACAGTCCTTCTATGCTTGAGCCCATCGTAGCAGCCACTGTGTCAATCCATCTTGTTGAGGGTCTTCCCCTTCTTCTTTGACCCTCTACTTTACCAAGCGTGATGTCCTTTTCCAGGGAAGGGTCCCTTCTGACAACATGACCAAAGTAGATGAGACAAAGTCTGGCAATTTTTGCTTTCAAGGAGCGTTCTGGCTGCACTTTTTCCAGAACAGGTTTGTTCATTTCTCTGGCAGTCCATAGTATTTTCAGTATTCTTCGCCAACACCACAACTCAGAAGCATCTACTCTTCTTTGGTCTTCCTTATTCATTGTCCAGCTTTCATGTGTATGTGCCAAAACGAAACTCACTGCCATCGAGTTGATTCCAACTCATAGCAACCCCCTTTGGGTTTCCTAGACAATAAATCTTTATGGAAGTAGATTGCCCAGTCTTCCTTCCATGGAGTGGCTAGTGGGTTTGAACCACCAATCTTCTGGTTAGTAGTCAAATGCCACACATGCATATGAGGTGATTGAAAATACCGTGGCTTGAAAGTCAGGCACACTTTAGTCTTGGAGAGGTGACATCTTGGCTGTTAAACACTTAAAGAGGTCTTTTACAACAGATTTTCCCAGTGTAATATGACATCTGGTTTCCTAACAGCTGCTTCCATGGGTGTTGACTGTGAATCCAAGCAAAATGAAATTCCTGACAATTTTAATCTTTTCTCAGTTTATCATGATGTTGCTTATTAGTCCAGTTGTGAGGATTTTTGTTTTCTTTATGTTGACGTGTAATCCATATTGAAGACTGTGGTCTTTGATCTTCATCAGTAAGTGCTTCAACTCCTCTTTATTTCAGCAAGCAATGTTGTGTCATCTGTGTATCACAGGTTGTTAATGGTTCTTCCTCCAATCCTGATGCTGCATTCTTCATATAGGCCAGCTTCTCAGATTATTTGCTCAGCATACAGATTGAGTAAGTATGGTGAAAGGATATCACCCTGATGTACATCTTTTCTGATTTTAAACCCTGGAAAAAAATTACAACAGAAAACTGAACTCACTGCTGTCAAGTCAGATCTGACTCATAGCAACCCCTCCTTGGGTTTCTGAGGCAGTATACTATGGAAGTAGATTGCCCAGTCTCCTTCCAAGGAGTGACTGGTGGATTTGAACTTCTGGCCTTCTGCTTAGCAGTGAAATGCCTTAGGCACTGTGCCTTATTTTGTTCGAATGATAGCCTCTTGGTCTGTGCACAGGTTCCTCATGAGAACAGTGAAGTATTTTGGAATTCATGTTTCTCACAGTGTTATCCATAATTTGTTAAAACAAAGGTAGATATCTTTCTCATATTCTTTGCTTTCACCCAAAATCCATCTGACGTCAGCAGTGATAGCCCTCATTCCACATCCTCTTCTGAATCCAGCTTGCCTTTCTAGAAGTTCCCTATCTGTATACTGCTGCAACCGTTTTTGAATTATCTTCAGCAAGATTTTACTTGTGTGCAATATTAATGGTATTGTTTGATAATTTTCACATTCTGTTGGATCACTTTTCTTTGGAATAGGCACAAATATCAATTTTTTCCAATTAATTGGTCAGGTAGCTGCGTTCCAGATTTCTTGGCATAAATGAGTAAGCACCTCCAGCACTGCATCTGTTTGTTGAAACACCTCATTGGGTATTCTGTCAATTCCTGGAACCTTGTTTTTCAGCAGTTACTTCAGTGCAGCTTGAACTTCTTCCTTTAGTAACATTGGTTCTT
>NW_006921820.1:5357611-5358830 GCF_000298275.1 Orycteropus afer afer | reverse complement strand
CCTACTTCCGTAGTGATACTGCCTCGGAAACCCAAGGAGGGGTCGCTATGAGTCGGGGCCGACTCGACGGCACATAACAACAACAACAACAACAACATTGTTCTCTAAGTTCATCCATATTATGTGGTGTTTTGCAGACTCTACATTATTCTTTAGTGCTGCATAGCATTCCATTAGGTGAATGTACTGTAGTTTGGTCATCCTCTCCTCCGCTGTAAACCTTAGAGATAAGCCACTAGCCAGATACGTAATTATTGGCAAATAATGAATTTGTTGCTGTCATTTTTATTATGTGCTTTTTTGTGGTGGTGATTTCTTTGTTCCATATAATTTTCTATGCTAAGCTTGTTTTGTTTATGAATTGTGTTATCATTTCCTTCACTGCTGTTGCTTTAGTATTTGGTGAATATTTATGCTGGTCGTCTTTTTTGATGTGAAGGTTTATCATTTTTCTTTGAGGTTACCCTATGATTTATAGTTTTCTTTCCAAGTTTAAAACAGTCCGTACTATCTTGTCATTGTCTTAACTTCCCTACCATTTAGAAGTTCTGTAATGACACAGTTTTTTCCCTCTTTTTAGTTTGTAGTTGTCCTCATTAGTCAATTGATGTCTCTGGTTCCCTGTTTACAATCTTTTAGGCTTATTTACTTTAGAAACTTCCATAGCTGGGTTGGTTTCTGGGTTAGATCATCGTGTGTGTTAATTGTCAGTTGTTTGCTGTTGTTGCTTCTCTGTCCAAAGGGCTCCCTTTAGCATCTCTTATAAGGTTGGCCTGGTTTTAACAAATTCCCTTACTTTCTGCTCATCTGGGAATGTCCTAATTTCACCATCACATTTGAGGGACAGTTTTGCTGGGTACATAATTCTTGGTTGGAGATTTTTCCCTTTCAGGATTTTATCTATACCAGCCCGTTGTCGTCTCACCTGCATGGTTTCTTTCCAGAAATCTGAGCTTAGTCTTGTTGGTTGCCCCTTACTGGTAACTTTTCATTTTTCCCATGCTGCCCTCAGGATTCTTTCTTTGTCTTTGGTTTTGGTAAGCTTGATGATGATATGTCCAGGTGATTTTCTTTTGGGATCTGTCCTGTTTGGGGTTCGTTGGACGTCCTGAATGGATATAGTCTTATCTTTCATCATGCCAGGAAGATTCTCTTCCAGCAAATCTTTGACAATTTTCTCTGTGGTTTTATTGGTGTCTTTCCTGTTCTGGAATTCCAA
>NW_006921820.1:5340207-5349681 GCF_000298275.1 Orycteropus afer afer | reverse complement strand
AAGAGGGTCTGTGCAATCCTTCTGCCTAGTCTGCCATCTTGCCCCGCCTTCTCTTTATTGTGTTTTGATCTTTTTTTCTGATTTATCTCTTTCCAAAGAAGTGTTCAGGTATTTGCCTTCAGTCTCCCTAATTCTGTCTTCCATTGATTCAATTCTGCTCCTTTGCCCATTCAGTGTCTTATCTATTTCTGAGAATTTAATATTAATCTTCTGGATTTCTGTACGTAGATTTTGTATCATTTCTAATTTTTCATTTATTTTGTCATTTTCTTCTTGTATTGTCATTTGAAATTGTTCTAACGTTTTCTCTGTGTTTTCCTTGATCTGTCTGTCAGTTCATTGAATATACCTAAATATAATTCTTTGAATTCCTTATCAGGGAGTTTCAATGCTGTGTCTTGCTCAGGAATGTGTTTTGGGTCTGTATCCTGGTCCCTTGTTTCTCTTGCTTTACCTTGCTTCTTTGTGTGGACTGTGATGCTCTGTTTTCTCCAAGACATTGTGATGTTTTTGTGTTTATATTTAATTAGTGATTGTGTGTTGGAGTGACTTGCCCATGATTTTCATTTTCTTTGTATGTTATGTACCCAAGCAGGGTACTGTGCTCCTCTATTCACTAGTTGACAGTACTTATACACTCACCACCTGTCTCTTTTCCTGTTGTCAGCCTCTCATATGTCCCTGCCGACCTTGGCAAACAGAACCTATTCTTAGGTCCCTGGAATCCGAAAGAGAATGCTGTCACTTTAAAATCCAAAATGGTTGCCACTTGTAGAGATTCAAAATGGCTGCACCCTCGGTCATTTTAAATATCCAAAATGGCTACTGCTTGTGAACATTCCAAGTGGCTGCACCCTCAGTCACTTTAAATATCCCAAATGGCCACCGCTTGTAAACATTCAAAATGGCTGCACCCTCGGTCACTTTCAATATTCAAAGTGACTGCCATGTGTGAACAATCAAAATGGCTATGCCCTCCGGACAGCAGAAAGTCAACAGCTCAGGTTGTCTCTCTTCTTGCCATTTCCCTTCCTAGTCTTAGGCCACCAGCGCAGTTGTCCCTGTAGCCCTTGGCGACCAGGGCTGATCTTTAGGTCAATTCTCAGGTCCCAATACCACTTGGAAATATTCAGGCTGTTGGTCCTGTCAGAGCAGCTGACAGTCCACAGCTCCAACCATCTCCGTACTCACTGTTTTCATTCAGGTTTTTCCAATAGTTGGTGCCTAATCCACTTCTGTATAGTTCCTTTCAAAGCTCAAGGCTCCAGGATTATCTTCTGTATCTCAGTCAATTGGTTTTTCTTTTCTTTGTTGAAGAGGGTCTGTGTCGCTTGTCTGCCTATTCCTCCATCTTATTGGAAGTCACTCAGTACCATTGGTTCTTGATCATATGCTACTTCATGATATAGTTGGACATCAACCAATTCTTTTTGATACAGGGACTCTGTGTATTCCTTCCATCATCTTTTGATGCTTTCTGTATTGTTCAGTATTTTGCCTATAGAATCTTTCATTATTGCAACTTGAGGCTTGTTTTTATAGTTATTGTGAATTACATTTTTTTAATTACATTTTCTGATTTCTAGGGTGTTTAAAAAAATGAGTGACAGACGAAATGTATGTTTATTATTTATTCTGCTACTTTACCAAAATTTATTTGGTTCTAGTAGCTTTCCAGTTTGTCATTTTGAGTTTTCTTTTTTAAATTACACACGTAGTACACCACCATTATTAAAGAACCAAGCTATACCAGTAAAGTAAATCTCATCCTTCATTGTTCCCACCCTTTTCCTCAGAAAGAACTATTGTCATACCTTTAGTGTACACACATAGATATTTTAGAACAGCATTTATATACAAGTACATACATAAATTGTTTTTCGTTAACATAGAGGATTGTAATATATGTGTTACTATCTAGATTTTTTTTCTGTCTTTAGATTGTACGTATAAGACTGCATTTAAATGATTGAAAACAGTGCTCATCAAACTTTAATGTTCATATGAATCAATCACCTAGAGATCTTATTAAAATACCAGTTCTCATTCAGAGAGTCTGGGGTAGAGCCAGAGATTCAGTATTTCTAGCAAGATCATAGATGATTTCAGTGTTGGTCCTTTGAGTAGGAATGCTGTAACATATTTCTCAGTTAGTTGTACCATGTTGTTGTTGTTATGTGCCATCGAGTTGGCCCCGACTCATAGCGACCCCTCCTTGGGTTTCCGAGGCAGTATCACTATAGAAGTTGGATTGCCCAACCTTCCTTCCGAGGCGTGGCTGGTGGGTTTGAACCGCCAGCCTTCTGGTTAGCAGTCAAATGCCTTAGGCACTATGCTGCCAGAGCTCCTAGTTGTACCATAGTTTGTTTAATTATTATCCTTTGAAAGAAAACATTGAGGTTTTTTCCCCAGCCACAAATAGTACTACAGCACTGCACACTGGAATTTCTCCATAAGAGAGAGATTTTCTTGACTGTTACAAGTAGACCTTGATTGCCATGGTATGTGTGGGAGTGAGGAAAGATTTCTCCAATCCTATTCCCATATTTCCATTCCTTTCCTGCTTTTCTTGCATTAGTTAGGACCTCCAGTGCAATGTTGAATAGTGATTCTGTGATGGGAATGTGAAATTGGTACAGCCTTTTGTAGTATTTACCAAAATTTTAAATATGACAACACATTGATCTAGTTATGCCTTCTGGGAATCTGTTCTTCTGAAACTCTTACACATGTGTACAAAGGTATATGTACAAAGCTACATATTTATCATTCAATGTAATAGAAAAATTAAAAGCAACCTAATGACCTTCCAGTTAGCAGTCAAGTGCATTATCCACTATGCCACCAGAGCTCCTTCCATTAGTAGGAGGATGGTTAACTAAAATGTGCCATTATACTGTGGGCCACTATACTGCTGTTTTTAAAAAGGGGACTACATAGAAACACTGATATGTAACATCAAGACAGAAACAGAATAGTATTCATTGGGTGATCCAGTTTATATAAAAATAATAATAATAGTTCTCTGTGTGTAATGTGTTTGAAAAAGGTAGTAAAAGTTTGGAAAGCTCACTCACCAAAAATATGAATAGTGATTATCTCTGGGGAGGGTAGTGGTATTGATAGGTGGTTTGGGGCTTAGTAAATGGGGGCTGTTATATTCTCTGTATCCTTTACATCTTCCATACTGAGTACTTAATTCAACTTCTTAAATCTGAAAATGATAAAAAGGATAGTAGAGAAGAGAAGGAAAAGCAAAAGAACTCTTAGTCAACCAAAACAAGCAGCAAAAAAAGAAAAAGGGAACAGATAAATCCAAACCATTCAGTAGTCAATAAAATTTTCTTAAATAGGCAATATGTGAATATGGTAAAAAATTCATGTAGTGCAAAAACATATGGTAATAAGTCACTGTCCATCTTTTCCCATTTGCCTGTTTCCCAGTTATCTTCCTCTGAGATAATTAGTGGACCACTTACCTGTATACCCCTCTCTATGTCAGCATTAATTACATATCTCTTTTGAATTCTCATCCAAATAGAACTTTATCTTCTTTTCTTTAAACATTGTACCTTTCTGACTTCAGCTTATTAAGGACATGTCTTTATTACCCTTATATCTCCTGTAGAATCCATTACAATGTCTTTGTAGCTTGGTGGTTGTCATTAAGTATTTGCTTAGTGTTTGAGCAAATGAGTGAATTCTGTGGCCCTTGAAGGCACAAGAATTGAAGAGCTCTCCCTGTGTATAATTGTGATAATATACACACCCATCTCCTTTAGTGACCACTAATGGGAGGCTTTCACTTTTTAGTGTTACTGAATATCATCTGAGAGGTTAAAATGCATTAAAAATGTGGATTTTTAGCATCACCTTTTGGAATTTTCGAACTTGTGGTGTGAGGCCCAGGGCTCAACATTTTTCTGAGTATCTCTGTAAGTAGTCTATGTATTTCACTTGGAGAAACACTGCCCCAAGGCATTTGCATGTTACTACAAGACTGGAAGCAGGGTTGCAAGTTGAGTTCAGCTATTTGAGAATACTTCTAATGTACCTACAGTGCCAAGTTAAAATAATCAACCTTTCAGCACCCACACCATCTGTATCTAGATGTGTGCAATTAAAGTTCATGACAATATTGGGACATCAAGCAGAGGTTAAATACATTGAATCTTGTTAAGAAATCCCACTGCCACTAGGTTGATTCCAACTCATAGTGACCCTTAGCTTGGAATAGAACTGTTCCATAGGGTTTCCAAGATTGTGAATATGGAAGCAGACTGCCACATCTTTCTCCCATGGATAGCCTGATGGGTTAGAACTACCAACCAGTGAGTTAGCAGCCAAGCACTTAACCACTGTGCCACCAGGGTGGTCTGTGTGTGTCTGTGTGTGTGTGTGATTTGGGTGAAAGTTTACAGAGCAAATTCATTTTCCATATAGCACTTAATACACATTTTGTCTCATGATATTGACTGCAGTTGTCACAGTGTAACAGCTCTCTTCCCACTTTTTACCTGTAGTTACCTCTTCCTTGTGTCCCTCTTTCCTATGCATTCCTGCCCGTTGAGCTATCTCCCTATACAAACACTACCCTTCTGTTCTCCCATGATTGATCATACTAAGGAATGTATCTACCTGATGGAAATGTTCACCCTATATACCTGTCTGTTGTTTGGCTGGAAGCCGTGGGAGTGAGTTCAGTTCTAGACCTGAAGGGTAACTAAGGGCCGTAGTCTTGGTCTCATCAGGCTCTGTCAGACCAGTAAACCTGTCTTCTTTTTTATGATTTTGAGTTTTGTTTCACATTGTTCTCACACTTTATCCAGGATCTCCTGCACTGATCCATTTCTGAGTGGTTGATAGTGGTGGCTGGGTACCTTTTAGTTCTTCTGGTCTCATTGTCATATAGGCTATGGTTCTTATGGTCCACTGGTCCTTTGGACTAATTGTTTCCATGCATCTTTGGTTTTCTTCTCCATTCCTTTGGATGAAGAGAGATCCATTGTTGCATCTAGATGGCCACTTGCAAGCTTTTAAGACCTCAGTCACTACTCACCAAAGTAGAATGTAGAACAATGTTTTCGTGTAGTATATTATGCCAGTTGACCTTGATGTCCCTGAAACCGTGGTCCCGAGCCCACAGGTCCAACAACTAGCTCCATCAGAGTGCTTGATTGTGCCTAAGACGTTATCATAACTTTGCCCCCTGTTAATTCTATTTTTATAGACATTATATGGACATTCTTACAGAATGTTTTAAACATGCAAACATGTATGTAGGAATACCATCTCCCAAACTTATATATGGTCATGGGTATATTCTCTTTTGCTTAGGTATACTTGAAGAATCAGCCTGTCTACCCATCTATTTACCTGTAGAATACTGTTTATTTTCACTGATAATGCATTTCTGTATGTGCAGAAGTGTTTATCTTTGTTGTCTGTATCTCTTGTGTATCACTCTGTGTCTTTGTTTTCCTTAGAGTTATTCTGTTGACACAGGGCTCTTTTTGTTAAGAAGGAAGAGCCTATGACTTAGTAAAAGCTTTCATGAATTCTTCAAAATAATAATTAAAAGAATTACAGAGAGTACATTTTCTCAAAATTAAGTGCTTATGGGCCTAAAATGTTAAGCTTAAGAAACACTGTATTCGGGCTAAATGATGCAATCACAAAGCCAACTTGTTAACATAAACATGAATGTGGATGCTGAAATTACATGCTTGTCAAGATTTCATGTTGTAAACATTTAAAAGCAAAATTTAAAACTCATGCAGAAAACTCAAGGACAACCAAGAATATATTTATACACTGCTGTTGGACAAACAGTGGTATACAATATTGAATCCTTGAGGAACTTGAGAATCTTTGGAGAATTCTTACCCTGGACATGTAATGATCTTCAAGTGTCGATTAATGAAATTTTTAGAATTCAAGTAACCATTCCTTCAGCAAATAAATATTGAGCATTCTTTATGGTTTAAGCCACTGGGATTTCCATGGAAACAGGGAAGGAATAGGGAGAGAAATGGGGACCTGTGGAGCAGTGAAAGTTTCTAGAAGGAAATGCTTTTAATTAAAAACTGGAGGATGAGTACTTGTGGGCTAAATTGGGAAGAGGGTTAGAAAAGCGATGAGACTGGATCTGGGAATGTGGGAGTAGAAGGATAGAAATATAATTTCTAAATTGTGGGGCAGCTGTATCATCATGTTGTTTCACTGTTAAGATTTCATCCATTTGACATTGTTGGAATAGGAACCTTTCACAATAAATATTGGAGGGTTCTAGTGTCTTTTTGCTTTGTTAGTTGAACCAATGCATATAGCAAATTGTGAGTAAGCTGTCAAACAGTGTCCTTGAAAGGATTTCATGCTATTAAGTATATGTTTTTTACTTTTTTTTTCTAATGAAGAACTTGGATGTAATTTTGTGAATTAAGAAAACAGTCTGCTACAACTGTGCAGTTTAACATAAAGTGGACAAAACTGCTTTATTTCTCTACTTAAAGAGCTTTTTAAGAATTTTTATGCATAAGCCTTTAAAATCAAACAATTGAAATGCCAACAATTCAGAGCTAATGTAAATGAAAACTGTTATATCCCTCCAAAGCACAGCATAATAAAGTAACCTTGAAACATTGGTGTTGGCCTATATTATCTTCTATTTGAATTGAATGGTGAATTTCAGCGTTGTATAGCAGTGATGGAATTAAATGATGTTGCTAGTAAAAATTTTGCAAGTATAATATGTTGTAGTATTAAATTTTACTTGTGTACTTAGCAATTAAAATTATTCTTGTAATGATGATGGCATTAAAAGGGATAGGGAACTGTCAAAGAGGATTTGAAGCTTAATTATCTCTTTGGTAACGAAATGCATAATCTTCCATCATAGCACTTATTTTCTTATGGTAATTGACTCATTTGCTCTCTGGTTATCAATTTAACTTCCCACCACAAACATCTGCTCTTACATTGTGTTTAATTGGTGTGAATGCTATCTACAGAATAGTTAAAATCCAGAGAATGTTTTAAAGGTATTATTTCATAATTCATGAAAAGGAAAAGTAAATGATGAACTGAACATTGTTTGCGATAATGTTTGTCCAGTCTTTGGAAGTCTGTTTACTAAAAATGCATGCTAAAATTATATTAATTGGAATTTATCTTTTTGAAGAGGATTTTTCTTGGATTTCCAGAACTGTTTACTCTGCCTTAATGGGAGCCTAAGGATCCCTGATGGTGCAGTGGTTAAAGCACTTGGCTGCTAACAGAAAGTTTGGTGGTTTGAACCCACCAGCCACTCTGGGAGAAAGATGTGGCAGTCTGCTTCTGTAAAAATTTACAGCCTTGGAAACCCTGTGGGAAAATTCTACTCTGCCCTGTAGGGTTGCTCTGGGTCAGATCAAGTCAATGGCAGTGGATTTGGTTTTTGGAAGGGGTGTCTCAGTCCTTTAGATTAAAGGAATATGTCAGTTCCTTGGGAACATAGTGATTCAGAGTAAAGGCTTTGAAGGCAGAAAAAAATGTTTAGTATATTTCTGTGTAACCTGAAGAAGAGGAGACACATTATCTGTGTACATGTATATATGTATATGCTTATATTTTTATAAATTAAAGGATAAACCATAAAAATAATTTTAAATAATTAACTACAGGGCAAGGACAGGACCAATGGAGAAGGAAAAGGGGTTAGAAACTAGACTTGTTTAAATATACCTTGTTTTATAGATTTAAAGTTTTACCAAGCAATTCCTGAAAATGGAAAGTAAAATGAAATAAATTACGGTAGATGTTGATCCATTTTGTAGTACAGCCACACAGAAAATTACTATTCCAGCTGAATTTAAAACAATAATTGAACTATGCATGCCTAGTAGGATGTACTCTAAGGACAAAAAGGAGTGTAAAAAATCTCTTTTCGTTATACTCTTGGTAGAAACGTTAGTATTGTTGTTCTGAAACTGCTGGGTATAAAGTCAAGTAAGTAATTATGTTAGCGTCTTTGAGGTCAGATATTTTTGGCTTGAGAGAAAGGAAATACAGATGTAAAAATAATACGATTCAGCTAAAACCTGTAGTCCTGAATTTAATTGGAAATATATCTGTAATATCATGATGAATTTTATCTTAAAAGATAAGTAATTCCCAGCTTTTTCTCCCCCTCCCCCCAAATAAAAAACCAACCCAGCGACCAAGGGAGACTAAAAGACCACTAGGGCCATGTCGAAAAGAAGTCAGGAGCCATCTTGATGAGGCTTCTGTTGATCAAAGATGGGATCATATGAGTATCAGAAGAATAAGAACTTCGGTGTGTTGAAGTAAAACATTTTAATCTATGAGTTCAAAATAATACTTAAAAAAAACCCAAAAAAACAGTCACCCTGTTTGGAGAGGCTATTAGAGAACCAGCTCATTGCTTTGAAGACTCATTTGAAGAAAAAAAAAGGGGGAGGGGACCAGGTTTGCTGGTCTGATAGAGCCTGGTGGAACCACTGAGACTATGGCCCCTAGCATACAGGGGAAAGATCAAGGACTTGCCCTGCCCTTTCTCTAAGAATTGTACTCTAAGATTACCAAATAATTGATGAGGGAATATATATCTTTATGGAAGGAATGATAGAATATTATCATTTTGCAAAAAAAGAATTTTGCCATTTTGCAACTCCTAATAAGCAATGATTATCAAGGGCTGTAAACGTTACAAAGAGTGAATGACATGGCACTGTTTGTTGCTATTGTTGCTATGTGCTGTCGAGTTGGACTGTTTAGGAGGTAGTATTATTATTTTTTTTTTTAAAGGGGGAGCTCTGGTGGCACAGTGCCTAAGGCATTTGACTGCTAACCAAAAGGCTTGTGGTTCAAATCCACCAGCCACTCCTCAGAAGGAAGACTGGGCAATCTACTTCCGTAGAGATACCACCTCAGAAACCCAAGGAGGGCTTGCTATAAGTCGGAAATGACTCATCAGCAGTGAGTTTTGGTTATTTTTAAAAAAACTAACAAACAAATCGAGCCTCTACATCCAACTGCCAATTTATAGGAAGAATATGTTAAACACTACCAGGGGGATGCAGTCAGCAAAGGACAGACTGCATAAAACTTTATAGGAAAAATGGGTTGGTTTCTTCAGTAAATAAATTGGAAAGAAAGATAAAAAGTAATAGAACCCATAGATTAAAGGAAACTTAAAAAACAAATTAATTAATACCAAGGTATGCACTTTGCCCAATTGAAATAAAGTAAATAAATTTAAAAAGCATAGACCAGTTAGTGATACCTGGGATTGCCCCATTGCTATATAGTTGATTTCTGCTCCAAATGACCATGTAAGACAGAATAGAACTGCCCCACAGGGTTTCAAAGAAGTAAATCTTTTTTTTTTTTAATTGTGTTTTGGGCGAAGATTTACAGAGCAAATTCACTTTCCATATAGCAGTTTACATATACTTTGTCTCATGACATTGACCA
>NW_006921820.1:5334832-5336808 GCF_000298275.1 Orycteropus afer afer | reverse complement strand
CGTCTGTGCTATCTTTCTGCCTAGTCCGCCATCTTGCCAGAAGTCTCTGGCAGTAATTCTTTATGGAAGCATACTCTCGTATCTTTCTCCTGCGGAGTAGCTGGTAGGTTAGAACCGCCAACCTTTCTTTGTAGATTTCTGTTAGCAGCTGAGTGCTTTAACCATTGCATCACCAAGGCTCTAGAATACCAACCCCACAATCGATAATTTTAAGGAGCTCTTGTTGATTGGGTGGGTGAGTAGACATCCTGATGATGGTATGGTGGTTATGTTTAGAAATGAGAATTCTTGTCTTATAGAGATACATACTTAAACTTACATATGAAATAATATGAAACCTGGAATCTGCTTCAGAATAACTAGGGCAAGGCCTGGGTAGGTTGGAGTGTAAGTGAAACAATATTGGCCAAGAGTTGATAACTTCCAAAGCTAGGTAACAAGTACGTGAGGCTTTATTATTTTATTCTCTTTACTTGTATAAAATAAGAAATTAAAACATTTAAAAAGATTGTAGGGTTTGGAGCCACACTGCCTAAATTCAAAATTCAGATTTCACTGACTAAGCTTTGTGACCCTATGAAAGTTACTTACCCTTTCTATGTCTTAATGTCCTCATTTATAAAATGGAAATAATACTGGTACCTAAATGATAGGGTTATTGTGAGAACTAAATGGTAGTAAGTAGAAAGTGCTCATAAATACTAGCTATTATTATACATAAGGAACTCTGATGGCAGAGTGGTTAAAGCATTGAGCTGCTAACCAAAAGATTGGTGGTTCAAACCCTCCAGCTGCTCCAGAGGAGAAGGATGAGGCAGTCTGCTTCCATAAAGACTTAAAGCCTTGGAAACACTCTGTCCTAAAGGGTTGGGATTGAGTTGGAATTGACTTGATGGCAGTGGGTTATTATATATTTTATGACTGAAATCATAAAATCATAGTTGGTTATCTTAGTGTACTTAGGAATAGTCTAGTTGAGTTCTCTTATTCAGTACAGGAGCAAACTGAAACCTATGAATTTGAAACTCAGGGTCAGTAAAATATTCAGTGGTAAGACCAGAACTAAACTGTAGGTCTCTCGACTCCCAGTTATTGCAGCTGTCTTACAGTAAATCATTATTGAAGAATATCCAAGTAATCATAAATATTTGGTTCTTGAATAAGAAGATTCAAGATTGTAAATATGTTCATTTTACCTACATCTAAAATTTATTGCAGTTTGAATGAAAGCTCCAGGTTTCATAAATTAAAAAAAAAAACTAAACTAACATGTTAGGAAAATTATGAGGAAATACAGGAGTAAGAGGGAGAGTACTACTCTTACCTAATCCTAACAATATTGTATAGTTACTATAATTAAGAGGGTTGTTATGGCCTAGGAATAGACAGATCAGTGAAACCAATTAGTCCAGAAATAGACCCAAAATATGTAAAATTTTAATATTAAAACTGACATTTCAAATCAGTTACTCTTTTTGGGACAACTGGACTTGTCATTTAGAAAAATGTAAAGCTGGGTTTTTTATCTCGGGGTATTCCAGATTGTTTTATAGAAATAGAAGAAGAAAATGTAAGTGAGTATTTTTACAGTACCGAAGCAGGGAAAGCCTTTGAATAAGAATAATAAAATTCAGATGCATAAAAGGAGGGGTCTGATAAATTTTACCACATAAAAATTTAATACTTCGGTACTACAACAGGTGCTTTAATTTAAAAAACAAGAGGAAAAAAACTATGACACAATATTGGCAGTGTGTGTGACAGAGAGTTAATAGCTTACTGTGTTAGTCAATGTCCAGTCAGGAGCCAGAAACCACACCAGTTATTAAAACAGAGAATATTGAATATAAAGAATTATCAACCAAGAGAGGCGGGGCAAGATGGCGGACTAGGCAGAAGGATTGCACAGACCCTCTTCAACAAAGAAAAGGGAAACCAATAAATACAGACACAGAAGATAATCTTGGACCCCTGAG
>NW_006921820.1:5306733-5327019 GCF_000298275.1 Orycteropus afer afer | reverse complement strand
TGAGACAAAGTATATGTGAACTGCTGTATGAAAAGTGAATTTACTCTGTAAATCTTCACCCAAATCCTAATTAAAAAAAAAAAAAGAATTATCAACCAGTAAAAAGTGTTTAACTAGTAAAACAGAAGTAGCAAATGCAGGGATCAGTTACTATTTTTAGAAATGAAGGAGAGAAATAAAGAAACTTGTGAGAGGGCTCCTCATATCAAGGCTAAAATTCAGACCTTGTTGGAGAAAGTATAACCGCTGCCAAAGGCTGCAGCTGTGGACCAAAGCTGATAGAAATCACTGGGATGTCACAGACCTGAGCTGGTGTGCAGAAAGCCACTTGCTGAAGTGTGATGGGCCTGAACACATGATGAGCAGGAAGTTTTCCACTAGGGGGTCTTGAGTCAGAGCTGGTATACAGGAGGTGTCCACTGAGATACTGTGGGTTGGAACCAACGTGCAGAAAACCACCTGCTGAGACACTAGAGAAACTTAACTAGAAACTGAGTAGAGAAACTTTCAGGAGGGTGAGCACCACTGTGTTCCCCCCACCCCCTGCATACCCTCTGGCAGCCACACCATACACGCAAGAAGAGCAAACCCCAACCTGAAAGATAAACTATGCTCTGCGGTGTCTCTCTGGTGTCCTCTGTTGATAAAATCTAACATTGCACCAGCCTGCAGTGGTGCACATTGGAAATGAAAGGCTGTACCTTCACAACTGGCACACTTATTATGTGAAGAATTCTTAAAAATGGCTAAGAAAGTTGTGAACGACTCTTGTTGAAAAAAAGTGGGCAGAATATTTGTATATAAAATTCACAAAATGAACACAGGTGGCTAATGCATGTTTAAAAGCATTGTCAGATTCACTATGAATACTGCATTTCCTTATATAATGCATTCGTGTAAATAACATACACACACGTATAACACACATAACATGCATTGTAAGCTAATATGCAAGGGGGCTGTGCGATTTGCCAAAGAAAAAGTATGCATGCATTAGTTACATAAAAATATTATGATTTTTTCTGTAATTTCATCTTGCACAGACTTATGTTTTCTGTATTCTCCATCACTGTGAGGACATTGAATCTTAAGATTATATGTTCTTACCCTCCTTGTTTTCTACAGTTTACCTGGAGTTCTACCTGTTACCTGTGCTTATATTCTTCATTTATCCAAGTTAGGAAACTAGGCTAGAGTTCTTTCCAGGGCCTGCCCCAGCCAATACAGTGAGGCAAGAAAATGTGAAAAAAGAGAAAGTAGATTGGAAAGGAGGAAATAAAACTGATTGTACTTACAGACAGCATGATTGTCTTTGTAGGTAATCCTAGAGAGTCTACACAAAAGTGACTAGAACTAATGAATGAGTTTAGCATGACCACAAAATGTAAGAGCAATATGCATGAATGAATTTCATTTCTGTATGAATGAATTTCATTTCTGTATACTAAAAATGAGCAGTTGGGAATTTAAAAAAAATAAGTACTTGAAATACTAAGAAAATATGAATAAGGTTTTATGTATATTAAAAACATAAAACATTGATGAGAGAAAGAAAAGATCTGAATAAATGGAAAGGAAGTCTCAATATTGTTAAGATGTCAGATTGCTCTAAATTCAAACCAATCTTAATTAAAGTCCCAGCAGAGTAGGCATGTTTTGGCTTAGCAATAGAAAGAGCTGTTGTCATTTAACAGGACTAGCCTACAGTAGAGCTTGCTGCTTCCTTTTGAAATTTCAGAAAGGGGTCAGGAAGACTGCTTTTCAAGGGTGTTATATAGGAAAGTACATGATTAGGTAGGAAGTTGAACTAGATGATCTTCTTTGGCCTTTTGAATTCAGAATCCTATTAATCTGTTATTTATGTCTGAGATTTATAATTCTGGGGCAGGGGGAAAGGGAAATACTGAAATATTCAGAGAAGCTTTTTCAAACATTCTTACCCTTTCCCCAAAGGTGTCCCTCACTTTTCCTCCCACCCTTAAAAACCATTTCATGTAAAGAGGGATGTTACTGATGAGGGTATGTAGCATGAGTGAAGTATTTTAGGCCTCTAATGTGACATTTATATTACATTTTTTTTTTTGTCATCAAGCTGATTAGTCTTCTTAACTCTTTGAATTTTAATTATGGCTTTTCCTAAATGGTATAAATCTGAAGAAAATATTTTTTAATATTCATTTTAAGACAATTCAGCATATTCATATTTTCAATTTCTTCATCATAGTTTAGTAATTATTTCTATATAAGGAACTAGGGAAATTCAAAGATTATCTTTGTAATTGTTCTTCCAGTTAATTATACCAGGAAACCAATTTTTAAAGATACTTTTTGTACCTGAATCAGTAAAAATCCTGTGAATTTTATTATTTAAAAAATTGGTTCAAATATGTATGTATGTTGTTATTGTTGTTGTTATGTGCCGTTGATTAGGACCCGACTCATAGCGACCCCTCCTTGGGTTTCCGAGGCAGTATCATTATGGAAGCTACCTGTTTTTATTCTCTTTAATATCTTAATTTTTTTTTTCTATTTTAAAGCCCCACCTGAATTCCTGAAGCAACCTGGTAATATATACGCTCATGAATCTATGGACATTATATTTGAATGTGAAGTGACTGGGAAACCAACCCCATCTGTGAAGTGGGTCAAGAATGGAGATATGGTTATTCCAAGTGATTACTTTAAGATTGTAGTAAGTATTTTTCAAAGGACACTTTTCTCTGAGGCCTTTAAATGTCTTTAAATGTAATCACCAAGCGATCAATTATCTTACATACACCATTTTATTATGTATTGCTAATGAAGGTAGAAAAATTCCCTTAGATTGTAATCTCTTCATTAGCTGATTAGAAAACTGAGCCCAGAAGTATTTCAGTAGCTTGTGTAAGATCACATAGCAAATCAGTGGCTGACCTAAAGGCCACATCTCCTGACCAGCAGTCTAGTACTCTTATTCAGACACATTGATACCCTTAGACAAATACAGCTGCTGCCATTTTCTGGGTAATGATTTTACGTGTTTATATAAATGACCATTTGTGGCCTTCAGCTCTCTATTCAGGGAGCAAAAATCTGTTTCTTGAAGCATGTAAAATAGGACCTTTGGGAAAATGTATTAGGTTAGTAATGCAACTGAGATAATAAAAACTTAAAAAAAATAATAAATATCATCCAAAACCTAACCAAAAATCATATACTGATACCCAGGCCCTTCTAAATAAGTATTCCCAAGTATTGGACTTTGGTATAACAATATAGATTATAAAGATTTTTTTAAAAAGTAAATGCAAAATGTAAATAATGTTAAGTATATTTAAGAGTACTCTTCCATAATTGTTTTCTACTTTTTATCTAGTAAATGGTTAACTAGTATCACCTTATCAGTGTCATCTAACAACCTAGTAATAGAATTATCTAGGTTTTAGTAATAAGGATTAACGCTGTATCTTAAGATGCATGCATGACATTCATAGAAATGATCAGAAGTAATTATGGTTGTTAAAGACTTAATGTCTCATTACAAGTTTGCCATGTAAGTAATTCATTCTTAGTAGGAATGTATTTTCTATTTTTAAAATGTATAATCACATAAATTACAAAAAGTAGTTCATCAGTATTTAGCATTAACTAAAAAGTAATCTGTTATGGTTATATCAACAATTCTACTCTTCTGTCAGTATTTTGTATGCTATTTTTTTTATTTTAAAGCTATATAGTATTATACAATAAGAATTTTGAATATCAGTTGAATCATAATATTTTATGTTCATCTTTCTCAGAAGGAACACAACCTTCAAGTTTTGGGTCTGGTGAAATCAGATGAAGGATTCTATCAATGCATTGCTGAGAATGATGTTGGAAATGCACAAGCTGGAGCCCAACTGATAATCCTTGAACATGGTAAGGGGGCCTCAAATAGATGAAGGAGGGCTGACTGTGTTTGAGGAACTAGTCATCTGTCACTCAGGAGGCCTCATAATCAATACCCTTGGTAAAGGCCAATGTATGGCATAACTGAGAGTAAAAGGAATAGTAGAATGAGTCATCTCTATAGTTTAAAATTATCAAGAAACACAATTTTAGATTATATTGAAAAGAAATTGGTATTAAGAAAAATGGACAATTATACTCTTACATGAATGTCTTTCAGGTTTTAATCATTGTAATCTCACAAATATATTTCTGCCCTATTAAAAACAACTTCTTAAAGTAATGTTTTTTCCTTCAGTTTTTGCAAAATAAAATTAACCTTGTTTTTCTGATTAGTATCCAAAAAACAATACTTATTATGAAAAATTCAGACAACATTGAAAAGAATAAAGGGGGGAAAAAAAACCCTGAATCTGGGTCCAATCAGAAAAATCCCATAGTAATTTGAACACAGAAAATTTAATATAAAGAATTATTAACTGTTAGAGGGGGTTGGAGTAACAATAGGTTGGCTAGTAAGAAATAAAGAGGACTGTAAGGAATACAGGTAGTCCTCAACTTAAGACTGAGTTCCATTCTGACGTAAGTTGAATGCTTCTTTTTTGTTTTGTTTTGTTTTCATTATCATTACCTTTTATTATCTTTATACATCTGATCTTTATTTGTCTTTGGGGTTTGGAAACATTATGTCTGAGAATGGTAATATCAGCAAATTATGTGCTGTTACATTACATGTAGTACACGTTGCTAATGATAACACAAGCAAAAGCCAGTGGACGGTTGTAAGAGGGGTTCATCGTAACTTGAATGCATCATAAGCTGGGGACTACCGATGTAAGAATGACAGATATAAGGAGCAGCTGTGAAACCTAAGTCTAAGGTATAATGCCCAAGGAAGAGCCCTCCTTCCCCTGCCCTGAGGGCTGAGATCCACATCTTATTTGAGAGGGCTTAGCTATGGTTTACTGGATGGTGAAGAAGTTGCTGTAGTGCTATGCTGGTGAAATGTGTTCAAAGTCTTCTCTCTAGAGTGCTAGGGAAAACTTTTTGCAGGGTATATCTAACTGGAAGTATTCTGCTGCCAACCGAGGGGTGCTGAGTATTGAGGGAAGCTGCCCTGAGGGAAGCTACCCAGACCTGGAACCTGCCATGGGAGAACACTGGAACAAGCAAGGAAAACCCCTTTCCTCCTACAGTGTGTCTCTAGCGCCCTCTACTGATAAAAGCTTAACTTGTGCCATCTGACAAAGGAAAAATACTCAAAGGGCACAGCTTCCTTTTTGCAGAACAGGCAGTGAAATTTGCATTTTTAGCTGAGAGGCAGTAAATTGATAACTGGCACATACCCCAGATCCTACCACCTGAGGAAATTGCATATGAACACACATCAAATTTTATAACTTGCTTTTTTTCGTGCAGTAGCATGCTGTGCACATCTTTCCATGTCAGGAAATACAGATCTGCATCAGCTTTTTCATTGTTAAATAGTGTCTGTGTACCTTTCTTTATATGATTGATTATTATTGACTAAGGAGCTCTGGTAGCATAGTGGCTAAGACGGCTAGCGGATCAAACCCACCAGCCACTCCTCGGAAGGAAGGTTGGGCAATCTTACTTCCGTAGTGATACTGCCTCGGAAACCCAAGGAGGGGTCGCTGTGAGTCAGGTTTGACTCGACGGCACGTAACAACAACAACAACAACATTATTGACTAACATCGTTGTCTCTCTTTTTAACTTTTATGCATGATGCTGTATTGAACTTCATATGATTACTTTCTCATACTAAATTTCCAACTCATAACAACCCCTCCTTGAGTTTCCAAGGTGGTATCTCTACAAAAGTAGATTTGCCCAATCTTCCTTCCAAGGAATGGCTAGTGGGTTTGAACTGCCTGCCTTCTGGTTAGCATTCAGATGCCTTAGGCACTACGCCACCAGAGCTCCCAAATTACCAAAAGTTGAGTGTTATATTAACAGTTCTGTGGTGAATTGATAAGAGCACTTGATGGGTGCATTAGTTTTTCGTTTTAGCAGGTAAGGCAATTATCATTTTGTCTAGTTTCTCATGAATGCATGAAAAAGATGCCACTTTAGATGTTGGATCTGGTATCCGTGTCATATAAGGTCAGATACCAGTGTGGATCCACGAAGAATTTTTCTGATAGTTATGTAACCTGTCCAGGGAAACTAATAGGCAAAGACAACACCTCCTGTGACTTTTCACTAAAATAAATAGCAAATAAGATTTTATATGCTGTTAAAAATGTACTTGAGAGTACTATTATAAAAAGGCACAAAATATTAAGAGTACTTTTTTCTTCATATGTTAGTCTGTGTTACGCCCTTACCTGCATATTGGAAATGATTTAGAAGCATGACATCTGTTCTACTTTGGCAGAATGCCTGAATGTGAGTACCAGTTAAGACACTAACCAAGTCATTGAGGTAGATAGGCTTATTTCTTTTTCCTATTGGCAGTCATTTTCCTTAGTAAACATTGTAACTGTCTTGGGATATATTTACATGGAACTAAGCAAATGCACTTCAGTGTATTTGTGTTTGGAATTTTAAATCTAACTCAAACATTATAAATTGTTGGCTTTATTAGGAGATCCCTAAACTAATCCTAATTGGACTTTCCTTTGAAAATGCTTTTATGAGATAATAATCATGGTTATTGTATGTGTGTGCATGTGTGTGCGTGCTTCTTTCTTTTTGAGGCAATTTTTATGGGTTGAATTTTTTAAGGCCTTGTCAGGAATGCATTAAGAATGGGTGGATCTTGAGAAGGAAAGTATAACTGTCATATTACTAATTTTGCTTTCTATTTTTCTTTTTATTTTAATCTGTAAGCTAAATATTATATGGGAAAGCTAAACAAGGAAATATAACCAGAAATACAAGAACTGGCTATGCCTTCCAGGAGTTTACAGATGGAATAAGGAAAGTAAGAAATGTACATAGCTTTAATACTAGTCTATAACATATGCTATTTGTATGGTACAAATAACCCCCCCCCCCAAAAAAAATTACTGCTGTCGAGTCGATTTGACTCATGGCGACCCCTCCCTGAGTTTTCGAGATGATATCTCTACGGAAGTAAGTTGCCCAGTCTTCTTTCCCAGGAGTGGCTGGTGGGTTTGAACCTTGTGGTTAGCAGTCACATGCCTTAAGCACTATGCCACCAGAGCTCCCTGATACAAATAAAGCAGCATAAAATTCCAAAGAGAAGAATTTTGTCACTGTTACCAGAGAAGGTTTTTCATGGAAAATATCTTTCATAATAGGCCTTGAATAATAGGATTTCCTGGTGTTCAAAAGAGTATCTGGACCAGTCTGGAAATGTAGTCAGAATGGTTAGAGTACCAGTTTCTGTAGGAAGGTGGCTGGTAGAGGCAGAATAGGACCATACTGAAATTAGCCTTAATTACGAGCACTCAGAGCACTCTTGTATAGGCAGTGTGATGGTAGAGTCAGGTTAATTAGAAGAAGACTGAATGTAGACTGGTTGAAGCAATGGCGTTATAACAGACCATTGTGAGATGAAAAGTACTTGTATTAGAGAAATGAAAGGTCTTATTAAAGAGAGATAGATGGCTCATTTGATTCAGACTTTATCAATTGATTGGATATTAGACATTATAAAGAAGTCAGAGATATTTCCAAGGTTTCATCTGAATGACTGGAAGAATGGTGATGCCTTTACAAATCTGGGAAAGGAAAGTGAATTGAAGTAGAAGGGGACATCTACTTCTATTCAGGAGATAAAGAGCTTGCATATACTGTCCCACTTCACAAGAAGAACCTGGATAATCTATAAAAGTATAGCTTCTTTTGACCTCATCAGAGAGCTGAGTTTGCAAGGCAACCAAGAAACCTAAATGCCTTCCCCCTGTCTCCCCAAGGAAATAAGTATAGTCATATGACTTGTTTCACCTTTGGCAGGACATGAAAGAAAGAAAGTAGATAAGAAGAAATAAATTAAAATTTTAACTGTTAGCCTGAGTATAGACTAGTAGCTTAGGTTAGAATAGCTGGGGACCCCAGATACAGAGAGAGTTCAAACTTGCTTACAAGTGCTTTTCCATGGGCCTCCATTGGATGCATGCACTTAAGATTGGAGGCAAGGCAAGAGACTAGAGAAAGCCTACCTCAGTGATTTAGAGGTAGAAGAAGTGATCTATGGCTCCTTAAAGACAGACATAAAACTCCTTCCATTTACTCAGGCCTTTCTGTCCCTTATACTTTAAACTACTGGAGGAAGAACAGTAACCTTCTTAATTCAAAAGCTGCTGGAGGAGGATTAAAAGCAAAACAACTCTGCCTCTAGGAGGAAGAATTCTCTGTCCTGCAGAGTACAGACAAAGACCTATTGCTGGTAGACAAAGGATAGAAGAGAAAGATGCTTTAATTCTAAAATATGTACAAAAACCATTTTGGGCCCCAGGATCACATACCAGTACCAAGAAGTCTTTTACAACTGGGGAGGAATAGGAAACCCCCAAACAAAACCAAATACAAATACAAAGCAGATTTTGGCTGCTGTAGAAAAGAGAGGCACAGGGCCTAGCTAGGACTTGAAACTAGACTAGGATAACAGAGAATCTCACCTGTTCCAACAATGAATCTAACACTGTAATAAAAGCTGTCTGCTGCTAGAGGAAGGGCAACACCATAGAGAGGATCCCTTTTTGGTGTCAGTATGCAGGAGTAGATAAAAGCTGAGAGAAAAACAGGAAAATTGAGAGCAACCCTTTGGCTCCCCATTCTTAGTCTAAGTACAAGGCAGTAGTAATGTACCAGTAGCGGAATTTGAAATCTGTCGTACACTGAAATTAACTGTAGCAACAGTCAAATCCTTACCAAGCTCAGCTCCTAACTAAGCCAAAAAACCAAACCCACTACCATCAAGTCGATTCTGACTCATTGTGACCCTTTAGGACTGAGAAGAACTGTTCATTGGGTTTCCAAAGATATAAATCTTTACAGACACAGACTGCCTCATCTTTCTCCCACAGAGCAGCTGGTGGGTTTGAACTGCTGATCTTTGGTTAGCAGCCAAATCCTTTAACCAAATCCTTTAACCAGCTGAGCTCTTCAGCTCTTGACAAGATTGACTAACCCTTCCACACTAATGGCTTGGCAGAAGAACATGTATGCCTGTTTCTAGATGTAAATAATATTTGTCTCAGTCTCTCCTATTCTCCACACCATGGTCAGCATTTTGTCAAAAATTATTGGGTACAGACAAAAGGAGAAAGAAAAAATAATCTTACTCATTGTCAAGAGATAAAGCAATCGACAGAACTAGACTCAGAGGTGACCCAGATGTTGAAACTCTCAGCTAGAGACTTTAAACTGATTAGTATGTTAAAGGATCTAATAGAAAAAGTGAATGACATGTAGCAAGAGGTGAGGAATTTTGGCAGAGAGATGGAAACTATAAAGAGAGATCTAAGACACTTATATTTATCTTGAGGATAAAAGGGCTCCTCATCCAGAGGGAGGAAACTTTAAAAATGGAAAACATAGTATGAAGAATTCCTACAGAGTGGAAGAATTCCTTCAGGCATATCAGTAGATCCAACACAGCTGAGAAAAGAGTTAATGAACTTGAAAATAGGTCAAAATAAATAAAGGAGAAAAAAAGGGCGGGGGGGACAAACATTGTTAAAATGAGACAAATCAGATGGTCTAACATAAGTAAGTTGGAGTCCCACAAGAAGAAAAGAGCAAGAACAAGATGAAGCAAGTATTTGAGAGATAATAATAATTTTTTAGAAAATGAGCAAGGTCAAACCATAGGTCCAGAAGTTCAGACAACCCCAAGTAGGATGAGTACCAAAATAATAATAATAGCAATAGAAAGAAAAGAAAACATACCTGTACGCATTATAGTCAAACTACTAAAAACTATAGATGGTAAGAAAATCTCAGGCAGCCAGAAAACAAACAAACCATATAATATACAAAAAAAACAAGGATAAGAAATAGATCAGATGTCTTGTCAGAAATTATGAAAGCCAGAAGACAATAGAAAACATTTTTGAATTCTACAAGGGGCAGAAATAAAATAACCCAAATTACATACCAAAAATGAAGCAAACAGACTGAACAGAAAAGCTGAGAAAATTCATTACCATTAAACTTGTGTTATAAGATATGTTTAGGAAAGTTCTCCAAGCAAAAGTGTGGCTCTTTACAAAGAAACAGAGCAGGGCAGAAGTTGTTAAAAAAATCACATTAAGAGAGAAGATCAGTCATGGGAGAAAAGAAGTGCTGTGTATGCACAGGGAGACAGCTGGGGGGCAGGAGTGCATGGGAGGGAAAGACACAGGGAAGAGGTAACTATGGGGAGGAAGTGAGAGGAGAGCTGTTGCATTGTGGGAAATTGTAGTCAATGCCACCAAAGTGTATGTCTGAGCTGCTGTGTGGAAAATGAATTTACTTTGTAAACTTTCATCCAAATCACAATAAAAATTTAAAATAAAAGAGAGAGAGAACTGTCTAAAGCAGTGGCCAGCAAACTTTTTTCTAAAGGTCCAGATAGTAAATATTTTAGTTTTTGTGGGTCATTGGTCCCTATTACAAGTACTCAACTTTTGCTAAAGCAACCAGATAGATCAAACAACTATGACTGTTCCAGTAAAACTTTACTTACAAAAACAAGTGGCAAGTCCTAGTTTATTGACCTTTGGTCTAAGCCAGAATCAGTTTATAACAGAAAATTAAATATATGACAAAAATAACACAAAGTCGTGTGCAGTCCAGTTCTGATTTGTAGTGATCCAATAGGACAGAATAGAAGTGCCCCATAGGATTTCCAAGACTGTAACCTTTAAGGAAGTAGACTGCAATGTCTTTATTCTGCAGAGCATTTGGTGAGTTCTAACCACTGACCCTTCACTTAGCAGACAGGTGCTTAATCACTGCACCACTAGGGCTCCTTAGCACAATGCATAGGAGGGCAGAATTGAAACTAAACTGTTGTAGGGTTCTTAATAGTATGCATCAAGTCATGTGATACTATTTTAAGTATACTGTGATAAGTTAAAGATGCATATTACAAACTCCAGGGAAACCAGTAGAAAATAGAAAAAAAATTAATAAGCAAATAGTAGAAATACGATGGAAACATAAAAACTACTCAATCCAAAAGAAGGCAAGAACCACAGACAAATTAGTGTGAAAAAATAAGTAATAATACCACCTTTTGCAATATAGCAAAGATAAAGATAGATTATTTTAGATATATACATGTTCTACTTCATTTATAACCAAAGAGATAAATAAGTGAAATGTAATTTTTGCCTAATAATAAAATTTTTAATTTTTAAATGAATATTACTTCATAGTGGCTAGCCAGTATGTGATTAGGTTTGCAACTTTCTTGCAGTCTTAGTGAAAATATAAATTGTTACATCATTTACTAAAGCCATTTTGACAATTATATATTAGAAATTACAAACTCAACCCATTAATTGTTCTTGCAGGAATTTTTCCAAAGGAAGGAATCGGATTTAGACAAAAGTTTATATGCATACTGACTCTTAAATTTCAGCACTAATAATTGAAAAAGAAAAGGAAATGTCTTAAATATCCCAAAGTACAGGAAGTTGTTTAAATAATTATAGTACATTGTTATGATGGAAGAGTTGTTGGCTGTTAAAAATCATGCTTTTGAAGGTTCTTTAGTGATATCTGGCAACTCTGAGCATATAATGATAAGTAGAAATGTAAGATACAAAATTGTATATACCAAATAGTCCAACTTTAGTTTTAAAAATTATTATATACACGTACTTAGACATTCCCACACCAAAATGTTAACAGTGATTATCTTTGAGTAATAAGGTCACTGATGATAATTTTTCAGTTTTCTAAAATAACCATGTTACTTTTATAATAAATAAAAGGTTTGCTTTTTCTTTTTTTTTTTTTAAGTTAAGGCTAACTACATCTTTCACTGTCTGGTCGTATGATCGGGTTGGTTATATTTGCAGAGGTAACTTTTTTGAAAATGTTCAGTTTTCGATAATGCATCATGCCAAGGACATTCCCCGTGGCAACTGGAAAAGAAAAATTGCTGTCATGTCGACTTTGACTCATGATGACCCCGTGTGTATCATAGTAGAACTGTGCTCCATAGGGTTTTTAGTGGCTGATTTTTTGAAAGTAGATCAACAGACCTTTCTTCTAAGGTGCATTCAAACTGCCACCTTTTGGTTAGCAGCCAAGTACCTTAAATGTTTGCACCATCCAAGGGCTCCAGTGGCCATAAGCAGAAGTGTAATTGTAAAGATGTTAGTTTGTTATTATTTAGTATTTGTTTTCTATCTATCTGAAAATAGAAAATTTTTTTCCTAACATTTTCCTTGTATTATGATGTTGTATTTAATAGGTGGTAGGGGGGTCGCTATGAGTCAGGTCCGACTTGACGACACATAACAACAACAACAACAACAGGACATATAACCAAAGTAGAAACAGTACCAGATAGAAACTTTACATTTCCATTGGCATATGTAGACTGAAAATTTATGTGATTTTAAGAATTAACATATTTTCTAAAGGATTCTTGTGTGCCTGATTAAAAGTATAATTTACATAAAAAATTATGGCAATTCTGTATTGACTCTTTTCTGTTTTTAAGCCGTTAGTGTAAAAATTTTTTCCTTGTCCCCTTTCTAATTAACCATGAAAGCTAAAAAAAATAAATTAACAAAAATAAATTAACTTTGTTGGTCCCATTATTTTCACAATTGTATTTAAACAATATAGAGTCGAAAATACATACTTTTTTAAACTTACAATGTATTTGTAATAACATTTTATTAATAACATTAATAATATTTTAAACTTAAATGATATTTTTATAAAGCATTACAATATAAATTATTACAGATATGTTAAAAGTAGTAAGAATTAAGGTAAAATGTTTATTTTTTTTGTCCATTAAATTTTTATTAGGTTTTCTTCCTGTCAGTTTGAATTTAAAAATAGATCCCCAAATTATATAATACTGAAATGTAAAAAACAGAGAGGTATGCCTTTTCTCTCTGTGTCCTTTCATATTAAGCTGATAATAGGCAGTTTTAGGACAGTAAGGGAAGAAGGGTTGGTGAGGGAGTAACATGAAATTGTTTTTAGTAAAGGAAATTCATACTTTACCAACGTCTAGGATATTATGGCTGGGACAGATAAGGCTACATATTGAGCATCACTTTTAAAAGATTTTGACAGAACACTCGTCAAAAATTCCATATAGTATCTGAGGTTAATATTGAATAATAGAAGTTCTGGAATAAATGACTAATGGCCTGGCCCGATTAAAGTTGGCTAGATAGCAGGAAATCATTAGTCATTAGTGGAATATTTTAAATCTGAAATGCTAGGATGTGTGATAGTTGGTGTTGATTTTAATCAAAGGGTAAATTCTAATCAGTTATTTTGCTTTTTTTATGACAGTAATGGTAAGTTTAGGAAAAGTTTTACTGAAGACAACTATGGTATGATTTGAAGTTTTAATCAATGAATTCATGTCTGGGAACTTTTTAAGACTGAAAAATGCATCTGGCTAAGGTCAAGGCCTAGATTCTAGTTAACTTGCTAAGTGATTGAATCAAGTACTGAAATTCTGTAATTTAAAATTTTCTATTTAGTAGAGGAATTAAATGATCTTTTAGGTCCCTTATCACTCCAAATAAATACTCTATTAAATGCAGTTGTTTTAGAAATACGTGCATCAAGTATAAGATGTGTTTTAAAACACCTTTTCTGTCTAGATATCGAAATAAATATATTGTTTGCAGACAAATGAGACATTTCATACTAATAATAGTCTTATGTTACTTACCACAATAAGTACAATGACACTTTTTTTTTTTGCTGAGAATCTACACTATTGGCTTCATGCCCCAACCCCATTATGGATGAGGTAGTTAATCTCTGTGAGTGTCAGTGTCCTTGCCTATGTTATAGACAATAATCCCTGCACGGGACAACTCTGAGGGGCAAATAAAATATTGTATGTAAAAAACCCACTGCCATCGAGTCAATTCTGACTCATATAGCAACCCTTTAGGACAAAGTAGATATGCCCCATAGGGTTTCCAAGGCTGTAAATCTTTATGGAAGTAGACTGCCTCATCTTTCTCCAGTAGAGTGGCTGATGGGTTCAAACTCCTGACTTTTTGGTTATTTGTTGAATGCTTTAACCACTAAGCCACTAGAGCTCTTACTATATGTAAGGCATTTTGTCAATTGTAAGGTAATAGTAATCTGAAGGAATGTACAAAACCAAAATACCCATTGGGATTCAATAATTAGTATTCAACTAAATTAAAAGGGAGATAAAGGATAAACTTCATGAAGAAAGATTTGGAGATTTTTTAAAGTAGACAACAAAAATCTTTTTTAAGATGGTAGTTAGATCATTTAACTTTGCAAAAAAGGAGGAAATTTTATCTGACTAGTATGCAAGGCATCTGAAATGGTCTGGTTAAACTAGCTTTAAAGTATTTTAAAATAAATATAACACATGTAATGTCAAAAATAAGAATGCATGATTGAGTACAATAAAAGTAAATTTACACTGTAACCCTTCCCCTAATGTCACTTTTTACAGATAGCCCTATCAACAAACATAGCCTGTGTATTTGTTCATTCAGTAAATATTTATTGAGAAAAATGCTATAAGCCAGTCATTGTGCTAAGCTGTGGGAATGGAAAAACGAAGAAGTGGACATGATTCCATGGACTCATATTGCTTATATTCTGTCAGCAGAAACAGATGGTAAAGATGTAAATTAATAAACAAAATAATTATAGAGCTATATTGAGAATATCAAAATATAAAAACAAAACATAAAAAATTGCTATCAAGTCTGTTCCAATTCGTAGTGACCCTATAGGACAGTAGAACTTCCCCATAAAATTAACAAGGCTGTAATCTTTACAGAAGCACACTGCAACATCTGTCTCACACAGAGCACCTCATGGTTTAGAACCACCTGCCTTTTGGTTGGCAGCCAAGCACTTTACCACTGTGCCACCAGAGCTCCATATTGGGAAAAATGTGGAAATTATTTTAAACAGGACAAACAGAGAGGACCCTTCTGATGGAATGATATTTGAGACCTGAAGGATAAAGAGAAAGAGAGAGAGAGAGAGTGTGTTTTATTCTTACATGTACGTATTCACACATTCTCATATAACTTCATTTGCATAAATGAAATCATCTTTTGTTTTGTGATTTCATTAAACAGTACTCTGTAGACTTGTCAGTACTCACAGATCAGTCTTCTTTTACTTAATTGCTCTGTATTCATCAGACTAGAGTATGAGGGGACTTGGGTTATTGTATTGTTGGTGATAAAAATTTTTCAAATGCAATTTAATAATGATTTAAAATTTATATACACTTTCTCCAAACAATTCTATTCATAATTTATCTTGATATAGTTAACCAATTATTTAAAGATATGTATGTTGTTATTGTTATGTATATTAGACTAGCAAAAATCTGATCTGTCTTTGCTAAAAGAATGTAAACACTGTAGATGGCAGGGAATCATGTTCATTTGTTTTTATTCCATTCTCACAGCTTAACACAATGACTGGCTTATAGCATTTTGCTCAATTAATATTTACTGAATGAATGAATATGCAGACAATGTTTGTTAATAGGGCTGTCTGTAAAAAGTAAGATTGGGGAAGGGGTTAGAGAATAAATTTACTTTTATTTTACTCAATTATACATTCTTATTTTTGAAAATCAAATGTGTTACATTTATTTTAAAATATGACTGGCATATACAGTTTTGCACAACAAATACCTACTTATAATCTTCATAAGGAGTTCGTTCAGTGCATGAATACAATGGTATACTAGGTAGCTGTTAAAAAATGCTGTGGTGATTCAGTGATAGAATTCTCACCTTCTAGATGTCAGACCTAGTTTCAGTTCCTGGCCAGTGCACCTCATTTGCAATCACCACCCCTCTCGTTGGAGGCTTGTATGTGTTTCAGCAGAGCTTCCAGACTAAGACTAAGAAGAAAGGTCTGGCAGTCTACTGAAAATCAGCAGTGACAACCCTGTGAATCACTGTGGTCTGATCCAACAACTGGTCATGGAGATGGCATAGCATATTATTCCGTAGTGCATAGGGTCACCATCAGTAGGAGACAATTCAATGGCAGCTAACAACAATGTCTAGTGATACGGAAAAATATCCAAGATACACTGTTTATGAAACAAGTTGCAGAACAGTATGTGTAGTCTGACTTCATCAGTGTGCAAGGTAAGAAGGAAGGATATAGATATACACAACTATGTCTGTAAATCTACACAATAATCTGTTAATGGTGGTTATATCTGGGGGATTGAATTGGAGAAACCAAATTAAAAAGCTCTTGGAAAGTAAACTTGGAGTATTTGAATCAGGTTTATTCATAGTGATTTTTACTTTGTTTGAGATAGTTTAAAACTTCTTGGGTTTTCATTTCTTGGAACAAAATGCCATGGGAGAAAAATAAGAGTATTTGACAACTATCTGCAAATGTTACCTGTTACAGCCCCCCCCCGAGATGAATTTTATCATACATATGCTAAAACAATAAGTGTAGTTTATTAAAATATTAAAAACAAATTTGTTTTGTTTTATTAAATCAACAAGCATTTCATTGAGTGCATGTGCTCTGTAAATGGAGATTCATAGTTACCTGGTAGAGATCCTACTATGATACATTATTAGGGTAGGTAATATAGAATCACAGATTGTCTAGCTGGAGCATACGTTACATACATACATATTCACTGCCATCAAGTCAGTTTGACTCATTGCAACCCCTCCTTGGGTTTCCAAGGCAGTATCTCTACGGAAGTAGAGTGCCCAATCTTCCTTACAAGGAGTGGCTGGTGAGTTTGACTGCCAGCCTTCTGGTTAGCAATCAAATACCTTAGGCACTATGCCACCAGAGCTCCCCTAGAGTGAATGGTAAGAGATGTAAATAGCTAGCCTAGCTGAAATGGAGCCTCAGTTAAGTGTCTTATCATATGTTTACTTAACTGTTATCAAAGTCAGGTCTGATATTTTTAGCTATATATATATATTTTAAAAAACAGATTATTAGTTTCAGAATTTAGTGTACCACTCCAGCAAGGTTAATGTTTTCAAGATAGAAATTATTTATGTTCTCTTTTAATTTCAAGTGTATTCTTATAAGTCAGTACTATGAGTGAAGCTTTTTGATGGCAGGGAATCATGTTCATTTGTTTTTATTCCATTCTCACAACTTAACACAATGACTGGCTTATAGCACTTTAAAAGGGTTAAAGAAGTATGTCAAGTGGTTTTAGAGAGGAAAATAGAAGTTTGAGATACCAGTTAAGAGGGTTTTGCACCTTCACATGGGTTGTTTAAGACCTTTCAACTAGATGGTTGCAATGGAAAGAGAGACTCTTCTTTTTGTCCCCCAATGAACTTATAAACCAAAAACCAAACCCACTGTTATGAAATCAATTCTGACTCATAGTGACCCTATAGGACAGAGTAGAACCTGACCCCAAAGAGTTTCCAAGGCTGTAAATCTTTATGAAGCAGACTGCCTCATCTTTCTACTATGGAGCAGCTGGTGGGATTGAACCACCAGCCTTTTGGTTAGCAGCTGACTGCTTTAACCACTGGGCCACCAAACTGCTTTCAATGACTTATACATGGTAAATATTTATTAAATATTGAATATATTTCCTAATGAAGGGAGATAGGACAAGATTTATGATTTATTGGATATTTAGGGTAAAGGAGAGAAAAAGATTGGTGTTTTATACTACAAAAAAATTAGAAGGATTAGATAATTCTAGGAAGATGGTGATATAAACGGAGCTTCATTCTGCCCTTCTCCCACAAATGTAATCAGGGAGCCAAGGAACGCAGCAGGGAACTTGAAGACAAACAAGAATCAGGAGTCACATACAGTAGGAAAATCATTCTCCTCCCATCCCTGCCCCCTCCCTGCAGCCACATGTTCCACTAAATGTTGTGAACTGGTGAGTGGCCCCAGAAAAGGAACCTGGTTATGTAACCACCACAGCCCCTGCCTGTACAAAGAGATAGTACCCCAAGCTTCTGCTTTAAAATCAACAAGGAAGACCTCTCCTGGGATCTGTTTGGAGTGTGCCAGAACCTCCACTTCTAAGCTCTCAGCTGCAAGCCTAGTGTGAATTGCTACAGAAGGCCCATGCAGTAGAGTCTGCTCTCATAGTCAACACTCTGCTTGCTTCCCTGTGCATCTTATAGCTCAGACCTCTGAAATCAACAGGTTAGATCTCCTGGGGAGTCAGTTGAGGTGTGTCTGCTCCTCTTCTCTCCTGGTGCTGAGGAATGCTGACTGAGGCTCCTGGTGCTGAGGAATGCTGACTGAGGCTCCTGGTGCTGAGGAATGCTGACTGAGGCTTCTCTTCAGTGGAGGCTATACCCACAGCTGACATACTACAGGAGGGGCTCTGAGAGCAACATGGCAGACCCCCTTGGGGGGCCTATTTGGCTTGTGCCAGCACCTCCCCTACCTACACATTGTCAGCTGCAAGCCTGCTGTGAATTGTTACAGAAGGCCCATGCAGTGGAGTCTGCTCAAATAGTCAGCACTCTACCTACCTCCCATAGTTCTGGTCTTTGAAGCCAACAGGACACACCTTCCTGGAGTTAATTAGAGCTAGTCTTCCCCTACTTCCAGTTGTCAATGATGGCTGTTGACTGCAGTTTCTGTGTGCTAGGAAGGAGAAGTCTTGGGTGGAGACTGTACTCACAGCCAACAGTCTACTAGGGGGACTTTGATAATAACAAAGCAGATCTCCATGGGGATGTGACCAAAATATGATACCCCTCCCCTACCTGGTAATAATGTAAAAACAAAATGATCTGAAAAAATAACGCAACTGAAAGGGACAATAACTGAAATGAGAAACAATAGGACTTATCAACACATTTAATCAGGCAAAAGAAAGAATCAATGAATTAGAGGATAAGATAGTTAAAATTAAAGACACTAAAGAGCAGGAATGGAGGTTCAAAAAGGCTGAGCCCTGTTTAATGGAATTATGAGACAACAGCAAGAAACCTAATATACACATCATGGGAATTCCAGAAGGAGGTGGGAGAGAGAGAGGGACAGGAAGAATATTTAAAGAAGTAATGACAGATAATATCCCCAATTTAACTAAGGACATGAATCTACAAATCCAAGAAGCTCAAAGAACACCAAGCAGGATAAAATCAGAGATCTACTCCAGGAGACATCATAGTTAGGCTCTTAAAAAGTAAAGATAAAGATAATCCTGAAAGCAGTACTTGAGAAGCAGTCACATACAAAGGATCACCAATAAGATTAAGTGCCAGTTTCTCTTGAGGAATATTGGAGGCCAGAGGCAATGGAGTGATGTATTTAAGTGCTGAAGAAAAGTATTGTCAACAAGAATACTATACCCAACAAAACTATCCTTCAAGAATGAGGGTGAAATTAAAACATTCCCAGACCAACAGAAGTTGAGAGAGTTCATATGCACCAGACCAGCCTACAAAAACACTTATGGGAGTTCTACAGATGGATGAGAAAAGACACTAGAAAGTAATTCAAAGCTACTCATAAAAAAGAAATTTTCCTAATAAAGGGAAATGCATGGAGAGTTACAAGGGTTAGTAATATATTCATGCTTGATTATCCTAAATGTTTTGTACTTCACATTTTTTAACTAACAAAGATATAAAAACTAAGAATGAAATTATTTTACAAGGCACATGAAATACAAAGACCTAATTAGTGATAACAACAACAAAAGAGGAGGAGAAGAATGGAATAGATACAGAATTACTTGTAGATTACTGAGCTTAAGTTGGTATCAACTTATTCTAGAATGTTGTAAATACAAGCTGTTAAATGGAATATTAATGGTAACCACTAAGAAAATATATAAAACCCATACACAATGAAAAGGAGAAGGGAAACAAAAAGGTTTACTACAATAAACCAACAAAATGCAAAAGCAAGTGGTAATAAAGGACAGACAAAAAAACAAAACAAAAAAAAGCCTTAAGAAACACACACACACAAATTAAAAACAAAATAGTAGGAGTAAATCACTTCTTATCAGTAATTACTGTGAATGTAAGTGGACTAAGTGGGCTAATCAAAAGGCAGAGAGAATGAATTTTTTTTTTTTTTTAAAAAAAAAGATCCAACTATATGTTGTTTACAAGCAACACCTAAAACCAAAGGACACAAATATTCCATGTAAATAATGACCAAAAGAGAGCTGGGGTAGCAGTCTTAATATCAGACAAAGTAGATTTTTTTT
>NW_006921820.1:5291785-5299278 GCF_000298275.1 Orycteropus afer afer | reverse complement strand
GACAAAGTAGATTTTAAGACAAAATTTGTCACAAGAGATAAAGATGGCATTATGTAGTGGTACAAGGGTCAACCAGGAAGATTTAATGATCATAAATACATATGCACCCAACGTGAGGACAGTTAAATATATAAAACAAACACTGATAGAAATCGAAGGGAGAAATAGTGCAACAGTAATGGTTGGAGACTTCAATATACCACTTTCAATATTGGACAAAACATCTAGAAGGAAGATCACCAAGGAAACAGAGAACTTGAGTGTCACTATAAACGAGCTTAACAGTCATAGCTAGAACACTCAACCCAAAAAGCACTATATACATTCTACTCCAGTGCACATGGATCATTTTCCAGGATAGACCACATATAAGGTCACAAAGCAAGTCTTGATCAATTTCAAAAGATTGAAATTATAGAGTATTTTATCTGACTACAACAGAGTGAAGCTAGAAACCAAAAACAAAACAAAAAACTTGGAAAATGCATTATGGAAACTAAACAACACACTGTTGAACTCCCAGTGGATCAAGGAAGAAATCACAAATTTTGTAGAGTCAAATGAAAGTGAAAGCACAACAGACCAAAACCTATGAAATGTAGTGAAGACAGTACTCAGATGGAAACTTAGAGCAATAAGTACATGTAAAAATAAGAAAGATCTCAAATCAACAGCCGAACTCAACAATTACAGAAACCAGAAAAAGAAGCACAAACTAAGCCAAAACTTACCAGAAGAAAGGAAATAATAAAGATCAGGGCATAAATAAATAAAATTAAAAACAAAAAGAATAAGACCAGAATTTCATTCTTTGAAAAGATCGATAAAATAAACCTTTAGCTAGACTGACAAAAGATGCAAATAAAGAAAATAAAAAATGAAAGAATTGGAATAGAGGAGAAATAACCCAACAGAAATAAAGAGAATTATGACAATATTATTAGCAACTGTACAGCAAAGAACTGGTTAACCTAGATGAAATGGACATATTCTTAAAAGTATGCAGCAGCCCAAACCAATTAAAGAGGAAATAGAAAGTCTCAACAGACCTATAACAAATGAAGAGATCAAATCAGTGATCAAAAAGCTCCCAAGGAAACAAAGTTCTGGAGCAGATGGCTTCACTGGGGAATTCTGCCAAACATTCAGAGAATAATTGACACCAATACTGTTTCAACTCTTCTGAAAGATGGAGAAGGAAGGAATATGCCCTAATTCATTTTCTATGAAGCAAACATAACCTTGATACCCGAACCAGACAAAAATGCAACACAGAAAACTATGAGCCAATATCTCTTATGAATCTTGATGCAAAAATCCTGAACAAAATGCTAGTGAACAGAATCCAAAAGGACATTTTAAAAGAGTCATCATATACCATGACCAACTGCAGTTTATTCCAGGAATGCAAGGATTGTTCAACATTAGAAAATTAATCATTATAATATACCACACGAAGAGAACAAATGGAAAAAACGATTATCCCTATGGGTGCAGAAAAAACATTTGATGAAATCCAACACCATTTCTTGATGAAAACCTTAAAGAAAATTGGAATAGAGGAGAAATTCTTCAATGATTCAGAACATATATGAAAAGCCAGTAACCAGCATTATACTTAATGGAGAAAAACTGAGTGTTTTCCCCTTGAAATCAGGAATAAGACAAGGGTGCCCACTCTCACCACTTACATTCAATATTGTATTCAAAGTTCTAGCTAGAGCAATGTTGTTGTTGTTAGGTGCCCTCGAGTTGGCTCTGACTCATAGTGACCCTATGTACAACAGAATGAAACACTGTGCCAGTCTCATGGTCCTTGCTATACCTGAGCCCATTGTTGCAGCCACTGTGTCCTTGCTATACCTGAGCCCATTGTTGAGCCATCTCATTGAGGGCCTTCCCCTTTCTCGTTGACCCTCCACTTTACCAAGCATGATATCCTTCTCCAGGGTATGGTCCCTTCTGACAATGTGACCAAAGTAGGTGAGATGAAGTCTGGCCATTCTCACTTCCAAGGAACATTTTGCCTGCACTTCTTCCAGGAGAGCTTTGTTAGTTCTTATGACACTACATGGTATTTCAGTATTCTTTGCCATCACCACAACTTGAAAGCATCAACTCTTTTTCAGTCTTCTTTATTCTTTCATACAGCTAGAGCAATAAGACAAGAAAAATAAAAAATTATCTAGATTTGAAAAGAAGAGGTAAAATTATCTTAATGCACAGATAATAAGATCCTGTATATAAAAAATTCCAAAGAGTCCATAAAAAAAAACCTCTAGGGTGAATAATTTAGCAAAGTTTCAAGGTACAAGGTCAGCAAACAGAAATCAGTTGGGTTTCTATATACTGGCAATGAGAAACCTGAAAGGGAAATTAGAGAAACAATTCCATTTACAATACCATCTAAGAGAATAAAATACCTTGGAATAAATCTAACCAGGGACATGAAGTACTTATACAATGAAAACTATAAAATGTTGCTGAAAGAGATTAAAGAAAACTTACGTAAATAGAAAGATACTCCATGTTCACGGTTTGGAAGACTTAATATTGTTAAGATGTCATTATTATCCAAGGAAATCTGTAGATTCAATTCAATCCTGATCAAAATTCCAACACCCCATAGAAAAACCAATCCTCAACCTTATATGGAATGGCAAGAGGCCCTGAAGAGCTAAAGCAGTGTTGAAAGAGAAGACTAAAACAGGAGTACTCACACTTCCTGATTTTAAAACATATTATATAGTTAGAGTAATTAAAACAGTCTGGTACTGATACAATAGACACATAAACCAGTGGAGTAGAATTGAGAGTCCAGAAATAAACCCACACATCTCTGACCAACGATTTTGACAAGGATGCTATGTTTATACAATGGGAAGAGAAAAGTCTAATAAATGGTGCTGGGAAAATTGGATTTGCACATGCATAAAAATGAAACAGGATGTATGCCTCACACAGTACACAAGAACTAATTCCAAATGGACTGAGGACCTAAACATGCAAATTAAGATCATAAAATCATTAGAAGAATAAGCTGGGGCAGTGCTGTCAGGCCCAGCTGTCAACAGTGATTAACTAGTAACAAAAGCACAGACTAAGCAGAGGACTAAGTAAATGGCACTTCCTAAAATTTAAAAACTGAGTTAATCAAAAGATTTTACCAAAAAAGTGAAAAGACAAACTACCAACTTGAAGGGAGCTCTGGTAGCATAGTGGCTAAGGCACTTGACTGCTAACCAGAAGGCTTGCGGTTCAAACCCACCAGCCACTCCTCGGAAGGAAGGTTGGGCATTCCTACTTCTGTAGTGATACTGCCTTGGAAACCCAAGGAGGGGTCGCTATGAGTCGGGGCTGACTCGATGGCAAATAACAACAACAACAACAACCAACTTGAAGAATATCTGCAGAAACCATATATCCAACAAGAATCTAATAATATATATATATATAACTTCAGTAACTTAACAACAAAAAGACAACTCAGTCATAAAATAGACAAAGGAATTAAGTAGACATTTCATCAAAAGGACATGCAGATGTCCACCAAACACATGAAAAAATGCTCAGTGTCATCACCTACCAGAGAGATGCAAATCAAAACCACAGTGAGATACTGTTTTACTCCCACTAGGATGGCTAAGGTTGGAAACACACACAAACACATAGAAAATAAGAAGTGAAGCTGTGGACAGGTTAGAACCCTTACCCATTGCTGGTGGAAAGAATGTAGTACAGCCATGTGGAAAACAGTGTGGTGTTGCCTCAAAAAACTAAAAATAGAACTCTACCATATAAGCCAGCAGTTCCACTCCTAGATGTATACCCCAAAGATTTGAAAGCAGAGAACCAAAAAGAGATTGGTACACCAATGTTCAATGCAGCATTATTCACAATAGCCAAAAGGTGGAACCAACCTAAATGCCCATCACCAGATTAGTGGATAAACAAAATGTGGTACATACATGCAATAGAATACTACTCAGCTAGTAGGAGAAATAGAGTCATGTTATATGTTATGATACGAAAGAAGCTGAAAGACTTAATGCTGAGTGAAATAAGTCAATTCCAAAAGGACAAATATTGTATGACTGCACTTACATAAAAAGAAAAGACAAATGTATAGAGAACAAATTTACTAGTGGTTACCAGGGACAAGAGGGAGGGGGAAAGTGAGAATGGTTCCCAGTGATGGAAAAATCACATGATTAAGAAAGACTAGGGTTGCACAGCCAATTATTGTAATTTCCATCACCTATAAAAAGTACAATTGGCAAAAGTGTGGTAGATAAATTTATAACAATGAGAGGGAAAAAAATGTAGCTACAGAGGCTGCTTATGTACGACCAAAAACCTCATGGGCTTGGGTTTCTTGGGTTAGAAGGTTTGGTTTAGGAGGTTTAGAGTCATGTTTTCATGGACATCCCAGTTAATTGGCTGAATAAAACACTTAGTGCTTCTGTTCTGCCTCCTGCTTTGTTGCATAGTGCCTGGGGTCTTAAAAGCCTGTAAGTGGCTATCGAAGGCACAGCAATCAGTCTCTATTGGCTTGGAGCAACAGAGTGAGGAGGAGGAGAGTCAGGAGCGGAAGGAGGAAATGGAGTAAGTGGCTAATTGCCTCCATGAACAATTGCCGCTTTGGCTGTCAGACCAGAAGAACTGGATGGTGACTGGCTACTGGTACTGAAAATTTTGATCAAAAATTCTATAGAAGAATCCTAATAAAAAAGGGGAAAATGTAGAACAGGATTTACAACACTCCTGCACTCACTCCAGACTTCTAGAGCCTTGAAAGTTGAGATGAACTATTGCCCTGAGAAAGTGTTTAAATCTTAAACCAAAAATAGCCCTCGTAACCTAGATGTGCAAACTAAAACCAACTTAAACCTGAAGTCTTAAAACCAAGCAATAGTTTAGCTCAAGTAGTGGGGAGGGGGGGAAGTCTGCTTTGAGCTTTATGCTGTTTTAAGAACTATGTATAGTTCTATCATTATTATGATCAAACTGACCATAATAATATGAAAGGTTAGTTAAGAACTTTGAGGGGCGCAATTTATGTTAATAGGGGAGGAACAACTAAGAAAAATCCTGTGAAAATGACTGTACAACTTGAAGAATGTAATCAATGTCACAAAATACTACATGTTGAAAATGCGGAATTAATGTATATTTTGCTATGTATATTCTTACCAACAACCACAAAATAAATGAAAATTTTAAAAAATGAGTAGAGGGATTCTCTATGTAAATCTAAGATTATGATCAGAGTCTACTTAGGTTAAGAGAGTTTGCCCCCATTCCTTTTGAGTTGTGTTGTGGTGAGTGCTCTGTTTTTAGATAGCTTTGGAGAGATAGAAATTAACGTATGATTAATTTGTTTCATTTTTGCCAGAAGTCAAGACTTTCAAGACTAGAACTTGTGAGACCCACCTAAAAACTTAATGCCTCCTTGCAATTTTTGATGTGTAAAGTAAAAGTTGTACAAATGGCCTTTCTGGACACAAAGATGGATTTAGAGATTATCAGATCATTTGCATATCATCACATTTGCATTTGATGCTATTATTTTGTTATAAAGAAAGAATTCATTATGCAGTGCTAAAACACCAGAAGGTGGATAGTATGTCTGAGTATCTTTTAATTGGTAGTTATATTTAAAAGATGTGAAATTATACAATAATGTCATATTTGGCAGAATTTCATTTGGGTCTAAAAGATATCACTGGCAATCTGGCTTATATAGTTCATCTCCTATAGTTTCAGTGCTAGATCAGCGTGTCTTTCATTGTAGCTTACTTACAGTGTTAGCACTGACAATATTTCCCAGTTGATGCATCCTTAAGAGATCATCCAAAATAAAAAGTATGATATAATTTTATATGCATTTTGAGAAATATTTTTCTTTGGTACTAGCCTTTTAAATATTATTGCCTCATAACTGCTATAACATTGTCCTAATATTTTTAGCTTATGGATATTTAAAAAAAAAAAAACAGAAATATTCCCTGAATTTCCACTTACAGAGTTTCCTCCTGAACATTGTACACCCCAAATGATAAAATGAATATGACAGACTTTATATCTGGATATCAGTTTAATGACAATTTTCTCTGAATTTTTTGAATTCCTCTTTAGTTTATGTTCCTTTCCAAATCTGAGTACCTGGGGTTTCTTTAAAAGTTTAGTTTTATTGAAGATAGTACTTGGACTTCTTGGATTCTGTTATTTTTTTTATACAATCTGAAGTAATAAAAACTGCTATAATTTGGACTTTGGAATCTTCAAAAAAAATACCTTAATGTTATTTTTTCCTTGCCTACATCTTGGAAAATTAGTTATGACTAGAGTTAATGTAAATTACTAAGCTCTTTGGAACTAAATCAGTTTTCCCCTTTTACTGGCCTAAAGGAGTAGTGAGCAAAAATGTAGTAAGATATTTGGCCTGTCTCCTTTCCTCTGGGATGTTGGAATCTTACTGAGGGGACAGCACTTTGGTTTAGGATGAAAGGAGAAAATGCTCCCTTTACTGGGCTCACTCTGTGGTAGATGCGTCATTAACATCTGACACACCTTTTTTAATGAGTGCTTTTGATGACAGGAAAGAGTCAGATGATTTCCTTAAAAATTAAACATCATCTCTCCTGCACACAAGAATGGGAGAAATATTTTATGTTCATTTTATTTTATAATTTCCTTCAGTTGTTTACATAAGTCACTTGTTTAAACCAGCAATTCATTGCAACTGCTGCTTATCAGAACATAAACACACACTGCAGAACTCCCTAAAATAGGCTGTGTTCTCATTTTATTGGACTAGTTTTTCTCTACTCTGGGGACTTTGTTCTCAGGGGTGGAGTTGTAAAGTCTGTAGGATCATTCATGTGGATCTCTTACTCCCTTGTGTCTTAGTTCTCTAGTGCTGCTCTAACAGAAATATCACAGGTGGATGGCTTTAACAAATAGAGATGTATTCTCTTACAGTTTAGGAAGCTAGAAGTCCAAGTTCAGAGTGCTGGCCCTGGGGGAAGACTTTCTTTTTTTTGGATTCTGGGTGGAGGCCCCTCAACCTGGGGCTTCAGCTCTGCCTTCCAAGCCAACTGGAATAAACTGGAGGCTTCTGACTCACGCAGCTGCAGGGACTGATGAATTCAAGATTGACAGGCAGTGTAGCAGGCTGCAGATTGTTGGCTCACAGGCTATGAAGACAATAATCCCAAGATCAGCAGGCACCATGGCAGGCTAAGGCTAGTGGTTCAAGTCCAGGAACTGGAGATGATGAGGGACCACATGCAAAATCCCAAAATGATCAAAAAGCTAGAGACCTTGCCGAGAGCTTCTCCATATATACTCGAAGCAGGCCACACCCCAAAGGCAGCTCCCCATCAACTAGGTAGCTGCTCACAGCAGATTCCATTATGGAGGGGATTATACCAGTCCAGTCTCTGGTAGCATAGTGCCTAAGGCACTTGACTGCTGACTAGAAGGCTGGC
>NW_006921820.1:5282264-5291685 GCF_000298275.1 Orycteropus afer afer | reverse complement strand
GATGGCAAACAACAACAACAACAACAACAGTTTCATCATAACTCACTGCCGTCACATTGGTTCCAACTCATAGTGACCCCTCCTTGAGCTTCCAAGGCAGTATCTCTGCAGAAGAAGATTGCCCAATCTTCCTTCTGAAGAGTCACTGGTGGGTTTGAACTGTCAGCCTTCTGGTTAGCAGTCAAATGCCTTAGGCACTACACCACAGTTTTATCATAGGAAATAACTACATCCAGCTGCCAGGCCACTCAAAATCATGGCCAAGCCAAGTTGACACATAACCTTAACTACCACACCTTGCATTGCGATTGTTTGATACTTAAAATACGTATTCTAGGCCAAAATGTTCCTGAGTACACGTTTCACATTGCATTTTGCCCCAACCAGTCTTCTGGTTATCCAGCAACAATGCTGATGGACATTTCAAGCATTTGAGTAGCTTTGAATGATTTCATTTTGGAGTATGTTATTCTCACACGGCCAGGCAGCAGGTACCATATTTATGAGCACCAACTTCAGACTACTGGTAATCCTATTAAGTTTCCCTGGTTTATTCCTTTTCCTTCCCTGTGTGTCGCTTATCTTAAACCTTTATGTTCCTGGAATTTCCTTAATTTCAGAAATTACCTCATTTCCCAATTCATTGAAATTTGAAATTCTTTCTTTGATCTAACGCATGGTCAGGTTTTTTTGGTGATGGTTCTGTGGTATTATGCTTGTTAGAAATTATGGTTTATAAATATTTGTTAGATGAAACCTGTTAATTGTGCTATTAAAATCCTTTATACCTAACCCCACTGCCATCGAGTTGATTTCAATTCATAGTGACCCTGTAAAACAAAGTAGAACTGCCCCATAGGGTTTCCAAGGCTGTAAATCTTTATGGAAGCAGACTGTCACATCTTTCTCCTATAGAGTGCCTGGTGGGTTCCAACCACTGACCTTTTTGTTAGCAGTTGAGCATTTAACTACTGTGTTACCAGGGCTCCTAAAATTCCTTCTAGCTATACTTAATGTTTGTTTATTTAATCTGTCAATTTCTGAGAAAAGTTTTATTTTTGTTCAGTTCTTTTATTTCTAACTATTACTGCTTTAAGGAGCTCTAATGAAGTAGGAGCTCTGGTGGCATAGTGCCTAAGGCATTTGACTGCTAACCAGAAGGTTGGTGGTACAAATCCACCAGCCACTCCGCAGAAGGAAGACTGGGCAATCTACTTCTGTAAAGATTTACCACCTTGGAAACCCAAAGGGGGTTGCTGTGAGTTGGAATAGACTCTATGGCAGTGAGTTTGGTTTTCATTTAGTGGTTAAGGCATTTGACTACTAACCAAAAGGTTGGTGGTTCGAACCCAGCAGCCACTCCATGGAAGAAAGATGAGGCAGTCTGCTTCCTGTAAAGATTCACAGCCTTGGAAACCTAATGGGGTCTCTATGAATTGGAATCGACTCGATGGCAGTGAGTTTTGTTTGTTTTTTTGGTTTTGTTATTGCTTTATATTTAAAAGCTATATTGTTAATGCATTAAATAAAAGTCATGACTTACCTTCTTGGTGGATTATTGTTTTTCATGAAATGAAACCATGGATTATAAAATATATCCTGATTTTAGAGATGTTATAATGTGAAAAAGTATATCTTAGAATCAAGAAAACATGGTATTCGTTTTATCAGCAGGAAACATTCATCTTGCGCTGGTTGCTGCTTATTACCTTTAATTCGGTTTTGCCTGATATTGATATTACTATACCTACTTTCTTTTTAATAGCATTACTTGATATATATCTTCTTTTATTTTCAAACGTACAGTGTCCTCTTGTTTTAGGGTTATCTACTGTAGACAGCTTTATACTTACTGTCCTTACTGAGTCCTGCCCTGCCATCTTGTTTCTTTTTATCAAATGGTTACCCTTAAAAAATTGACATACATGTTTAGCCATATATTTTCTAGCAGCACTTAGGGTTAATCATGATCTCTTTCCCCTCAGCACATAATTAAAGAACTTCATCATGGGTTCACTGCTGTCTTGTTTATATACTGTGCCTTCCCCCAAAACTATATTCTTTGGGTTACAGTTTCTACATTCTTAGATTTGTTGTTTTTAATTTATTTTGCTAGAGTATACATTATAGTAAGTTTCTTAGAAAGGGTGGTGTGTGGGTAAATTTTTGAAGCCTTTACCTAACTGGAAATATATCATTTGCCCTCATATAAAGTTTCATTGTTTTTTAGCTAGCATGCTGTTAAGAATCTGTTTCTTATTCTTTTGACTCAGCTAATTTCATTTCCTCACTTACCTTACAGTTCACCACTTAATTTGTTTTACCATAAGATGCCATTCCCTTCTACCAGGAATTAATCCTGTATATCTTTCAAGGGTCAGTTTTAAATGCCACCTCAGGAGAGCTCTGGGGGCGAGTGCCTAAGGCATTTGACTGCTAACTAGGAGGCTGACAGTTCAAACCCACTAACCACTCCTTGGAAGGAAGACTGGGCAATCTACCTCTGTAGAGATACCGCCTCGGAAACCCAAGGAGGGATCTCTGTGAGTTGGAATTGACTCCACAGCGGTGAGCTGGAGTTGATTGGTCAGCTATGATGCTATTTGTGATTTTCCAGTGGAAAAAATTTCTCCTCCTTTTACATTTATTTGACCTCCCTTCTAGCGCTTTTTACTTTACATATTATACATTCATTTAATACATACCATTTATTCCCTATTAAATTGTAAGATCACCAAGAGAAGAATTTGTGTCTCATTTCTCTTTAAAATTTCTAGCATTGCAAGACACATACTATTTCGATAAATATACTTAATAAATAATTAATAAATATATTTTTTCAGTTTAATTTCTATTTTTAATTTATAAATACAGTTATTTAAATCAATTTCTATATCAGTTACTGATTTACTATAAATATTTGTGAGGGTTTTGTTTAAATATGAGTGGAGATCGTGAGCATATCTGTTTTAATTCTGCTATTTTGATTCATATTTATGAATAGCCAGGAAATGGCAAATAGTTCTAGAACTAATTAGGGTGGAGCTTCTCATACAGGCATCAATGAAGGTATATAAATTTCTATGAATATTTCTAGGAGACTCAGGATATTTGGGAGTCATTCACATGTTATATAAGTATTAATTTGACTTCTTCATCTTGCACTTATATAATATGGATTGTAGTATGGAAGATGATCAAAAGTAGGCCTCAAATAAATCATTGTTTCTAACTGTTGCATAAACCTAGAAGAAAAATAGCATCTGTCAAGTCTTAAAATTCATGGTGCAGTTTCAGAAAGCAAATTGATTATATGATACCTTTCTTTTCAGTAGTATATAACAGTGAGGCCTGTGCCATTCCAAGCCAGTGATAATGTTCAAAAGGATCTCTGGTGACACAGTGGTTAAGTGCTCGGCTGCCAACTGAAAGGTCAGCTATTTAAATCCACCAGCTGCTCTGCAAGAGAAAGATGTGGCAGTCGCTTCCACAAAGATTTACAGCCTTGGAAACACCATCTGGGACAGTTCTACCGTGGTCCTGTATTGTTACTATGAGTTGGAATCAACTTAACAGCAATGGGTTTTTTTTTTTGTTGTTGTTGTTAAACATGGAATCCTTGAGATTCATTTTTGTCTGTTACAGAAAATTATACAATTTTACAATTAAGGTTTCCCCTATACAGTGATTATCTTTTCAGTAACCCTTACCATTTTCCAGTGATAGAGCATTTTCTTTCTCACAAGATGTCTCAGTCTAGCGTTGAATAGAACTTTCAAGTTTTTTAAAAAATTAATCCTTATTTTAAACTAAGATCTGCCTCTTTGTTATCTAAAGCTTCTTTCCTTCTTATATTTGAACCTATAGAATCTATAAAGATCTTAAGATTTTCCACAACAACTCCCAGGGCAGCTTTTCTGGGGCATCGAGCAGTGGGATAAGGCATACACAGTGAGCTGTAGCTGTTTCTTTATGAGTCTCCTGAGAACAGATGTTTATAAATCAGATTGTGATAAACCTGAATCATCACCATTGTGTAGCATTATTTCTCTGTTTCTTTAATTCAGTGTCATTATGTTTAAAGTTGGTAATAGTAGTGAGTTATACTAGTTTGGGAAGAGGTGGTGGAAATCTGTGTCTTTTTCTTATTGCATCTCCATGAAATATGCCTGATCTGTCGAGAGACACCATTGGGAACAACCCATATACAGCCTGAACTCATTTTAACTGCCACATATTTTTCAGTCGCTCCTTTATGTGACAAATTACTCTCAGGAGCAAATAATATGCAGCTCTTCTCACATTTTGTTAGTGTTTTTATTTTTAATAAAGTGCTATGATTAATAGCCTAGAGTAATTGTTGTTTCCCTGTTGAGTGTAAATGCTGCATTTGAATGTCTTTAATCTGAAGAAACAGTTGCTTTATTGGACTCTTGTTGTTTTTCTGTGCTTCTCAAGGTTTCTTGATTGCTTTCTTTGAGCTATTTGCAATGGGAAAAAATGAACTTCTCTTTCAGAATCATCAAGTGGGACCCAGTAGAGAAATTTTAAGGATGAATACTGACACACTTGGACATTCATACATTTTTTTTTATGATAATTTCAAAATGGGACAGATTTCCCCAGTTCCTTGAGCAATTTTGATTGACTTTCTAGTAATGATGATAAAAGTAGCTTATCTCTTTAGCCTACTGGTATTATGATAATGTTGCTTTATAGATGCTATCTGAAATACCGCAGTGCTTTCACTAAGTCTTGTTTCCTTTTTTTTTTTTTTTTTTTGCGATCAGACTTAAAGTGTAAGGTAAGACAAGAGATGGAGAAAAGAAAATTTATTGAAAAGTTGAGAAATTGTGAGCTGTTTTATAAGAATATGGTACTCCCACCTATCAGTAACAGAGCTGTTTGTTGTTTTTGCTCTTGAAGTGATGATACTCCTTAGCCTGGTCATTTCTAGATCCACTCTTAGGAACTTGGCAAGGACTAGAAGTGTTTCCTGTGACCATGCTGCAGTTTTCCTTTTCTTCAGGGATCCAGAGTACAGGTTGGGCTTCATTGTTACCATCCATTGAGTACTCCATTATCCCTAACCAGGGCCAACTAGATTGTCAGTAGTGTAATTGAGTTGGAAATGTAGAGCCTAATATGAATTCAAGACCTCTGACAAGAAGGCTTTGAAGGCTTATCTTGTGAAATTGAGTGTGGAATGCTTATAGCTTTTATTTGAAAAAGCAAATAATATGGGTGAAATTTTACAAATTAAAGCAAAATAATGTAGGGTTGATTTTGAAAGTTTAATACATTGTTATGTGTAGTTTCTAATATGTAGTATAATGTATATGTATACACAAACATCAGTCTGGTCTTTTTTGGTTAATAAATGTGTTACTTTTGCTTTGTGTTAGAATGTTAGGGAAAAATTAGAGCTGTGTAGTTTTTTGTAACTATAAATTCTTGTTTTTATTTAAAATAGTCCTCTTTAGAAATTCAGCCTGAGAAGTTTTCTTTATGATACAAATTCATGTTTTAAAGTCCTGTTGCCCCAGAATTAATGTTTTTGTTCTTAGATGTTTTCTTAAGTAGCATTTCATTTATTCACTCTTTAAATATTTACTGAATGTGTGTTAGATGCCCAGCACTATATTAATTCCTGCAAATGAAACTATGCTAGGGGAAGGAAGACCCCAGATTCAAACATGTTCTATAGAGCCCTGTGGTAGTTAAGGTTGTGTGTGAACTTGGCTGGGCCTGTTTTGGGTGGCTGGGCAGCAGGATGTGGTTATTCCCCATGATGAGACTGGTAATCAACTCCATGGTGGACTCTACTGTGAGCAGCTGAGTAGCTGCCTTAGGGATGTAGTCTCCTTCCAGTATATAAGAAGCAGTTTTGAGGAAGGTCTCTAGCTTCTTGGGACATCTGCATCCTGCATTTGACTGAATCATCAGTGGTCTGACTGACATGTTGTCTGCCAATGTAGGGCTGTTTAACTAGTGGCCTGCCATGTTGCCTGATAATCTTACGACTGTGCCATTTTACTTATTGACCTTGGATTTATCAGGCAGCCAGCAGCTGCCTGAATTATGAAAAGCCTCCAGCTTCAGTGGGCTGGGAGCAAGAGGTAGAGCTGAAGCCTAAGGTCGAGGGGCTTTCACCCAGCCCCTAAAGCTGGCACTGTGCACTCAGACTTCTAGCCTCCTAAACTAAGAGAATAAACTCCTGTTTGTTAAAACCATCCACTTGTGGTATTTTCTGTTAGAGCAGCACTAGAGAAACAAAACAAGACCCTTTTATTAAGCCTTAGACAGGACCAAGATGAAACAATGGCAAGCGTCGAGGATGAGGGAAACCATCACCATGTACACAGTACAGAAAGCCGGGTGGAGTCTGTGGAAACACAGTCATGGTGTTAATTACATTTGATAGTGTGGTAGTTATGTTTGTGTGTCAACTTGGCTGGGCCTGGTTGAGTGGCTGGGCAAGCTGGTGGTAGTTATTCCCATTGATGAGACTGGCAATCAACTCCATGGTGGGATCTACCACAAGCAGCTGAGTAGCTGCCTTTAGGATGTGGTCTGCTTCCTGTATATAAGGAGAAGCTTTGAGAAGGGTCTCTAACCTATGGCAAGCTTGGACCTTGCATGTCGCCATGTCGTTGCTCAGCAGCCTGCTATGCTCTGCCGACCTTGGGACTTAAAATGGACTTAAGTTAATGGTCTGCTGTGTGGTTTGGTAACATTGGGACTGTGCCTTTTTACTTGTCAACCTTGCGGGCTTCTCAGCCTCAGCAGCCAGCAGCTGTCTGAGTGAAGAAACGCCTCTAGCTCCAGTGGGCCAGGAGCAGGAGGCAGAGCTAGACCCCAAGGTTGAGGGAGGGGCTTTCACCCAGCCCCTAGAGCCTGGCACTTTGAACTTGGACTTAAAGCCTCCAAATTGTAGGAATAAACTCCTGTGTGTTAAGGCCATCCCATTTGTGGTATATTTCTGTCAGAGTGGCACTAAGTAACCAGAACAGATCATCACGAAATCATGATTGGTGGCAGGTCAGTTCATCACTGTTGCAGGCAGGACTAGCAAAGTGGGGGGAGACCATGACTGGGATACGTACACAATTGAAGATTAAAAAGGGTCACAGGATTGATTCTGGGGCTTGACTACCTCCCTACATGGCAGTCCAGGTATGACTTATGACTATGCAGCCCTGAGTCATAGCCACAAGGACCGCACAGTCATAAGTCATAGCTGCAAGGTGGCGACAAGACAATACCAGCACCCCAAACTTTAAATTAGATAGCATGGGACTATTTTCAATAAATTATTAAGGACACATCCAGGCAGTATCCCTAGTTCTTTGTATGAGCATAATCTACTTTCAGCCACACTCTTCCTGAGAGCAAACTGCTGTTCCCTAGATTTGTCCCAGACTTGTCTGCATAGCCACATTGCTGGTTTAATGGTCAGAAAGAACTCAAATGGATATGAACATATATATCAGTACTCAAAAAGGAGTTAGCACTCTCTCTGTAGATCAGAGCTTTCCACAGACCAACTACTTTAAAATTTAAGCTTTAATACATAACAAATGAAATTAAAATAGGTAAGAAATATTTTCAATAATGACCAGAATTTAGAAATATTTTAATATAGCATTTTTAAAATTATTATTATACTGTCACTTCCGTGAAAGAGATGGTTAATTTTTGTAATAGCTTGAAGACACTCAGAATTTACACTTCTGGCCAAGGCAGAGTAACTAGTACCAGACAAACCTTCTTCCTGTAAACAGCTAGAAAATTGGACAAAGAATATAAAATTTTTTTAGACTTTAGGAAGTATACAGGACTATAATCCCTAAGGGAAGAAAAACAATGACATAAACTCCATGATCATCTCAGCTTTTTGGCTGGAGGTACTTACAGACTGGAGCACAGGCTTGAGAGAAACAGGCCAGCACAGCACTCTCAGTGAATTAGGAAACAGATCAGAGTTTAAAACTACAAAGGTAGCTGGAATATGTGAAGCAGACTAATGGAGAGAAGAGAGACGTGCAGAGAAGACACTGGAAGGCTGCATAGGGTTTCCCTTGAGTCTTTTGCTACATACTAAGCAGCATATGCACAGGCAAGACTCTACAAGGCCAGACAAAGAACCACTACTGGGGCAGGGAAAATTACTGGGGAGCTATGAGATGAACTAAGGAGCTTTGGAGGTGCAGCAGTTACGTGCTCAACTACAACTGAAGGGTCAGCGGTTCAAACCCACCAGCTGCTCCATGGGAGAAAGATGATGCAGTCTGCTTCTGTAAAGATGTACAGCCTTGGAAACCTTATGGGGCAGTTCTACTCTGTCCTACAGGGTTGCTATGAATTGGAATCAACTCAGTGGCAGTGGATTTTTTTGTTTGTGCTTATGAGATGAAAAGCTACCAGAATATGAACAGGGTTGAGAAGTGTTCACATTCTAACCAATCAGAGTGAAGAGAACTCTTTGAACTCCCCAGACATTCAGTGGAGACCACAGAAAGGCTATATTTTAGGAGTAGAGCCCATCTAGTTCTAGATTAAAAGCTATTTTAGAACCATTCTAACAAAGGTTAAAATAAACTTTGAAAGGATCAAGCTGATCTGTCAATAAATAAACTGCCTGCCAGAACAAAGTTCCACACCCTACTAGAGGAAGGGAACAAATTCCAGACAGTCAAAATGTAGCATCCATAATGTCTGCATTCAGTCAAAATTAGTAGGTAGACATGCCCGTCAAGAAAGGAATATGTGAACCATAACCTGGGGGGGAAAAAAAAAAAGTCAATAGAAAACAAACCCAGAAATGAAAAGCATGATGAAATTAAGCAGACAAGGAATTTAAAGTAGCAATTATAAATATGAATCTGAGGCATTTGACTGCTAACCAGAAAGCTGGTGGTTCAAACCCACCAGCCACTCCACGGACGGAAGATTGGACAATCTACTCCCGTAGAGTTACCCCTCGGAAACCCAAGGAGGGGTTGCTATGAGTCAAATGGACTCAAGGGAAGTGAGTTTTTTTGAGATTATAAATATGTTCAAGGATTTAAAGGAAAAATAAACATAATAAGGGAACAAATGAGGTCTCAGTAGAGAAATGAAAATATGAAAAAGAACTAAATGGAAGTTTTAGTACTGACAAATACAACATCTCAAATAATAACATTTGGAGGAGTAGCATAAGTTTACCAGAAAATAAGGAAAATCTTCAGTGCTAATGAGTGTAAATTTCTCTTTTTAGCTGCTTTGTTGAACTGTGTCCAAAGGTTCACATACATTAACGTTAATGTAATAATGTTACCATAGTTCTACAGTTGGAAAATTTTTATCACGTAACTAGGAGCTCTGGTAGCATAGTGGCTAAAGCACTTGACTGCTAATCAGAAGGCTGGCGGTTCAA
>NW_006921820.1:5242244-5275089 GCF_000298275.1 Orycteropus afer afer | reverse complement strand
TCTGTGTTAATTGGTTTCCCTTTTCTTTGTTGAAGAGGGTCTGTGCAATCCTTCTGCCTAGTCCGCCATCTTGCCGGAACTCTAAAAAGCATAGCCTTTATGGTAATGTTAGCTCAGTAGGTCTCATCAATGTGATATGAATGCCAAAGAAATTAATTGATCTTAGGTTCCAATGGGGGATAAAAAATTATATCCTTATTGAAATAGAAAAATCTTTGCTTCAAAATGTTTTGCCCTCTTCATTTGAAGGGTTTCTGGAAGGAGTTTGAAACCATATTACGGAGGGATCTGCAGAAAAAAAAAAAACTAGGAAAATTGGAAAATTTGATCAGGAGAAAAGAACTACTATTAAACATTTGAAAATGGCTCTTGGCTATTCATGCATATTTATGAGTATACTATTAAAAGCATTTATCTATATAAAGTTATGTGTATATGGGTGAGGCTTTTTAAAAACTTTTTAATTTGAAATAATTTTAGGTTTACAAAAGAGAGTTCCCACAGTGTGCTTTTTATTCAGCTTTATCTAAGGTTAACATTTTACATAATCATGGTACAGGGATCAAAACTAAAAATTTTACGTTGGTACAATATTGTTAACTAAACTACAGACTTTATTTGGATTTTACCAGTTTTTCCACATATCTTTTTTTGCTGTAGGATCCTAGGGTCCCACTGTGGTTGGTTGTCATATCTCCTTGTTGTTGTGTGCCGTCCCCTCCTTGGGTTGCCCAGGAAGTATCACTGTGGAAGTAGACCTCTAATCTCTGGCATTTCCTCTGTCTTCCCTTGTCTTTTATGCTTTGCACACTTTGGAAAAGCACTGGTCAGATATTCTGTAGAATGTTCTCAATAATTTCAGTTTATCTGATGTTTTCTCATGATGAGATTGAGGTTATGGATTTTGGGGACACATACCACAGGAGTGATTGGCCCTTTCAACACATCCATAGCAGAGGATAAATGATACCAATATGTCTTACTATTACTCAGTTACTTTTTAAAGTGGTGTCTGCCAGGTTTCTCTATCATAAAATTAATATTCCCTTTGTAATTAATAAATATTTTAGGAGATGCACTTTGAAAATGTCTTGTTTCCTCTTAAAGTTAGTATGAAGCTTTTTCACTGCTGAGGTTGATTAGGTACAGTTGGGTAGTTAAGTGTTTTTTTTTTTTGTTTCTTTTGATTGTTGCTGGATACCTTCCCAAATAGTGTATGCAGGGTGAGATGCTCTAATCTCCTGTCTAGTGATTGTAAGCCTGGTGGCCAGTGTTCTGGAACTTGTTGGGGAGGGAGATAAAAGTTTTGCATTTTAGTATGTGGTTTAATCCCCTTGACAGTCACCTCTGCATCCAGAAGCTCTCTAATTTCGTTTCTCCAGAGTATAAACCTCTTGTCTCCAGAGATGAGGGATTTGGAGGCTTCATTCCTTTTACAGACTTTCAAATAATTCTCCGGTTCTCATATCATCCATGAAGTGCTGACAGTTCTCTGAGGTCAGTTGCCTTGAGTCTAATCCATCTGTCCCTCTGGAGGTACTTGGAGTAACTCTACTCTATTAAATAATTTACTTTTCTTTTTCATATATTTTGCGTGAAGATGACAGATATTTTTTATTGTCATCTAAAATGGAACAACATCACAAAATGGAAGTTGTGTTCCTGTTTCTTGTTCTGTTTATTGTTTGGGGGTATTCTTAAAGTGGCAGAAATGTATTTGGCTTTACATCTGAAAACTGAAGTCCAGATAGCCTTTTAAAGAGTATTTGGCAATAACTCTCAAACTTTCAAATACACATAATTTTGACCGAACATTTTCTGTTCTATGAATTTATCCTACAGAAATATTTACTCATGTCTACAAAGATGCATGTTTAAGATCGTTTACAGAAACAATGCTTGTAGTAGCTCCCACCCCTGAAAAGAAAGAAAATAATGGCAACAGCCTAAATGTAATCATCAGTAAGGGAATGATTAAATGAATTGTGATATATCTATATTTATACAGTGCTCTGGTAGCATAGTGGCTAAGGCACTTGACTGCTAACCAGAAGGCTGGCGGTTCAAATCCACCAGCAACTCCTCAGAAGGAAGATGGGGCAATCTACTTCCATAGTGATACTGCCTTGGAAACCCAAGGAGGGGTCGCTATGAGTCGGGTCCAACTCGACGGCACATAACAACAACAACATGCAGCAATTAGGAATAATGAGGTTTGTGCATATAGATATACTGACACAGGAAGCTCTTACATATTTAAGTCATACAGGAGTTGGCATAGCAACATGTGCGATGCCATTCCATTCTCATACTTAATGTGTCCCTGTAAGTGTGTACCTGAAAAGAAAAAAATCTTTGAGAGAATATACACCAGGCTGTTAACAGTAGCATTTTAGAGATGATGAAAAGGAGAACTTGAATCCTTCTACTTTGAGTGCTGCTGTATTGTATGAATTACATTTGTAACAACCTTATTGCATTGTAATTATGAATTTAAAAATAACAAATAGACTTCCCGAGAGGGAGGAATTGAGTAGCCATTGAAATTTTCAGGCCCAGACTATTTTGAAAGGGCTTGCTGTTCTGATTGTTGGTTTATAGTAAGTGTCCTCCCTTCTAGATTTCTTTTCATAATGGTTCTCAGGTCATTTCAGGAGTAAGAGAGTAAAAATACAATTAATAGATCTGGCACAACTGTTGACATGATAAGTTATTGGCTAAGGTTGTGGGTAATTACTACCACCTACCCCTCCCCATTTGATTAGCTTATACGTGAGCATATTTCTTGTCAACATGCAAGTTCTTTAGGCTTTTAGGTTAGTCATTTTTCATTTTCAATGCCTAGTTGCTTTTAGTTGTGTTTAGATGATCCAACTTCTCCCTGAGCAAATGCTGCCCTTCTAATCTCCCATGGTTGATTATTGTAAGGAGTATACACCTACCTGGTAACTATTCACCTTGTAGTCCTGTCTGTTGTTCTGCTAAAGATTAAGCCATTGGAGTGAGTTCAGTGAGTTCAGTTCCAGGCCTCAAGAGTGACTAGGGTCCATAGTCTTAGGGGTTTCATCAGTTCTGTCAGACCAGTAAACCTGGTTTATTTTTTTTATTTTTTATTTTTTTTTTAGTTTCTAAGACTAAACCTCTAACTGTGCTCTGGATTGTGCTCCCATTTACCCTAATTTTATCAATTATCTCTTTCTCTCTCTAGCATTTCTACTTCTCAGTCCTCTTAGATTATAAACATATTACCAAAAAACAAATCATTCCCACTACTATCAAGTCATTTTTCAGGGAGAAAGCTCAGAGCACAGGAATGCACAGGAAGGAGGGGCACAGGGAAAAGGTAACCACAGGGATGAAGTGGGAGGAGAGCCGTTAATGTTGTGGGGAGTCCAGTCAATGTCACAAAACAAAATGTGTATGAACTGTTGAATGGAAAATGAATTTGCTATATTAACTTTCATCCAAATGAAATTTTAAAAATGAAAGAAATATTGTCCTCTCTCCAAGGTTATGAATACTGCCTTCTCCATGGACCTTTTCTTGAATCCCTACCGACTCCCCTTCTCTGATTCATTCTTCTTCTTCTTGTCTTACATCATTTTATCATATTTGCCTTATCTTATGGTTTGCATGTATTTTCTTTTTTGTTTTTCTTCATTTAACTTTCTTGGTAATAAGAGCTACAGAATCTTTTATTTCTTAAACAGCTTTAATTGAGATATCATTCACATATTGTACACTTTACCGATTTAAAATGTATAATTAAATGGTTTTTAATATATTCACTGATATGTGCAACCATCACTATACATAGTTAATTGTGTAACATTTTTATCACCTAAAAAGAAACACTATAGTATTTAGTTATCAGCCCCTATTCTTCCATCCTCCCTCCCCTGCCCTTAGCCCTGAGCAACCACTGATCTACTTTCTGTCTTTATAGATATCCCTGTTCTGGAGAATTAATATGAATGGATGAAATATAATATGTGGCATGTTGTGACTGGCTTCTCTCACTTAGTGTAATGTTCTCAAGCTTCATCCATGTTGTAGCATGTATCAGTACTTCATTCATTTTGTTTTTTAATAAACTTCTTAAAATTGGTTTCAAAGATATAGATAGCACATTTGCTAATTCAACATTTTTCATATGTAAAGTTCAGTGACATCAATTACATCAGTCATGTTGTACAACCATCACCAATCTTCATGATCAGATTTCCCATCACTGTAAACAGAATCTCAATGCTTTCTGAACAGTGATTCCCGCTTCCCCCCTTTACCCACCCTCTCTTGGTAGCCAGTAATAAACTTTGCCTATTCTGGCTACATAAGGGGAATGTCCAACAATACATGTCTGTGGTCTCATAAGGTTGTTTTTTGTTTTGTTTTGTTTTGCTTTGTTTTAAGTGAAAGTAGCTCTCCTTTTGTTTTTTATTTCCCCCTAATTGTTTTAAGGGAGCTCTGGTAGCATAGTGGCTAAGACACTTGCCTGCTAACCAGATGGCTGGCGGTTCAAACCCACCAGCCACTCCTTGGAAGGAAGGTTGGGCAATCCTACTTCCATAGTGATACTGCCTCGGAAACCCAAGGAGGGGTCGCTATGAGTCGGGGCTGACTCGACGGCACATAACAACAACAACAAAATTGTTTTAAAGACCGCAGACACTGCACTGGACTGCAGATAGGATATAGGAGGTGAGACTGAGGACATGGCTCTGGATACAGGCTTTCAAGCCCAGCAAGTGGAACAGCTGGCCAAGCTGGGCACACTTCACTCCCTCCCCGCTCACTCCTCTTGCTCCACTCCTGTGGCGGCAGCAGCAATTACAAGGATGACCAGAAGTGGGCTCCCAAAAGATTTTAATATGGTGTTTGCACAATATGCAAATCACATAAAGTCCTGTTACACAGAATGTATCCTGGATGTTAGGCAACATATAGCTGTATTTCATACAAAAGAAATCATAAAATATTTATCCTTTTGTGAGTGTCTTTTATCACTCAGCATGATGTTTTCAAGATTCATCCATGCTGTACCATGTATCAGTTCTTCGTATCTCTTTATGGCTGATTAATATTCCATTGTATGTATGCATCATATTTTATTTATGCACTTATCTGTTGATGGACATTTAGGTGTCCACCTTTTGGCTGTGTGAATGTGCTGAAGTGAACACTGTACAAGTATTTCTTTGTGTTCCTGCTTTCAGCTCTTTTGAATACATACCTAGAAGTTGAATTGCAGGGTCATATGGTAATTCTGCATCTTCACCAACACCTATTGTTTTCTGTTTTTAAAATCATAGCCATCTTGGTTGGTGTCTAATAGTTTTTTAGTGCATTTTTTACTTAGGGTTTTCTGTGTACAAAATTGTATCATCTTCAAACAGATGGTTTTACTTCTTTCTTTCAAATCTGCATGCCTTTTATTTCCCTTCTTGCCTAAGTGTCTGGCTAGAACCTCTAGTATAAGGTTGAAAGAAGTGACAAGAGCAAACATCTTTGTTTTGTTCTTGATTTTAGGAGGAAAGCATCCATTCTTTGACCATTAAGTATAAAATCTGACAATTTTTTAATTACACAATACCTTAAAAAACCCGACCAAGTCCATTGCCATCAAGTTGATTCCAGGTCACAGCAACCCTGTAAGGACAGAGTAGAACTGCTGCATAAGGCTCCCAAGGTGTAAATCTCTACAGAAGCAGACTGCTTCATCTTTTGCCACAGAACGGCCGAGGGGTTCTAACCGCCAACCTTTTAGTTAGCAGCCAAATGCTTTAACCATTGCACCACAAGAGCTTCTACACAATGATACCTTAGACATCATTTAATTCAGGGTTCCTCAAGCTGGGTTACTGTTAGTGGAAAAAGACATTTAATGCCAAATGAGAATGAGAAGTGCTAGGTTAACAAATTAAACAGGGTTATTTCCTATAGAGTTTCTGAATGTCCTTGACGTGCAGTTATGCCTGACAGATCTCCACAGTCTTCCAGGTTTGATTCTAACCTATTTTTTGTTCAGGCAGTCCCCAGGTTATGAACTTCCAATTTATGAGCAACTGGTACTTGCCCTTTAATGTTATGTAAATCTGCCTTCACTTTGAAACAATAACACCAACCCCTACTTGCAACAAATTCTTCATCAAATCACCTTCACTGGCTGTACATCCAGCTTTTAAATCATTGAAAAAGCTTTGAGCCTTTTCTTGCACTATTGTAAGGCTAAATAATAATACCTATTGATTTAACTTGCAGACACACTTATGAATGGATCTTATTCATAACCCAGGGACTGCCTGTATACTTACTAACATCTCCCAAAAGTAATATTCTGTGCAACTGAATACATTCCTGGGAAATACCAATTTGGTAGAATCCTTTACATGAGAAAATGGAAGGTGAGAGAGAGAGAAACTTTTCCATGACTCTTGCTTACTTTTTAGTGGAGTTCAAAAAGTTTTAAAAGAAGTTTCAAAACTAATCTGTTTTCAGTAGAAAATTATGAAAAAGGAACAATTTGGTTTTCAAAAACAAAGCTTAAATGTGCCTACTCACAGTTCACTTGGATGGTGTGAGTGGGTGTTGAATTAGGATAATTATATCCATTTAACCAAGGGCAATATGCCCAGCATGGAATATAATGATCTCTACCTTCAGAAACTGTTTCAAGTGCTTGGTTATATTGGTTAAACTCAAAATTATAAACTACTGAAAGTGACATTTTATCAACACACATCTAATGTGTCATTAAAACTAGATTCGTCAAGTGAAAAATGAAGAGTGGTTCTGTGACTTGTTCAGTTAACTTAAAATTAGATCAGGAGAATCATATTATTCAGAATCTTACACAGAGCGCTTTAATTCGTCCTACTTAAGAGTCTGTTGTGGTCAGTAGGTTTCAGTGGCAGTGCCAGTGTGATACTGGTTGCCTATTGCCTGAGCCAGCAGGTTAAAACTAACGGTGGTTTTGATGTGTAATACTTGTTCTCAAAGAGCTTCTGGTCTAATAAGGAGAACTATGAGTATATATGCACATACACTCTTATGATAAGAGAAGTAATATAAGTGGTAGAAAGTACAAAGAAGGCGCTGTAGAACATTGAATTACAAATGAGACATAAGATTCCATGGTGAAGATAGTGCTTGAGTCTTAAGGTGATAAATAGAGGGATTCCAGAGTAGATTTTTACAGGCAAATTTTCCAGTTGCCCTTGAATTGAGTCAGATTTACCATGGTGTTTGCTAAAGGGGCAAGGAGGCTGCATCTCCTAACCTCCTCTAACCACACAAGAGGAAGACAGAATCACCATCAATAGCCCAAGGCCTATTCCTGTGAGGCCAGACATGCTGCCTCCCTCCAGCCCTTTCACCACCCATTCTTCCCACAGCACCTACCACCTCTTTGCTAGGTTCAGTAATTCGCTGCAGTGGCCACACAGAACTCACAGATTATGGGATTTAATAGGGAAGCACCAGGCTGCAATTCAAGTTCAGGAACAACTCTCTCCCAGCAGTGTGTGTCTCTTGGTGTGTCTCTCTCAGCAATGCATATCTCCTGTGTCTCTTTCCCAGCAGCACATGTCTCTCAGGAGCATGTGTCTCTCAGGAGCGTGTTTCTCTCAGCAGCACGTCCTTCTCAGCCAGCAGTCAGAGAGAGAGAGTTCTGCCTATAGGAGGCCTCCTTTTGAGCCTGGCAGAGTTGCCAGACTAACCCATCATAACATCAGAATTCTAAGCACCTGAGAGAGAGCAAACTTCCTAGAACATTGCTTTGCAACACTCTCAACAGAAATACCCCAGGTGGATAACTTTTATAATCAGGAGCTCCTCAGTTGCTCACAGCAAATTCCCCTATGGAGTTTACAAAGACTTATGGCTAGAAAAGCCATACCAGGTAATTTACTACACTGCAGTGTTAATGTTCTAAATAGAGTAGAAACGTAAGGAAAAGTACAGAAGCTGGGGAAGTCCCTTCTTGTTCAGTAGCCAGGCAAATCTAGAGCACAGCATGTCCAGGAACACTAAGATGGGATCAGTCTTTAGAGACCTTGAACACTGCACTGAGGTATTTGGACTTTGTTTTGTAGGTGGTTTTAGAGCTGAAGAATAATGTAATCAGATCTTTATTTTAGGAGTGAACTCTGGTGGCAGAAGAGAAGGAAGCTAGCAAAGACTAACAGTGCTCTTAACCTAAGCAGGCTCCTCACCCATAAAGAAACAAAGATTTTAGTGTATTTGGCCTACAGATCTGTGTATTTTGTCAGGCAGGAAGGTAGAGCAAGGGGGGTGGGGATGCTGACCTGAGGGCAGGTCTGAAGGGAGAAAGGGAGAGAGAGGTGGGATATCTATGAAGGTTAATAAACTAACACCTGCTGACAACTGCAACGGCTGATGAGGCATGGCCAATCAAAATTAAGCAAAATGATCACTGGAGGTTTAGCATACACAGAAGAGCTCTCAGGAACCTGTCAATCTGTCTATTAAAGAAACCCAGCCCCATCCTAAGAACGCCCCTTTTAGGAAGTATGAAACCACTAAGACAGCTTAGCATCTTTTCCCATTCCACGGGAAAGACCAGTCTCCACCCTTCTGGAGACACCCTTTACTTTTAATGGTCTTTCGTTCAGCAGGAAGACCTGTTCCCATTCTCCTTGGGAATGTTCTGTGCTTTTAATAGAGTACATATTTGCTTGTGTGATTGATGCTTTGTGATGCAAGTTTGTTCATCCACCATCGCCAATCATCACCTGCTCCTGCCACCCACCTGGTGATCACCCGGGATCACCCGCTTGCGGAGATTCTTCCATTGAGCAGGGTAAGACCAGAGATTGAGGCTGGCCGCCCTGGCAACGTATTTCACTTACACTTTGGGCCATGTCATGACTGATTGACATACGTAAAATCTCTGAGTAAATTCTGAATGTTTTCATTTTGTGAAGACTTGGGGTGGATGAATTTTGACCTCAGGTGTTTTGAGCAACAGAAATATCTTTGGACTCTGTGTTAACTATATTGGAGTTAAACATTAGGGGGAAAAAATTTAATAGTTTCAGCTAACCAGTCCAAGCTATTTCTTTTCTTTAACAGCTTTATTGAAGTATGATTTATGTACCATAAAATTCCACCCATTGTATGTGTACAGTTAGTGATTATTTATTAAATTTATGAGCTGTGCAATCATCACCACAATACAATTTTCCAACATTTTCTACCACCCAAGTAAACCCCCTTGTGCCTATTTGTAGTTAGTACCCACTCCCACCTCAACCCCACGTAATCAATGATTTGCTTTCTGTCTTTAAAAAATATTTTTTTGTAGTCACTTTATATAAATGGAATCATACAGTCTTTTGTGACTGGACTGGCTTCTTTGATATAGCATAATTTTTTTTTTTTTTTCAAATCAATACTTATCTCTACCTATCCAACACTGTTCCCTCCCCTTCCCTCCCACTCCTGGTAACCAACAAAGAAAATTTCCTTCCATATATAAACCTTTCCTTGAATTTTAGAATAATGGACTAGTATAATATTTGTCCTGTGATTGACTTATTTCACTTAGCATAATGTCCTCCAAGTTCATTCACGTTATGCGGTCTTTTGCAGATTCTAGGTTATTCTTTAGGGTTGCATAGTATTCCATTGTGTGTATGTACCATAGTTTGGTTATCCATTCCTCAGTTGATGGACTCCTAGGTTTGTTTCCATCTTTTTGCTATTGTAAATAGTGCTGCAGTGAACATGTTGTTGTTATGTGCCGTCAAGTCGGCCCTGACTCATAACGACCCCTCCTTGGGTTTCCAAGGCGGCATCACTATGGAAGTAGATTGCCCCATCTTCCTTCCGAGGAGTGGCTGGTGGGTTTGAACCGCCAGCCTTCTGGTTAGCAGTCAAGTGCCTTAGGCACTACACCACCAGAACTCCTGTGATGAACATGGGTGTGCATATATTTATTCTTGTCATGGCTCTCACTTCTTTAGGATATATACCTAGTAAAGGAATGGCTGGGTCAAATGGTATTTCTAATTCCAACTCTTTAAGGAATCACCATACAGTATAACATAATTTTTTGAGATCATCCACGTTGTAGCATGTATCAGTATTTTGTTCCTCTTTATTGCTGAATAGTTTTCCATTATATAGATACATAAATTTTATTTATCCACTTAGCAGTTGATAGTCAGTTGGATTTTTTCCAGATACTGACTATTCTGAATAATTGCTACTGTGAGCACTTTTGTATTATGCCTTTGTGTAGATATTTGTTTTCATTTCTTTTGGGTGGAATCCTGGGAGTAGAATTTCTGGGTCATATGCTAAGTTGATGTTCTGCTTTTTTAAGAAACTGTCAGTAAAACTCTATACATAGTTTGACATGATCTTGTTGTGGGGTTTATAATTAATTAAAGAAATTAGTTTTTATTCATGGTTCCTAAGAGGTAATCTCTAAAACCTTAGAACTTCCCCAGTGATTAGAGTCTTTGTTATTCATGGAAGGGTTCCAGACCATATCTATCTGACAGATTATACTGATGAAGTAACTCTTGGGTAGGAGCTGGCCAGGCCAGAAAGACCCACCATGTGATTTAAGCCCAACAACCTTACCTCAGGGGAGGGAGCTGGAGATTGGATTCAGTCACATGGGGGGTGATTTGCGCAGTCATGCCTACATAATGAGACACCCCCCCCAAAAAAAAAAAAAAAACCTCTGGACACTGAATCTCCAAGAGCTTTCTGGTTGGTGAAAAACACCGATGCCTGGAAGGATGACCCATCTATCTGTTTGTTGGAACGTGGACATTCTATGCATTGGGGGACCTGCATAGGTCTTGTCCTATGTAAATTATTGAACCCAAAGGAATAGTGGGTGCCATCAGGTCAGAAGTGAGGGTACCACGGGGCCCTGTAAGCTTGCAGCAGTTTCTGAAATTTGGGGCAGACTTGGCAATCTGGAGGACTGTGCTCTTTAACTTTCATGTACAAAATCCTAAAGAATTCACTGAAAAACTATTAGAACTAAGAAATGAGTTCAGCAAGATTTGAGATCAGTGTACAAAAATCATTTCATTGCCACAGTAGTGCCACTCCTGACCATCTAGCTCTATGCCTGGAGTTTTCTTGGTTTCCTCTCTGCTGCTTTTCTACTAATTTTCCCATCAAGGTTATGACACTACAATTCAATGAACCCCTTAAGTCTCAAAATGTGGCATTAAATTTGTACTGTGTGGCTCAAAATGAAGGAGATCTTAGGTTCAGTATTAGGAATAAATTCCAAAATTGGAATTGTCCTATAGTAGATGAACTGCATTACAAGACGGTAAAATTACCCTTGATGACAGGTGTACCAACAGGGCCTTTTGTAATTGACCTTTTGCTCACCTCTGCTTCATCTCTCCCACACAGTCCCTGAGGCCTGCAAGCCATTTTAATATACATTACGCTAAGGACTGTAAACACTTAAGCAACCTGCATATTGTGTTTTTGTGACTTTTCAATTTTAGATTCAGAATTTTATACTGCCATAGTTAAATGAATTAATAAGGTGGCAAGTGAAGGATAATTGGGTGAACTGAGAAAGGTTGGTCAACCTCCCTGGATATTAGAGAACAGGGTTTAATATTAGACTAAAATTAATTGTGTGGCTTCTAAAGCCTTTTTATCTAAGCCTCACTCCAGAGTTGAGGACACACACAGCTCTACAGTGAGGTCATCATAGTCTCAGACCTATGGTGATTATGACTAGGCTCATCCATACTATAAACATTTTTCATACTTTGATAAAGTAGAAGAAAATATTGAGGTCTTATCATATATAAGACTTTTATGTGCAGTTTGACAGATGTTGCATGCTATTTGCAGGATTATGAAACTTACTTGGGCACTGATGTGTCCTGTGAGATGTTTTATTCTCAGCCATCACACTCCCTGCTGCCCCCCCCCCCCCATTCCCTGGTTCCTTGCCCACTACCATTACAGTAATTAGAAAGTCTGCTTGCTCTACAGTGATGTGTCTTAAATAGTGCCAATTAGTTTTCGGTAGTTACCCCTAGCCTGCATGGTAGCCTTCAGTTTAATGGCCTTTTTTATGTTCATTCATTTTATTTTATTTCCCATCGTGGTTTTGTTTATTTCTTTTTTGTTTTTTGTTTTTCTGTTCTCTTTTTTAAAACCGTCGTGGTTTGCCCTTCATATTCCCCAATGTTTGCACATGACAAGATGTTGCCATCCCAACATTACCTCCCACTTCACTGACCAGTGCCACTACTGACCATCTAGCACCAGCCACAACGGGACCACTGCCTTCAGCTCCACGGGATGTCGTGGCCTCCCTGGTCTCTACCCGCTTCATCAAACTGACATGGCGGACACCTGCATCAGATCCTCATGGAGACAACCTTACCTACTCTGTCTTCTATACCAAAGAAGGGACTGCTAGGTAAGTGCCTGTGTCTGGAGCCAGTTAGCTGCATCTTATTCCTTGGTTCTTTGCTGTGTAAGATATGTACTACTTTTCAGTCCAGAAAATATGTTCACTAACCAAGATGTATCTTCCTTCATTTTTGGTCATTAAAAAAATTCCAAAACTGAGAATTTCCTGTATTCTTTCCAGCCTTTCTGAGATGACTTGGGGAGTATGTAGATTGGGGGTAGGGGTGGGGTCAAAACTAAGGATAAGAGCTATTTAGATGAAAATACTAAACTACAACCAAGTCTATCCTTTTTTAGCACTGCCTGTAGGATATGGCCTACTTAGAACTTTCAGATTCTAGAAATCAAGGTAGACTGTTAACTTAATAAAATAAACTTAAATAAATATCTGTCTGCATCCTTTTGTGGGTGTGGCCTGCTAAGCTCCAGAGGGTCTTCTTGATGCAAGAGTAGTTAGTGACAATATGGGCTCACAATGCATAGAAACCGACTCACTTGTACCTTATGACAACAAAAGTCTTCCTAATACAGCATTTTCATTAAATTCCTCTCTATTTCCAGTCCTCTCAGAAACTCATATTGCCTCTCCATTGTTTATAGGAAAAAATCCAGAATCTCCAGGGTACTTTACAGTCTGGCTTTATTTTATTTATCCAACCTTATTTTCGTCTTTCCCAGTTTTGAAAGCAATCTAATTTCTACCACTATAGCTTTCTCCCACATGCTATTGTCTTCAGTAACTCCCCCTCCCTTTTTCTAGCTACAGTACCCATCACTTTATATTTATATAAACTTTTATGTATGCACACACACACACACATTCAGCCAATCCTTCTTGGCCCAGGCTTCGTTCCATAAAGCCCTCATAAAGCTTTTCCCACCCTTTTTGACACATAAAGTATTTTTAAAATACACTTATTTGTACCACTAATAGTGGCACTTGATTAAGAAAGCATGTGATCTTATGCTGTCATGTTGTTACTCTTCAGTTATTTTTGGTATATTTATGTTGTTGTTCTCAACCAGGATATAAACTCTGAGAAGAATCATGCCATATGTTATGTGTCCTTAATGTTGCTGAGTATATGGAGGTTCAGTGGGAAGTAGATTACTTCATTATGCTCTACTTCACACCAAAATAAGAAAGCCAAAATATCTCTCTTGTTAGGGCCCTGACATATGAAATAAAGCATTTCTTTCTACTAGGATGCATACATTTGAAACAGAGAAATTCCTATGTCTCTTCTTATCTACCAGTCTCAGGCGATACTTCCTCAGGCCTTCCCTGAATACCCACCCAGACTTAGACTCTTCAGTCACTGTCGTACAGGCTATACTGGAACCACCAAAGTTTAATTTTCAGGAAATTTTGAAAACTTAATAGTAGAACTTGGTAGCTTGAAATGGACCATGGTTGGTAGTATTTACATCAACAAATGCTGAGCCTGTAGGAAAACAACACCGCTATCACATCATCCTTTTTGTTTTGCTTTTTTAAGAGCATTTGTCACTTTCTGAAGTTTTCTTTTATTGACTTATTTATTGAGTCTGTCTTGTTCAATAGCGTATCACTACCACCTGGAACAGAGCCTGGCGTGTAGTAACAGCCACTAAATTTTTAAGTGAATACACTAATTTCAGTTCATGGAGAAGTAATGGATTATTCAACAAATTGTGTTGAGATAATTGTCTTACCTAGTAGGAAAAATAAAAGTTATACCCCTGTCTTACACCATATACAACAACAAATTAATAGCTGGATTGTTGTTGTTGTTATGTGCCGTCGAGTCGGACTCGACTCATAGCGACCCCTCCTTGGGTTTCTGAGGCAGTATCACTACAGAAGTAGATTGTCCCATCTTCCTTCTGAGGAGTGGCTGGTGGGTTTGAACCACCAGCCTTCTGGTTAGCAGTTAAGTGCCTTAGGCACTATGCTACCATATGGATTAGGAGATAAATATTTTTAAAACTTGTAAATGTATTGGAAGAAAATACTGAAACTATTTTTTATCATTTTTATCCAAGAAGCCTTTTAAAGGAAGACAGAAAATCCAGAAACGATTTCCAAAGGTTATTATAAAAAAATATAAAATTCATTTGATAAAACATTGTAAACAAGATTAAAATATCAAGTGGCAAACTCTGTAATATTTGTTAAGAATAACGCACTGGTATCCAATCTATAGAAAGAGCTACTACAAGTGAGTAAGTAAAGGATATCCCAAGATGCAAGTGATACGAGCAGGCAACCCTCAGAAGTGGTGGAAAGCCCATTAGAATTAAAATAGGTTCTCACTGTCACTAGCTGTCTTCAAAATACAAAATAATGAGTTAGTTTTTACCTATAAGATTGGCAGACATTTTAAGTTGATAATAATACAGTGTGGCGAGTGAAAAGACAGAAATTCTAGTGGCAGCATAAATTAAGAACAGCCTTCAGGGAAAGTTATTTGGCAATATTTTTAAATCTTTTTAATGTGAATACCCTTCATTCCCAGTTACTTACACTTCTACTTCTCTGTTGTCAGACATACAGATACATGTATGCACAGGCAGCTCATACAGAAATGTTTATTGTAGCATTGTTTGTAAGAACAACAACAGCAAAAAAAAAAAAAAACCCAAAAACAATGTAAATGTCCATTGGTAGAGGAGTGAGCAAATAATACTAGTATATCCCATAAATTGAGTGTGATACAGCAATTTTTAGAAAATGACTTAGATCTATATATTAAAATATTTGTAAATATATAGACTAGGGGCAGCTGTTCCGTCGGGGGACATTTAGTAATGCTGGAGACATATTCTTCGTTACAGCTAGGCTGGAGAGGTGGGATGCTCCTGGCATATAATGGGTGAAGGCCAGGGATGTTGCTAAACACTCTGCTATGCACAGGACAACCCTCACAGCATGGAATTGTCCAGCCCAAAATGTCAGTAGTGCTGAGAAACCCTGGCAGGCAGAGACCTGGTAAGAGACATGTAATTACATGCCATGGTTAGGTCTTGGGATGGAACAGGTTTTCAGGAAGAAGAATTGGGACTTTTTTTTTTTTTTTTTTTTTTTGACTATATATACTTTTGTATTTAAACAGTTTAAATGTATCAATTTTTAAATTATAATCCATGAATAATGGTTGGAATAAACAGGCGGTTAATAAGTGAAGTTGAAATTGAGAGAAATACAAAAAATTGTTGAGGGCAAGAGGACAATTATGTAAAAAGCAAAGGCAGTATGAGTTAGAGTTCCGATTGAGTTTGTGTTTCTGTCATATGAAGGGTAGTATGATAGGAAAGGTAGCCTAACCAGCCCAGAGTTTTTGGCACAAATTAGTGAGAAATTAGAATAAACTGCATGTTTTGAGCCAGATGTTGGAATGCCAGGAAGAATTTGGACATAATCAGATAAGCAAGAAGGGACTATTTTAGATTCCTGAGCAAGTGTGCACTGTGATCGTTTTTTGTTTTGTTTTGTTTTTTTTTTTTTTTTAAAGTAGCTTATATTAGTAGTACTTTGGGAGCATTAAACAGGATTCAAAGGGAGAAGGAATGGACTCGGGGAGACAAAATTAGGTAGTAGTTGTGTTTATCAAGGTATGTGAGTGATGACCTGGATAAAAATGAAAATAGTAACTGGGAGTGGATAGTATAACCTTGGAAATATTTAAAAGGAAGATTCTTTTAGACTAATATCTTTTGGTACTTCGTAAGTTCATGATTTCTGAAGAGAGGCAGTAGTAGCAAATAACACTAAGTAAAAGACCATTTCCTAGCTACTTGTTTTATAGAACAAAGTTTACTTAACCTCTCTAAGCTTAGCTTTTCTCATCTAAAAGAATGAGATAGATAAATTTACTTTATAGACTTACCAGTAAGAATTAAATGTGAGAATCTGTGCCACTAAGTGTACTGTACTGCAACAAGTGGTTGTCCCATTTCCTGCAATTGAACCTTCAACCACCAGGTGGCACTATGCGCCTTGGTCATGAAAGAAAATTCTGTTGGGTACTGGAGTTGCTTGAGATTCCAAATGGGCCTTCCTCTGCCTTTTTAACCATGAATGTTAGCCTTTAATTAAAACAGCTGTACTTATCTGATGTTAACTACTAAATGAAAAGTAGAGTAAGTTATTCCAGAGATTGATAACATTTTAGAGCTGGATGAAGCCTTAAAGATGTGTTAGTCCAGGGGTTGGCAAACTGTGGACCATAGGCCAAATCAAACCAGCTGCCCGTAGGTAACTAAAGAATATCCTCCATTTGCCTCCCGATCTACAGATTCAGAGAAACCTGTGAAAGCCAGAACTTCACAGGACTGCCTTGTTTTTCCAGGTCTCACAAATTTTCCACCTTTGACAGGGTGCATCTTACCACTCACTTTCCTATCACTCATTTTAGTGGAAAATATGTGTGTTTTCCTTCTGATAGGTATCTACCTTACACAGGTTCTGGCTTTTCCAGACTGTTCTGTATTTAATCCCTCTTTAAGAGAAAGTTTTCTGACTCCTAGCCTCATTCTTTCATTTAACACATGAGGAAGAAAACTAAAGCCCAGAATGGGTTAGTGACCACCCATGGACTCATAGCAAGCTACCAGCATTGCCAATTGGATCTCCTAACTTCAGGTTAAAGTAAAATAGACCCTCCCCCCATTATTTCCCTAGGAGAGAATGCATTTAACTTTTATATGCAGGATGAGGAAAACAGACCCAACCTACACTCTCATGGAACCTTAAGTTTAGTGAAGTATAAAATACATTACTTTTTTTAGACAGATATAATTCGTAGACAGAACTTACACAAATGTCAGAAACCTCAAAATGTAAGAAACCACTTGATACCCTTCTTCTTGGGCTCTATGACTTAAAGTTTAGCTGAAGAGAAAATACATTTATAGATATTTCAGATGTCTCTGAGCAGAAATTTTTATTATCATAGTACTCTTTTCTAGTGAACCTGATTATAGAGAAACAACGCCTATAATATGGTGTGGGGCCATGCTGAATTTCTTGTTGTTGTTTAATGAAAGTAGAGTACCTTATGGGTGAAGGGATTTTAAAGAAGAAGGAAGATTAGTTGTTAGTTGATAGTTTTTGAAGCTAGATTATGGGTACATGGGGGTTCATTGTACTAGTCTTTGTTTCTGTTTGAAATGTTTTATAATACATTTTTGAAATAAAAAAATAGGGAGCTCTGGTGGCATAGTGCCTAAGGTGTTTAACTGCTAACCAGAAGGTTGGCAGTTCAAACCAACCAGCCAGTCCGTGGAAGGAAGACGGGGCAATCTACTTCTGTAAAGATTTACTACCTCGGAAACCCAGTGGGGGTCGCTGTGAATCAGAATCAACTCTATGGCAGTGAGTTTTTGAGTATTTTCTTTAAAGAGCTATAGAAAACCATTGAAAAACACTTAAATGTCTCAAATGCAAAGGTTCATGTGCAATCTTACAAATTGACATATGGTCATGTAGAACTTTACAGTTTAGTCACTGATTTCAGGACAAATTAACAGTATTTTTAAGTAAGAATGTTAATTCAACGGATAAGATAATTCAGAATAATTTCTCCCACAGAGTAGTTTCTCAAGATAGATACAGGTGTTTGCTCTTATGATTACATTTCTCGAAGGCAAACTATTTGTCTTAAAACAAGTAAATTCCTTCACGTAATTTGTTGAAGACTGCTGTGAAATACAATGTTTGTTGTCATAGTAACTACAGTAGATTGAATATAAGTGTGGACACACAGACCCCCAATGTAGAGCCTGGAAGCTACCTTTTTAGAGACCCTAGATAACTGCGTTTATGCTTTTCATCTTATAACACAAGATCACTAGATTCATTTGTACCATATTTGGTAAGATTTGTCAAATGTGTGAAATCATTCAAAAGGAGGACAAGTTTTAACAATTAAACTATAAAATTCAGTGTCATGATTAGTCTGCCATAGGTGGGGTTACATATGGGATTCATTTTAAATTTTTCATGTTCTTATTCCTAATTTAAAACGTGATGACAATCTAGTTTGTTTTGTTTTTAATTTGAGAGTCTATGCAAAATATTCAACTGTCTCTTGACTGTTTCTGTGAAAATTGGGTCATACCTATAATCTCCTGTTGATTTCCCTGAGAATCATTCACTAAAACACAACAACTCCTAAAGCCTGTAAAGACTACGACAAGCTGCTCCATTTGAAATGACGCTCAGCACGCTCTGTGTGTTCACTCTGAAAGGAAGTAGTGATCATAATCAGCAATTGAGCCAGAGCACCAGCAGGTTAACAGACATGTATGACCTTGCTCTCTTCTGTTGCCATGTTCTGCTGTGCACCTCCTCACCCCAAAAGTTTCATTGTTTGAGAATTGAGACTTAATTTCACCTAAAATTGTTAAACTTTGATATGGAGTGGTGTGTACAGTCATTTAAATGAAAATGAAACTGTATGTTCTAGAAATATTCCTAATGGATGCCATTTCTTTCTAACTACTTCCTTGCCCAAAGGGAACGTGTAGAGAATACCAGCCACCCAGGAGAAATGCAGGTAACCATTCAAAACCTGATGCCAGCAACTGTTTACATCTTTAGAGTTATGGCTCAAAATAAGCACGGCTCTGGAGAGAGTTCAGCTCCACTACGAGTAGAAACCCAGCCTGAGGGTAAGTCTCCCACCTTTCCCTCAGCCTCACCTGTGGCTATAACTGTATGAAGGTCTGCCTTGGGTTTAGCCTTGCACACCATGGAGAGACAGAAGATAACAGTTCCTTACCTTCGAGAATCTGACGAATTAGGGAGATAAAACTAATTCACATCAAATAATAGCTAATGATAGACAATATACTTCTTCTAATACTTCTTTACACATTTGAATTTTACTGACCCTTTAAAGACCCAGCTCAGATTCCTTCCAGAATCTTTGCTCTGATCTCATCTGTATCTGTGTAGTTTTGTGATACATTGTCACTGTTTTCTTTGAATTATGATTATGAATGTGTCTCATTTATCTTATGACAAAGACTGAGTCTTTTCTTTCCTTATTTCCCACACTACCTACTGTAGTGCCTTCCGCATGAAGAAGATACTTAATAATTGTTGTCAGTTTCTAATCTTTATACATACCACACTCCAGAATCTCTTTAAGGCTTTTTTTGTACTAAATAGTGTTACTTCCAATTACATATCTTAAGTTTTCTACCATTAAGATGAACATCATGTTGATTTATTTTACAGATGTCTTATGGTCTCTTTGCCACTTGAGACATTTTTCTAGTCTTTTTCCTTTGTTTAATACAAGTCATTGTCTTCCCTACGAGTATTCTTCAGGCTTCTTTTACTATTTACTGCACTTATTTTTTGTTTATTAGCAGACGGCCTCCAATAACAAAGATTTTACTTCCGGTAGGGGGCACGTGGAATTCTAATTCACATCGAATAATAGCAGAAGCTAGAAGTTGCTGACCAGGGGACTAAACAGATTTGATGAATTTACCAGTGAAATTAAGGGAATAATTCAGGGACTTTACCTGCTGAGCAGAATAAGTGAAGTCAGAAAGCTAAGGCACTTCACGTTCTAATGTTGTTGCAAATCAATCACTCATTAAACATTTATCAAGTGCCTGCTATACCAGGCACCTGGGAGCTCTGGTAGTGTAGTGCCTAAGGCATTTGACTGCTAACCAGAAGGCTGGTGGTTCAAACCCACCAGCCACTCCTGGGAAGGAAGGTTGGGCAGAAACCCAAGTAGGGGTCCCTATGAGTCGGGTCTGACTCAACAGCAGTGGGTATACCAGGCACCAGAAGAAAGGCCTGGTGATCTACTGCTAAAAAAATCATGCAGTGGAAACCTTATGGATCACAGTGGTCTGATCCCATTGTGCATGGATTGAGGCCAACCCAGTGGCAGCCAACAACAACATACCAGGCATACAAAGTATTGGGGTATAGGGATGAACAAGATAGGCATTCTCCCTTTAAATAATGAGCTGTCAAAATAGGAAGTCATTGATTATTTCATTTCTAGAGATTGAAGATCAGGGATCAAACCCACAAAGAATAAGAGGACTATCAGAGAATCAAGTGATTGACTTAAAAGAAAAATATGTTCTCATTACAGGAAAAGCTAAAAAAAAAAAAAACCTCACTGCCGTCGAGTCGAATCAGACTCATAGCGACCCCTCCTTGGGTTTCCGAGGTGGTATCTCTATGGAAGTAGATTGCCCAATCTTCCTTCTGAGGAGTGGCTGGTGGGTTTGAACCACCAGCCTTCTGGTTAACAGTCAGATGCCTTAGGCACTACATCACCAGAGCTCCCCATTACAGGAAAGGATGTTGAATTTCATGGTTACCAATGTTCAGGCATTGAAACCATGCAGTTTCAAGCTCAGTTACCTCCATTTACAGGCTTTATACAGGAGAGCTATTGAAATAAAAAATAAGAAAAAATGGCTATAAAAGATAGGTAAGTTAAGGCAAGTTCGTATGACAAGACAAGACCTAAGGCTGGCCTTACAGCATTTGACTTAGAGCATTCTGGAGGAAGGAAGCTGCCTGACCCAAATCCCAGGAATAGAATTGAACAGTACACAGACAAGGTAATTCATGATGAAAGTGAAGGAAAAGACCATTGGATTCTATCAAGCACAAAGATTCTATCCTGGAGTCTGGAACCTTCTGAAAATACATGAGAATCTTCATGTGTCTTTGCAACTTCACATATTTCTTGGGAGAGAGCCTGTAGTTTTCATTATTTCAGAGCTTGTAAGTCCAACTGTTGAGAACCACTGGACTAGGAAGGCAGCTGTCAGATTTAGAGATGAAAGTAGAGCTATAAGAAGAGTGGGTTTACTGGGTGACTACCATGTGTCATTTACTGTGCTAGTCAGTGAATTTGTGAAAATGAGTAAGACTTGACTCCTCTCTGCAAGAAGCATACAGACTTCTACCAGAGACAGACAATATGCCATTTTAATGGTATTAAAAGTGTTGCCATCACCAGTAAAGTAGATAGCATGATCGTTTGGTTAAAAGAAAGTAGTTAAATAGGACTGTGGATGGAAGGGGCAGCAGGTTCTTGTGAAGGTATTTTAGGGACAGGGAGAGAATGTAACACATTTTGGCAAAAGAGAAGGAGTTAGTGGAGAAAGATTTGCATTTCATCTGGAGGTACTCAGCTTGTGTGGGGGAGGTGAAGTGTTGGAATCAGCCCTTGAAAATATTTAGCCTCACAAACCAACATAATTTTTCTTCCCATTTATGATGCCATTCTACAGCTAAAATGAAGGAATTCATTAGCGCCTTTTATAAGATCATATTTGCCTACATTTAGCCAATGAATATATTGAAAGTGATTTCAAGGGAATCCAGGGACTATTTTATTTTCCTTCCCGTTTAATAAGTTAGAGGAAAGTTTTCCATAGCAACAAAAGTGTGACAAATTCCACCTGTCAGGCTGCACAAAATATGCTCTTAACATAAAGTGAATAGCATGATTCATGACTAAATATAGCAAATAACTGTTAGCATAACCATATTCAGGTTTCTCTACATTGGTTGCAAGATTAGTCTTAAACTGTGGTGGTGGTTTTCAGGAAATCCAGTTTGTTTTACATTTTGTTGTTTTTTTTCCCTACCCAGCTCTTAATCTAATGGATGTGTCTGTTGCAGAAAGAGTAGTGCCAGAGAAATTGTTTTCAAATATAGAATTTCTACCAAAGTGTAGGCATAGGCAGCTACCCAGGATTTTTGTATAAATTGGTACTGGAGCCTATCAGTCAGATGAAAAAATAGGGTTAGAAAGTCATGTCAACCATGGTGGGAGTTAAAACCAGATGGACAGACATTTGATCACTCAGCTAGTCATCCAGCCATCCAGTCACATATGTTACTGAAGGTATTGTAATAATTTTCTTACTGGTCTTCTTGAGCCCAAAATTTAGAATATGCTTAATTCCTAGCTTCATCACTCTCTAACTTTCCCATCACTTGGGAACGATTCTTAATGGCTCAATCTCAGTTTCCTCATCTGTAAATGGAGATAGTAGCATCCATCTCATTTGGGTTATCACACAAATTAAATAAGAAAATGTATGTAAAGCACTAATGTTTGCCTGTATAAGCATTTGGTAAATAGAGCTGTTTCTAAAATTGATTATTATTATTCCTTTGTCTAGTCATGTTCCCTTATGTGTTTCTTCCATGCATGTGTTCAGATGTCCTTTCTAAACACAGGTCTTATCATGTCATGCTCCTGCTCATAGTTTTTTAGTAATTACCTAGTATCTACTGGAGAAAATCCAAAGTCCATAGCATGAAAGGCACTTCATTTTGATTCGTGTCACCTTTTTTAGCATTATCTTCTCCCACATCTATTCTGTGTTTCAATCAACCTGAACCACATAACACTGTGTCTTTTCCTGACCCATTGAATAGAATGATTTTCCTATTGTTGTTTGAGCAAACTACTATTCACTCTTCTTGATTTCAGTAAGTCTTCAGCAGTCTCTTCCTTCTTCCTTGCCTATCCCCTCCCAAAGCAGAACTGAGTAGTCTGTTCTCTGTTTTTGTTACAATGGTTACCTAAATCTATTAACATGTATCCTTTTAATCTGTGGGAGTTCTGGTGGTGTAGTGCCTAAGGCATATGACTGCTAACCAGAAGGCTGGCAGTTCAAACCCATCAGCCACTCCTCAGAAGGAAGATTGGGCAATCTACGTCCATAGTGATGCCACCTCGGAAACCCAAGGAGGGGTAGCTATGAGGCAGGATCGATTCCACAGTTAACGTGTTTTTGTTCTCTAGTGCTGCTATAACAGAAATACCACAAGTGGGTGGCTCTAACAAAGAAGTTTATTTTCTCACAGTTGAGGAAGGTAGAGGTCTGAATTCAGAACATCAGCTGTAGAGGAAGGCTTTCTCTCTCTGTCAGCTCTGGAGGAAGATCTTTGTCTCTTCAGCTTCTGTTCTTTGGTTCCTTAGAAATGACCATGTGGCTTGGTAACTGTCTTCCCCCAACTGTGTTTCCTTGCTTAATATGATCTTTTTATATTTCAAAAGAGATCGACTCAAGATATACCCTATACTAATACTGTCTAATAACAAAGAAAACGTGTTCCCAAATGGGATTATAACCACATGTATAGGGGTTAAGATTTACAACAGGTATTTTAGGGAAACACAGTTCGATCCATAACAGTATGTTTGATGTTACTTGTAACTATTAATGTATCTGACTTCCCTGACTAGACTAGGAGTTCTTTGTGGTGAGGAACTCTGTCCATCACTGTATCCCCACAGCCTGCCACAGTGCCTGGCAAAAGAAGCCTTTCTTTATGGTGGTTGATTTTATGTGATACTGCAAAACTGGGACTTTATAAACCATAGGAAGAGTTTTGCAGTTGTCATTTTTTTCTTATTTTGAATTAATTGGAGGTACTTCACTGATAATTTGTGGTTTTAATGTGACTTTGAAAAATAAAATATTTAATTATGTATCATTCTAAAGCCACTTCAATTAAATCACATGTTTTCTTAGTTTTTTCAACATGGCCAATATGACGATATTGCTGAGAATGGTTTTTGAGGAGTGCAGTGTATTTCATTTATATCTTGCTCTCTTGAAATTTTCTTTCTAGTTCAGCTCCCTGGACCAGCACCTAACATCCGAGCATATGCAAGTTCACCTACTTCCATCACTGTCACATGGGAAACACCATTGTCTGGCAATGGGGAAATTCAGAATTACAAATTGTACTATATGGAGAAAGGGACTGACAAAGAACAGGTATAAAATGAAGCCATTTTTCAACCCATTGATTGGACTAGTAGAGTTGAAATATATTCCTGAACTCTCTATTGTGTAACTAGAAATCTGAGGGAAAAAAGGTTAAGAAATTAACAGTTGACAGATTGAATTTCTTTGTACCAAAGTACTCAGTGGTTTTCACCAGCAGGGGTCACTAAATACCAAGCAGTGTTTCTAAAGTAAATTGCCAATGGTTATGATTCATCTCCTTTGACGGTTTAATAACATTTTTTAAAAGGAAAAAAAAAAATTCTATATCATGTAGAATATAGAATTTATGTAGTAAATTTTTTATTTTTAAGCATTTTTATTGACTTGAGTTGTATAAGTTGTTTTATTTTGCTCAAGGATGTTGATGTTGCAAGTCACTCCTACACCATTTATGGGTTGAAAAAATATACAGAATATAGTTTCCGAGTGGTGGCCTACAATAAACATGGACCCGGAGTCTCCACACAAGATGTTGCCGTTCGAACATTGTCAGACGGTGAGTCTTTCTTTCTTTCAAACAAATTCCATGCTTGGTGGCCTTGGTGTCATAGGTAAGATCATGGGCTTTGATGTCAAGAAGATTCAATATAAACCTCAGTACCACCACTTTTGGGAAGTGACTTTGGTCAAGTCATTTACCATTTTCTGAGCATGTTTCCTTATATGTAAAGTGTAGACAATGCCAACTTCATAAAGCTGCTATAATGATTCACTGAAAGAGCATAGAGCATTATGGTGATGGGCATAGGCCCTCAGTGATTTTAGTTTTAGCAGGGGGTTTGTGTAAGTAAATGTTATTCATTCACAGCACAGGCCATTCCAGGGAAGGCTAGTCTTGCTGTGCTTAGTAGTCATATTTGTACACCCAGTATATCTTTTTAATTCCTCAGTATTTTATGATCATTTTCATCTCTCACACGTAACTCTGTCTGACTTTCTAAGATAAATTATATTCATGTAGCCATGTGCTTTTCAAGCTATAGCTTGCCTAATATATTGAGTAGATCAGGACCAGCATTTTTTTAAAAATACATTTTTTTTTAGAATAGGACAGACAGTATCAGAGTTTATCATACTTAGTTGTTCATGAAACTAGCATTTTCTTAAAAAAAAAAGTAGAGGAATATAGCCCTTACATGTAAACAGGCATGCTTTTAAAAAGCTATAGTTTGAGTTTCTGAAGCAAATGGCCAAACTTAAACATTACTAATAATGAACAGATTGACATCACGTACTGCCTAATGTGATGCATCATTAAAAACACAACTTCACCTATGCTATATCCTTGCCAAAATCTGATGACTCTGATCATATTGAAACTATCGAAAAACAAAAAACCAAACTCACTGCTGTTGAGTCGTTTCCAACTCATAGCGACCCTCATTGGGTTTGCAAGGCTGTAAATCTTTACAGAAGTAGATTGGCCAGTCGTCCTTCTGCGGGGCAGCTGGTAGGTTTGAACCGCTGACTTTTCAGTTAGCAATCAGGGTCTTATCCCCTACATCACCAATGCTCCAATGAAACTACCAGACATGTCCAAATTGAAGGACATTCTTGGGGAAAAAAAAGCTGAGGAGTCATTCTAGAATCTAGATTAAAGTACACTAATGAGACATAAAACAAAATGCACAGTGTATGATCCTTGACTACATCCTAGATCTGGGAGTTAAAGTAGCTATAAAGGATACTATTAGTACAATTGTTTAATGTTAAATATTTATAGTGTTATGTAAAATTAATATTAGATACATTATTAGGTGTAATCGTTTTGTATTAACATGACATTTTCTGAATGTGATTATTGTATTATAGTTATGTTGAAGAATATTCTTGTTCTAAGGAGACAGATGTTAATGTTTTTAGGAGTAAAGTATCATGGTGGCTGCAGGTCTTTCTCAGATGATTTGGAGACAGTATATAGATGGGTGTGTGTGTGTGTGTGTACACAGTGAAAGAAATAGAGCAGATGTGGCAGAATATTAACAATGAATAAATCTAGGGAAAGAATTCATGGTGTTCATTGTGCTATATTTGCTCTGTAGCACTTCAAACTTTTTAAGATAAAAAGTTGAGGAAAGTAAATAAATATGTAAGCCAGTTGCCCAAAACTTTTGAGAACAGTTGAGGGAATTTTTTTTTCAATGTAGGCTTTTAAATACTTAAAAAAAAAATTACTGTTGAGTCAACTCTGACTCATAGTGACCCCTACCTCCACCCTCCGGTGTGTCAGAGTGGGATGGCTCCATAGGGTTTTCAGCGGATGACTTTTTTGGAAGTTAAATTTATACATGAGCCAAATTTTAACCAGAGTAAGTGGGTTGGCATGTTAACTGTAGTATCTGTCACAGGAACTGGCTATGTCTTACCATGGTAGTTAAAGGCAGCACTTCCGAGTAAGACCAACTTCGTCAGCCAAGACAGTTAGCTTGGGCAAGTTACTTAACTGCTCTGAACCTCATCTGTCAAATGAGAATAAGAATATAAACTCCTTTGTTGGGATTGTTTTGAGGATTAAGTGTGAAACAAATGTAAAATACTTAGCAGTACCTGCCTTGTAGTGAACAGTCAGCAAATCTTAGCTGATGCTGTTGGTAATGCAGCAGAAACAACTATGTTGAGGGCCTCTGCAGTTAAGTCAGAGGTTCTTAACAGGAAGATGATTGATACCATTCATAGAGTTTTTTAAAATACAAGTGCCTAAGTCCTATTCCAGATGCTTTGTACCTGATGTACAAAAATGAATAAGATTTAGTCTCTGTCCCCAGAAACTCATAGCATAGTGGACACTCACCAAGTGTCAGAGAGAAGAGATCATTTTCCATGGGTAGTTTGGGAGAGAAGGGCTTGAGTTAGCATTTTGTGAGTGGAAAGAAAACTAATTAGGTCTACTTGGAGCTCTGGTAGCATAGTGGCTAAGACACTTGCCTGCTAACCAGACGGCTGGCGGTTCAAACCCACCAGCCACTCCTCGGAAGGAAGGTTGGGCAATCCTACTTCCGTAGTGATACTGCCTTGGAAACCCAAGGGAGGGGTCGCTATGAGTCGGGTTTGACTCGACGGCACATAACAACAACAACAACAAGTTTTCTTTGCTTACTGTAGTCACTTGGAAGGAAGATGCTGGAGGGTGTGTAGGCCATTAACTTTGAGATACCCTTGCCTTATGTTCTAATATGCAAGAACTGAAGTTATACAGCTGTTTATTTAACCAACAGTCCCAAACTTCTCACATCTAAGTGAATGTGCCCTACTATGGAGTTGCCTTGGGAAACCAGATAGTATGATTTTCAGCTGTCATTGCTGAAATATCTCTTTGCTCTATTTGAACACTGCCTTCAAAACAAGTTTAGGAGCCCCACAAGAAAGCCAAGCTCATTGATTTAGTTCCAGAAGACATATGGCTCTTCCCCAAGATAAAGATAAGCTAACATGAAGAATATTCAAAAGGTTCAGAATGTATGTGGGAGAAGGGTCTAGAAAAGTTTAAAGCCACTAGCACATCCTTGAAATAAATATCTAAGTTTGCAAGGGTGCAAACTGACTTTGGTATGAGTATATGCATACATACGAATGTGCCTGATTTTTTTTTTTTTTAATGAATCAAATATGACCATACTTCACCAATGTCATACTGTCAACATGAGGCCTTAACAGCTGGCTTTAGACCTTCAGGTTGCATCATGGCTGTATGAGATGTGCATTTGTGTGAAGTTCAGTGAAGAACAGTCTTGTAATAGGTGATGTGTGGGTGATTGGGGAAAAAAAATTTTTTTTACCTTTTTTTTTTCTTTTTTGACTTGTCTAGTTCCCAGTGCGGTTCCTCAGAATCTGTCATTAGAAGTGAGAAATTCAAAGGTAAAACTTCATATTGCTGCTGTTCATTTTTACTACTCTGTTATTAAATCTCAGAAGGGCTTATGGAGAAGATGATTCTGTGGGAGGTTATCAAAACAAATGAATGTCAATCTTACAATAATCTACTTTTAAAAATACTAAACGTAAAAGTTAGAACTTAACTATAACAATCAGGCAGAGAAATAAGGTGACATAGGTATTACACTTGCCAATGAAGCTGGACTTAGAGATCATCTCTCGATAATTCTATTCAACTTTACTGCCTTTCTCTGATGCCAAAATTGCTTTAGCCTTTCTTCAAATAAATTACTATTATTATGTAAAGCATGACATTCTAGATCTTACTGGTCCACGACCTTGGTGATGTGGCAGAAAGAAATAAGTGGTGCCTGATCACATCATCCCTTAAAAAAAAAAAAAAAAAAAAAAAACTCACTGCCATTGAGTCAGATCATTGAGTCAGTCACTCATAGTGACCTCTCCTTGGGTTTCTGAGGCGGTATCTCTACGGAAGTAGATTGCCCAACCTTCCTTCCGAGGAGTGGCTGGTGGGTTTGAACCTCCAGCCTTCTGGTTAGCAGTCAAGTGCCCTAGGCACTGTGCCACCAGAGCTCCTACATAGTCCCTTAGGACTGTGAACTGAGCCACTGTGAATCCATGGCAGACATCTGTCAGATTGGTTGCATGTGCTCAGACCATCCCTCCTGGTCAGGTTTCACACACTGTATGTTTAGGGCGGTGCTTGCCTCTCTAAGGTCCAGAGCCCCTTCTGGGCTGTATTGACAACTGAGATATTTCAGCCCTTTGAAAAGTACTCCAGGACTCGTTTTCCTCTTTAAGAAACAAATATCTGTTAATTGATGATCCCTTTTTTGAAGAGTTTTAATTAGAAATATTTTTATTTCAGCCATTCCACACTAGAGACGGGAAAGAACCTTTACACCTAATAGTAATTTTCTTCCTGATCCAAGCAAATGCCTCTGCTCTACTTATATTTTCCTTCTGAAAACTTTTCTGAGACTTTTGCTCAATGTCTTCATTCTGGTAAAATAGGCAATAGATCAAGGGCCTAACATATGCTACCCATATAGATCATCTTCCCATTTGGTCATTGAGGGTTTAAAATGAAATGTTTTTGAGTGATTAAATAACTTTATAAAACTCTGGGCACCCTGCTGCCTTTATTTTCTTTCCCTTTGACACAGTGAAGTTAGGGCAATCATGCATGAAACACTTTGGGCCTAGTTTTTTATGTATTCAGTCTTCTACCCATAATCTTGTCTTTCTCAGAGTATTATGGTTCACTGGCAGCCTCCTCCTCCAGGCACACAAAATGGGCAGATTACAGGCTACAAGATTCGTTACCGAAAGGCCTCCCGAAAGAGTGATGTCACCGAAACCCTGGTAACTGGGACACAGCTGTCTCAGCTGATTGAAGGTAAGCTGCTTTGCACATAAGCAAAAGCTGGGAAGGGATGTCTTTCTCAGACACTGAATTATGCTCGTTTAATGACTGCTGTGTGCTGTTGACCTATACAAACAAGTGTTTCAAATGATTTTTAATGGTTCAGTCTACTTCTGACTCAATACGGGTTAATGAAAAACATTCTTACAGGGTCCACCATTCTGATTGGTGAGATTGTGTTTGATTTTTATTTCCTTGTGTTTTTCTGTATTTTCCAAATTTTCTTTTTTGAATATATAGTGTTTTTTTTGTAACCTGAAAAGAAGAAAAGCCAAGCTATGTAAGTGAAGACATTACTCCCCTTGATCTAGTTGGTTACAGAGGTCTATGAAATGATTTTTATAACACTGACACTATTCATATGCTTATGGACCTGAAACAGTATTTGTGAATAGCTGCAGCAGTGCAATAATTTTACCTGCTAGGGACACTATAAAGTTTTAGAACATTCTATTAGAGATAGCTCCTTTCATACTGGTTTTCTTGTGTGTACAACACAGCAAGTGCCATACCTGATGAAAACAAGTCCCAGTGCATGTTGAATATGGTTTTCCCTTGCAGATCAAAGAGAATTCCCCATCTTTCTCCCTCAAGTAGGGGAGGTAGGGTTGACTGAGTAAAGCAAGTTCTTTTGTAGAAGGAGCATGGGAGGAAGATAGAGTGCCTTTTCTCCCTTTAGATGGCAAAACTATGCTTACAAAGAAAAGAGACGGATGCCCTTAAGTTGTCCTTACTCTGTAGTGGTTTACACAGATGTTTAATATGGCAAAACTGACTGGAGTCTGAGCATAATCTGTCCTGTCCACTCCTACATTAGTTTAGTAATGTCTAGACTCTGTCCTCCTCAGCTGCATATGGCTCAGCCCTAGCACCCTGTCCTTAGCCAAGGGGAGTAAACTCACTTGGGCTGTGCCTAGTGGTGCACTGCCTCAGCTGCATTGCCTTAGTTTTTCAACTTAACAAAATTACCTAACTATGTTTCATAAGCAAGGAGATGAATTTGAATCTAATATGTTTACATTCAAGGAGCTCTGGTGGCACTGTGGTTAAGGTATTGGGCTGCTAACCAGAAGATAGTTGGTTTGAACCCACTAGCTGCTCCGTGGTAGGAAGATGAGGCAATCTACTTCTGTAAAGATTCACAGCCTTGAAAACCTGGTCAGGGTCGGTTTGAGTCAGAATCAAATCAATGGCAGTGGGTTTGGTTTGGTTTTTATGTGTGCATTCAACAGGTCTGAATTATTGCTGTGTGATAATAACAGGGAAGGTTTAGTCATGAGATAAAAGCTCTGATTCAACTGATTTTTGCCGGGAATAGCCAAAAGCAGAGTTGGTTGAAAAGAAATATAAGAAGTAAAGGTACTGTCATTATTATCTAAGCCTTGAGAATTAATTTCATCACCCTTTGAAAATTCTAATTTTCATTACATTATATCTCTCCTGAGTAGATATTGAAATGAAAGGATTCTAGAAGTTTGGCATCAGCCACTTCCTGTGCCTGCAGGGACCAGGTTATTGAAAGAATCAAAATCAGGGGTTAAAAAGTATAATTCTCTTCTTTATAAGTAAAAATTTCTAAAAATTGAGAGAGCCACTGACTATGGAAATCTATGCTCAAGTAATCCAGCTTTCTTCCTTATTCCTCATCTCACAAATAGGATTGACTTCATTCAGATTAAAATAAGGTAGATGTTTGGCTCTGAGGACATCTTCCAGTCTTTTAGTTTCTTCCCATGAGCCCTGTATCTCGAAGCTGCAGTAGGTGGAATCTCACTAAGGCAGCATTACAGTGAAACTGGTCAAGGGTGTTCTCTAGAGTCATTCTCTGATTTTACTCTTACAGCAGAAATAGCATTTCCCATCCGTGATGCTTCGATTTGAATATTTAATGATAGATATTGTGTTCAGGCAGGTGTTCTTAGTGATAATAATATAAAAATAAAAAGTACAGTCTTATGAGGAGACTGTTTTCTCAATGGAACATTTGATATGTAAGGAAAATGCCATTTTTATAGTAAAGATAGCTCTTTGTTTCTTGCATTACAAATTTAAATTCTTGCATTTAAAAATCATCTTGAGATTCATTTGTTTAACAAATTTTTCTTGGACTTTTTTTAGCATGTGCTGGGACTGGGGATACAGTGCTGGGCAAAAACAGAGATCCTTGCCCTCTTAAAGCATTAACTCAAAGGTTGAAAAGTGTTAGGGCAAAATATGGATTACTAAGAGCCTATACCAAACAATATATTATATGATTAAACTAAGTTTTAGCTGGAAGTAAGTATCCTTTCTTTTTTTGTACCGCTGTCTCTTAAGATATTTACCACATTCTGCCATATCTTTGTGTTATGTATTTTGTGCCTTAGTTGTATGTAGCCTATGAACTCTGTAGGTTACTTAGAGGGAGAGGAACTCTTACCTTCTTTTACTCATAATTCACGTTCACTCACTTGCTTACTCTCTCATTCTCACTCTTAAATTCTAACCTCTTCCCAAAGAGGAGGGAATGATAATCTGATAATAATCTGATTAGTTACATTCTTTGGAGACCTTGATTGAGCTGTGTTTGTGAGTAGTCCAAGTAACTGTCAGCAGTCATATGTGTAGCCCCCTCTAGCACTTTCTGGAGATGTGGAGAGGAAGCAGGAAGGGAACTAACTTGGTCCCAGCCATTTTACTCCTTTATCTTTCTTGTTCCTTGTCTTCTTGCGGCTAGACGGATTCAGTATGTTCCTGAAGAGAACAGAACCATCTCTCCCCTCATACCATGTTACAGTTTTGATTAACTGAGCCTAGACACATCCTTTTATCATACTTAACTCCATCTGTATGCTGAACAAATACTCTGAAAAACTGGACTACATGTGGAAAAACGTGACATCAGGATTAGAGGAAGACTCATTAACAACCTGTAATATGCAGATGGCACAGCCATGCTTGCTGAAATTTAAGATGACTTGAAGCACTTACTGATGAAGATCAAATACTACAGCCTTCAGTATGGGTTATATCTCAACATAAAACAAAAATCCTCACAACTGGACCAGTAAGCAGATATGATAAATGGAGAAAAGATTGAAGTTGTCATGAATTTCATTTTACGTGGGTCCACAATCAATGCCCATGGAAGCAGTATCCAAGAAATCAGATGACATATAGCATTGGGCAAATCTATTGCAAAAGATCTCTCTGAGGGACTTATCTCTAGAATTTATAGAAAACTTCAACACCTCAATAACAAAAAGACAAATAATCCAATTAAAAAATGGGCAGAAGACATGAATAGACACTCCACCAAAGAGG
>NW_006921820.1:5185946-5242096 GCF_000298275.1 Orycteropus afer afer | reverse complement strand
GTTAGCAGTCAAGTGCTTTAGCCACTATGCTACCAGAGAGATGCAAATCAGAACAACAATGAGATACCATCTTGCCCAGCACTAACAGCAAAGTTCAACAAGATGGAAAATAACAAATGTTGATGAGGATGTGGAGAAATTGGGACTCTCCTACACTGCTGGTGGGACTGCAAAATGGTACAACCAGTGTGGAAAGCAGTATGGCGATTCCTTAAAAAGTTGGAAATAGAAATACCATTTGCTCCAGCCATTCCATTACTAAGTATATATCCTAAAGAAGTGAGAGCCATGACAAGAACAGACATAGGCATACCCATGTTCATCGCAGCATATTTACAGTAGCAAAAAGTTGGAAGCAATCTAGGTGTCTATCACCTGAGGAATGGATAACCAAACTGTGGTACATACACACAATGGAATACTATGCAACCCTAAAGAATAACGTAGAATCTGCTAATCACCACATAACATGGATGAACTTGGAGGACATTATGCTGAGTGAAATAAGTCAATCACAGAAGGACAAATATTGTATTAGTCCGTTATTGTAAAAGTCAAGGAACAGTTTATATATGGAAGGAAGTTTTCTTTCTTGGTTACCAGGGGTGGGAGGGTAGGGTAGGGAACACTGTTTGTTAGATAGATAGACATAAGTATTGATTTGGGTGAAGAGAAGGGCAGTGTACCAAATATGAGTGATCAACATGTAGCGTTGAGGAAGAGGAAGACAGAGAGAGGTACATGGGAGGTGCAGACAACAAAGATGAACCTTTTTGCACATACAGTACTGCGTTGTCAGTGAAGGCCAACTCGGGTATACGGGTGGATAGATGGGTGGACAGGCTGAACTATTAGGTATGTCTATGTAGCAGGGAGTGTACCCAAGACCATGTATAGGGTTGGCAGACAATGGTTCAGTAAGAACTCCCAGGGGTATAGTAGAGCTGACAAGGGACAAGGTTGTAGTCATTTCTTGGTCACACCAGCTACCCAGAGGGACCGAGTAGTTGAACCTGTGGGCTCAGGACCACAGTCACAGGGGACATCAAGCTCAACTGGCATAACGTACTACACAAAACATTTTCTGCCTCCTACTTTGGCCTGTAGTGACTGGTATCTTAAAAGCTTGCAAGCAGCCATCTAGATGCAGCGGTGGGTCTCTCCTCATCCAGAGCAAAGAAGAATGAAGAAAACCAAAGATTCATGGAAAGAATTAGTCCTAGTGACTGGTACACCATGTGATCCTCAGCCTATACGAGTATGAGACCAGAAGAACTAGATGGTGCCCAGCTACCACTGTCAGCCACTTGGAAGGGGATCTATGTAGGAGATCTGGATAGAGAGGGAGAACAGTGTGGAACAAAACTCAAAATCATTTGGGAAAAAAATAAAAAAAGGGAGACCAAGTTTGCTTGTCTGATAGAGCCCAGTGGAACCACTGAGACTATGGTCCATAGCTGCCCTTCAGGTCTGGAATTGAACCCACACCTGTGGCTTCCACCCAAATAAAAGACAGGCATAAGAGTTGAACATGTACCTCAGGTAGATACATCCCTTGGAGAGAACAATCATGGGAGAAAGAAGGGCTGTTTATGCACAGGGAACAGGGAGACAGTTCAGGGGGCAGGAGTGCATGGAATGATGGACACGGAAGAGGTAACTATCAGGAGGAAGTGGGAGAGGCAGTGTTGCATTGGGGTAAACTGTTGATGACATCAGACAACGTGTATGTGAACTGCTGTATGAAAAGTGAATTTGCTCTGTAAACTTCCACCCAAATCACAATTAAAAAAAAAAAAAAAAGATTTCTTTGACTTGTTAAAAAGCAAAGATGTCTCTGAAAACTAAGGTGCACCTGACCCAAGCCATTTTCAGTAGCCTCATTTGCATGTGAAAGCTGGACAAATAATAAGGAAGACCGAAGAAGTGATGCATTTGAATTGTGATGTTGATGAAGAATACTGAAAATACCATGGACTGCTAGAACAACGAACAAAATCTGTTTTGGAAAAAGTACACCTGGAATGCTCCTTAGAAGTGAGAATGGCCAAGTTTTGTCTTGCATACTTTTGTCATACTGTCAGAAAGGATGAGTCCCTGCAGAACTCTTGGTAGAGGGTCATTGAAAAAGGGGAATATCCTCCATGAGGTGGATTGACACAGTGGCTGTAACAGCAGGCTCAAGCATAGCAAAGATGGTGAGGATGGTGCATCACTGGGCAGTGTTTTGTTCTGTTGTACGTAGGGTCGATATGAGTGGGAGCCACCTCAGTGGCACCTAACAGCAACAACAGACACATCTTGCAGCCTGTCAGAGTTTGATTGGAGTTTTTGTTCTTTGCTGCTGGCCACAGAATCTAAGATTTGGATATGGGGAGATAGAGTAGCTTTTCATAAGTTTTATAAGATCTAGCACAACACCTATAGTATTTAAGTACTCTAAAAATGTATGCATGAATATGAGTAACTGCCTGTATTATTTTTTACTGTTGCTGTGCTTTGTAGGTAGACATTTATATCTGGATCTTTGTTACCTTCAATACATGGATAAATCATGTGCTTTGTTAGTTGGTGTTAAATACGAAAGATTACATAATAGATTTGTTTTTTTCTCTTTACTTACTATATTTACATATGGGCGACTAAGTTGAGAAATAGATATCTAGGCCATTGCTATGATTACCTAGTGCTGCTCTAACAGAAATACCACAAATGGGATGGCTTAAACAAACAGGAGTTTATCCTCTTACAGCTTTGGAGGCTAGAAGTCCGAGTGCACATTGCCAGCTCTAGGGGCTGGGTGAAAGCCCCTCAATCTTGGGCTGCTGGCTTCTTATATACTAGAAGGAGACCACATTTCTAAAGCAGCTACTTGGCTGCTCCAGTAGATTCCTCCATGGAGTTAATTGCCAGTCTTACTGTGGCAATTATTCAGCTGCCCAGCCATTCAACCAGGCCCAGCCAAGTTGACACACAACCTTAACTACTACAGTTCCACCCCTTGTCAACTTAGCACCTGTACAGATCTTCATTGGGTGGCATTTGTGCAGATCTCCTTCACTGGGTGGCTCGGGTCCTCTAGTTCCTCTGAGTGGCAGCCTCACTCCCTTGGTCTGGCAGGTCCCGTTCCTCTATCTCTTGGGCATGGCAGCCCTGCCCCCTCACTCTTGGGCAGTGGCTATGGCTCCATCCCATTGGCTCACATGAACGAGCAGCCGCACAATCCAGAACCAAGTTGGTGACACTCTGACTCTTTGAAACCTAGGAGGCTGTGGGGGTTCTACCCCCAAAGGCCATGGTCCTACCCTTGAGGCTGGGACAGCTCTGCTTCCAGTTTCCTTGGTCTCTCTGCTTCTGCCAATTAATGCCTGAGGGCAACCCACTTCACCCGGAATCTTCCTGCCCAAAGACACTTAGCTTTCTTGCTCCATGGGCTGGCCATCCTGGCATAGAGAAGCCATCTCATGCTGATCTCTACCAATTAACACCTGAAGGCAGCCCACTTTGCCAGGAAGCCACCTACCCAATAGCATCCAGCTTTCTCCTCCATGGGTTGGTAAGGCTTTCACTGTCTTATGCCATTCTCTTGACTCTGTTCCAGCCGTCTCATGCCGATCTCTTGGCTCTGCTCCTGCCATCTCATGCCACGTGCCAGGGTCACTCTGCCACAGTCTTGGGTCAAGGATGCACTCCACTCATGTTTCCACATTTTAGATATCTGTCAGAGCAGCACCCCACTCTCTCGATACCATACTCTGTTCTGGTTACCTAGTGCTGCTCTGACAGAAATGCCACAAAAGGGATGGCTTGAACAAACAGTTTATTCTCTTATAATTATGGAGGCTAGAAGTCCAAGTTTTCAAAGTGCCAGGCTTCAGGGGGTGGGAGAAAGCCCCTCAACCTTGAGTTTCAGCTCTGCCTCCTGCTCCTGGCCCACTGAAGCTGGAGGTTTTTCTTCATTCAGACAGCTGCTGACTGTTGAGGCTGACAAACCCAAGGTTGACAAGTACAAAGGCATAGTCCCAGTGTTACCAAATAACATGGGAGGCCACTAATTCACATCCAGAAGAAGTCCAAGATTGGTAGGGCATGGCAGGCTGCTGAATGAAGACTTGGCTACATGCAGCGTTCAAGCAGGCCAAAAAGCTGGAGACCTTCCTCAAAGCTGCCTCTTGCATACCGGAAGCAGCCCACATCCCTAAAGCAGCTACTCAGCTGCTCCGGTAGATTCCACCATGGAGTTAATTACCAGTCTACCATGGGGAATAACTACATCCAGCTGCCCAGCCATTCAACCAGGCCCAGCCAAGTTGATACACAACATTAACTACCACAGCCATATTTGGTATTAAATTTCTTTTTGGTGGGGTGGGGTGACGTGGTGTGGCATGGCTCAGAGAGCAGAGGTAGCCTGATAGAAGGAGCTGCATTTTTCTGGTTTTTGGTATCTTCTGAGATCAACTGATGCTGTTCCTTTGTTGTAACTCTTTAATTATCTTTGGCTTCTTTTTGGCCTTAGGTTTTTTAGTAACAAAATGAAGAGACTGGATTAAGTGATTGCTCAGGTGCCTTCCAGCTTTTAAAATAAAATATCATAATCTCATGGAAGCTTTACTCATTTCCATTTCTCTTGGGATATGTGGGCTTCAGCCTCTGCTTTAGAGATGGGAGCTACTCTGTCATTGAGCAGACATTCTATGTTTTGCTGCTTCTGTGTTAACCTTTAACTGAAACTTTATCAAGGTATAATAGTCATGTACGTGCTCCCCATAAAGTAGAATATTCAGATCTTACTGACTTGGTGGATGAAATATTTGCTTTAATGAGCAATTAGTAATGCTTTGTTTTCCCAAAGCTTTTGTTTCAGCTTTTTTGTTTTTTTTGTTTCTGTATTTTTCCCTTGTTTGGGTCTCAGGTCTTGATCGTGGGACTGAGTATAATTTCCGAGTGGCTGCTTTTACGATCAATGGTACAGGCCCAGCTACTGACTGGCTGTCTGCTGAAACTTTTGAAAGTGACTTAGACGGTAAGAACAACAATTGACTGAGTTGACACGTTCTGAGTACATAATGTATCAAATGAGTCAAATTAGAAAGCCACAGACTTTTGAGTTATGTGTCTTAAATCTGTGAGCTTTAGTGTATTAATCATCCTGTAATGCAGCTGGAATGTATTTCTTGCAGTGGCTTTTAGAGGACTGTTCCTTTAAACAGACCCAAAACAAATAAAAATTAGATAGTGCTCTGGGTCTGTTTTTCAGCTAGGCCATTAAGTGGATGGATGAACTAAAATTGAAAACTGAGGCACATAAATCATGTCTTTATTTCATTTGCAATTCTCTTTTTACCTAAGTCCTGGACACTGCTTTTTTTCTCACCTGTTTGTTAAATGAGTGGCTCCAAGTGGGTGTGTCTGTGTGGCACCTGTATCAGTGACAGGTGTTGGATTTGGGAGACAAAAGAACTGAGTTTAATTCTCAGTCTCAGTTTACTAATTTTTAAACTAAGGTAGTAATTTATGCCTTGAAATAATGTATGTGAAAGATACTGTGCAAATTGCCAGCTTTTTAAGCCTCTTAGTCTCTCACCATTTGAATCAATTTGTGGTTCTAAAGTTTCATAATTTCTGACTTATCATATTACTCAGGGGAATAAAAATTCATTACTATTGCTGTAATGTGATGCTTGTCCAGCTGTTGACAACAGGATTCTAATTACTCAGTATTTACGCCTTTCTCATTCTACCTGGCAGAGTTTGGAGCTGGGATGTGGGGCCAAGAAGTATAGGCAATTATTGAAAGGCAATTTATTTGCTTTTCTCCATTGAGCAGACATTCTTGAATCTCTCTGTCTTCTCTTTCCAAATTAATATTGCAATGTCTTTTATTTTCTAACCATGGTGTCAGAATCCATGATAGCAGTAAGGATGGTTAGATTTTGTTTTCTTCCTCGAATTCAATAAAACTATGGGCCATATTTCACTGTACATACAAGTTCTCTTTACACTCTTGGGCATAATGGAAAGAACTGAGGCCCAAACAATTTGGCAGGGGGCAAAGCACCATTCCCAAGGATGATGAACTACCCTAAAGGAAAAGGTGGGTCTCATCTTGCTTTTCTATTTTCCTTCCCAGAAACTCGGGTTCCTGAAGTGCCTAGTTCTCTTCACGTGCGCCCGCTTGTCACTAGTATTGTAGTAAGCTGGACTCCTCCAGAGAACCAGAACATTGTGGTCAGAGGTTATGCCATTGGTTATGGCATTGGCAGCCCTCATGCCCAGACCATCAAAGTGGACTATAAACAGCGCTATTATACTATAGAAAATCTGGGTAAGTATGCTAAATACGGGAAGTCATTGTGCATGTGATTTTTTTTTCCTTTTTAACTTTTTATTTTGTAATAATTTGATTTTTACAGAAAATTTGCAAAAATAGTATAAACCATTCTTATACATCCTTCACCCAGATTCCCAAAGGCTCACATTTTAACCACATTTATTTTACTATTCTCTGATATACACATGTTTTTCTGAACCATTTTGAAGTTACAGACATGATACCCTCCTACCCATTAATATTTTAATGCACACCTCCTAAAAATGGTGTATTTTTTTAATGTAACCACAGTACAATTATCAAAATCAGCACGTTAACACTGAACCCATATCTATGGACTTTATTCACATTTTCCAGTTGTCTTACCTAATGTCCTTTATAACTCTCCCCCCCAAAAAAATTGTTTTCTGGTCCAGGTTATTTAGTTATCATATCTTGTTAGTTTTCTTTGACATAGTACAGTTCCTCAGTCTTTCCTTGTCTCTCATGATGATCACATTTTTTGAAAAGTACAGACCTTTTACATTTTGTAGACCGTCCCTTGGTCTAATATTTCCTCATGATTACATTCAGGTTTGGAATTTTCAGAAAGAATAGCACAGAAGTATTGTTGGTGCATCATAACAGGAGCCAGTTGATATCTATTTAGCTTGTTGCTAGTGATGTTAACATTGATTACTTGCTTAAAATGATATCTGCCAAAATTTTCCACTATAGTTATTATTTTCTATTTTGTAATTAATGATTGCCTTGTGGGGAGATGCCTTGAGTCTTTGTAAACTTCCTATTTTTCATCAAACTTTGACCTGCTAGTTTTAGCATCTAAGTTGTTGTTGTATGTCATCGAGTTGATTCTGACTCAGAGCGAGCTTTTGGTCGTTGTTATTACTATGATATTTTCCAAATAGTGATTTTACAATTCCATTATTCCTTCTTCCTTTGTTAGCATTCTAAGATAAGGAAGAGCTTTCCTTCTCCCTCACAGGAAGAGGATGGCTAGTGAGAGCTTCTTTTTCTGGCCCCTGTGTCCATTTGACCTCTCTTGTCTATCTTTGAACACTTTTCTTTTTGACAAATTAAAATGTCCCAGGTTCATTTGATATTTTCCTAGCCTCAGTCCTGTAATCACCCTTTTCTCCAAGGAACTCTGGTTTCTTTTATGAAACATGATATTTAAAACCCAAGATACAAACAGTGTATGTGCTTATTGTTAGTGGGGTAGAAAATCCTAAGAAACCAACAAAAAAGCTACTAAAACTATAAATGAGCTTAGCAAGGTTGCAAGATACTGTTTTTGTTTGTTGCTGTCAAGTCAGTTCAAACTCATAGCCAATACCATGTGACAGAGTAGAACTGCCCTGTAAGGTTTTCTTGGCTGTACTTCGTGGAAGCAGATTGCCAAGTGTCTCTCCCACAGAGTGGCTAGGTGAGCTTAAACCACCAATCTTTCAATTAGCAGCCAAATGCTTAACCGTTTGCACCACCAGAGAGTTTAACGAGGTTACAAGATGTCATTATATATAAACAGTTGTATTCTTCTATGCTAATATAAGCCATTGAAAATTGGGATTAAAATAATGATACCATTTACAATAGCATCAAAAATAGGAAGTACTTAAGAACAAATTTACAAAATATGTGCAAGATGTCTAAACTGAAAACTAGAAACATTTGCTAAAGTTTAAAAGAGCTAATTAAATGGAGATACCACATTCATGAATAGGATTGTTCAGAGGACAGTTCTTCCCAATGCAATCACAACTAAAATCTCAGTAGAATATTTTTATGGAAATTGACAAGCTGATTCTAAAATATATACGCAACACAACAACATAACCACTGCCGTGGAGTCGGATCTGACTCATAATGACCCCTCCTTGGGTTTCTGACGCTGTATCACTATGGAAGTAAATTGCCTAACCTTCCTTCCCAGGAGTGGCTGGTGGGTTTGAACTGCTAGTCTTCTGGTTAGCAGTCAAATGCCTTAGGCACTACCCCATCAGAGCTCCCAAAATTTATACAGACTACTGAAAAAAAAAAAAAAAAAAGAGTAGCCAATTTTTTTTTTTTTTTTAAAGAAAAATCAGAGGTCCCACACTACCTGATTTCAAAATTTATTATCAGGTTGCAGTAATGAAGACTAAATCCAAACCATACTCACTGCCACAGTCAATTCTAACTCATAGCAACCCCCATTGGGTTTCCAAGGCTGTAAATCTTTACAGAAGCGGACCGCCTTATCTTTCTTCCACGGAGTGGCTGGTACATTCAAAAGACCGACCTTCTGCTTAGCAGCCAAATGCTTTAACCACTATACTACCAGAGCTCTTTGTAATGAAGACAGTGTGGTGGTACTGGTGTAAAGGTAGGTGTTATAAATCAGTGGAACAAGTCCTGAAATAGATCCATGCCTATAGGATTGAGTTTTGACAAAGGTCCTAAGTAAAGAGAGGCTAGTCTTTGAACAAAAGGTGTGGGAACAATTAGATACCTGTATGGGAAAGCAAAGGTATCTTGACCCTTATCTCACATCATAAACAAAAACAGACCTAAATACAAGAGCTAAACTTATAAAACTTCTTGAAGAAAATATAGTAGAAAAATCTTTGTGATCTTGGGGTAGGCAAGGATTTCTTAGGATGAAAAAGAAAAAAAAAAAATCATGAAAGAAAAAATTTGATGAATTGGACCTTATCAAAATTAAAAATTTCTGCTTTCAGAAAGACATCAATAAATTTAAAAGATGAGCCAAAGATTGGGAGAAAATGTTCTCCATCCAAATACCTGACAAAAGAATTTGATCTACACTACGAAAACAACTCTTATAACTCAGTAAGACAATCTAATTAAAAATGGGTAAAAGATACTTTACCAAAGAAGAGATATTAGTGGACAATAAGCACATGAAAAGATGTTCAACATTTTAATCATCAGAAAAATGCAAATTAAAACCACAGTGAAATACCATTATTACACACCCACTAGAACAGCTGAATTTAATAGACTGACAGTACCAAATATCAGCAAAGATATGGAACAACTGAATCTAGTATTTGCTGGTGGGAACAACTGATAGTACAACCACTTTTGGAAAATAGTTTGGAAGCTTCTTCATATTTACAGTACCCCAAAAGGGGAAATTGCACAAATGTCCATCATAGGTTAATGGTAAATGATGCTATAGCTATACATTGGAATAGCAATTAAAAGCAATAGACTGTTGATACATGAAGCAAAATAAGTAAATCTCACAAACATGCTGAACAAAAGGAACTGAGCATGAGAAAGTAGAATAGGCAAGAACATGGAACCAGGGGTGTGGTAACTTACTGACAGGAGCACAGGGGAACTATTTGGAGTGTTAAAAATGGGGGTGGTAATTACACAGGTATATGTATTTGTCAAAACTCAATGGGTACATTTTACTGCTTATTAATTATACCTCATTATTCATTTGAAAGATAATAAATGAACAATATTTATAATAGGGAATAAGTTTATTTTGGTAAGTTTAATTACCTTTACAAATTGGATTATCATTATAGACTTTTCTTTAAAAGACATCTTTTAATTCAGAATCTGTCCTGACCATATTGTTTTATTCAAATGATTTGTTTGTGAATCATTCCCAAAGCAACTTTATATAACAAATAACTTATCTTCATCCTTTCTAATAGACTGACTATAAGCAGCAATTTAATGCTTTATTAAAAAAAATAAAAAAAAAAACTAGCGTTTCTCTTTTTCCTAGGTTAGCGAGCTAACCTAGGAATTATTTCCCCCACATGGGCAGTCTTAGGAGGCTATTGTGGGAGAGCAAAAGAAAGTTTTGATGGTAGGATAAAGATGTTCCTTGGTGACCGGCCTCCTACTGTTTCCTTTATGCAGCTGTTGAAATGAAAATCTTTTGCACTGTAGGCAGAACATGGTCCTTGACCTTTGGGTGCTTTCAATCTAATAGGGGAACAAAAGAAAAAGACAAGAAACAATGAAGTGAGTAGAAGTGAAGTGTGTTCAGAGCAGGGAAAGCTAGCAGGGCAGAGTAGAGCAGTTAGGGAAGAAACTTTGCTTGAAAGCTTGAGTCAGAATAGCGTTTGAAAACAGGGAGATGAGAAAGAGGACTACATGTTCTAAAGAGAATAACAGGTAGAGAAGAAAAAAGACTGCATATTCAGAAGAAGCAAAACCAGTACATTTGGCATAAGGTATGCTAAAGCACTCTTTGTCCGCATGGATAGAGCTGAGATGCACATAATGTTGAACAAAAGAAACAGGTCAGAGGTGAAGAAGTACATTTAGGAATTCATTTATTCATCAAATTAGAGCTAACTCCTAAACTTCAGATTTATATAAACATCTGCCTACTGGATATCTACACCCAGATATAACCCATATTCAGCTTGTCAAAAATTAAAGTCATTTATCTTCTCCACCAAACCAGTCAGTCACTCAACAAATATTTAATGAAAACCTACAACATCCCAGACACTGTGCCAGAGAGAGCAGGGAATCAACAGACATGGTTCCAATTAATACAGATAATACCATTACAAAATAATTGAAATTGTTCAGAGTAATGAGGAAGAGAAAGGGCTATTTAACTAGGATCTAATCCAGTCTTGAATGTACCCTGTCAGATGAACAGGTGTTACCTAGATAGAGGGAGGACAGGAAATATCCCTGGCATAGGGAACAGCTGCACATGTGAAGGCCTAGTGGTGGGAGAGAGCATAGTACTCAGTGAACTGAGTAGTGGCCAGTGGTGATGGAGCATGGACAACAAGACAAAAAGTGGTGAGGATGAGACTGTTGGCAGGAGCCAGGCCATGCAGTACCTGATAAAGTATTTTAAGAATGTTAAGAATTTGGGATTTGATTAAAATACTTGAAGGTATTTTAACAGGGTGTTGGACATATTACGATTTACCTTTTTAAAAGAATCAATGAATGTTTGGGGAGAATGAATTTGAAGATAGCAGACGTAGAAATGCAGAGACAGACAGGCATCAGAATGGTCTGGGCAGCAGTGGCACTGACTTGAAGCAGTTGATATGAGAGAGAAGGAGCAAGGGAGTGAAATGAAGATGTATTTGGTAGGTAGGATCAGCAAGGCTTGACAATTGTTTACTCATAGGGGATGAGGGAGAGGGAGGGAAGAAAGAAGAGAGATTTGAGACACATCCAAGTGCAGAGCCCAAAACAGGCAGTTGAACATAGGTATGGTTCTCAAAGAAAAGTCTGCACTAGAGATGTGTATTTGCATTCAGTGATACATCAGTGATAATCAAAGCCAAGGAAATGAATGAAAGCACACACAGAGAAAAGTATCAACAGAAGAGGGCCTAGAATGAAGCCTTGAAAATTAGTATCATGGCTGCTCTGCCTCTGTTCTCAATCTCAGTGAATAGCTTTACCATCTACCATGTTGGCCCAAATCAACTCCTTTTCCTCACCAGCCAAGTACTAAGTCTTGTTGATTATATTTGTTGTCACTTCTCTCTGACATGGAAAAAAAACAGATGCCTCTCTGTTGTCCATTGATATCTAGAGAGTGTGTGGCCCATAAGCAAAGAAGCTATTTTAAACTATGACAATAAAGCAGGCCACTTGAAATGTGGCTACTTTGGGAAACTGCCTGTGGGTGGAATGGGTTAGCGCCTCATCCTAGAACACTTCTACCAAGCCCAACCCAACTCTTTATTTGCAAAACCAGATATTTGGAGTACCCATACTAAACCTTACATGGATCAGAAATGTGATCATTTTAGAGTCTTCTTGATTTACCTCAGCCAGTTGGAAAATGGTAGCATAGTGGCTAAGACACTTGCCTGCTAACCAGATGGCTGGCGGTTCAAACCCACCAGCCACTCCTCGGAAGGAAGATTGGGCAATCCTACTTCCGTAGTGATACTGCCTCGGAAACCCAAGGAGGGGTCGCTATGAGTCGGGGCCAACTCGACGGCACATAACAACAACAACAACAGTTGGAAAATGAATACCATTCAACCTATTCAACATCCTCTCTTTTCTGTCAGTCTCAATAGTAGCATTTTTATGATCTCCCAGAGACTATCTCTTAGTCTGGGACAGCATTCTGGCCAGTCTTATGTTACCTGTAGCATCATCTCCAGGCCAATCTTAACTCCAGCATCATCTCCAGGCCAACTCAAAGTAGAATAGTTTAAATCCTTGGCCATATCTTAATCAACTAAGAAGTCATCATAATTGCTAGATGAAGTTCAGGGGTTTCTGGATTTGAATGCCCCCTAGAAGGTTAAGGACATTCAGCAGTTACTGGGTTCACAGTTCATCTCTTACTTCTCTATTTTGGGTATCCCAATCTCTGTCCTCCTTCAGGCTGGAAAGGAGTTTATTTAGTTCCACACTCCTCCTACAGGCTACAAACACGTGACAATCCTATTTATTCACTGTTTTCCAAGCTCCTGTGCCACACAGTGAATGTGATTAAACATGCTGTTTCAGGTGCCATTGAGTTGATTGCAACTCACAGTGACCCTGTGTACAACAAAACGAAATACTGCCCAGTCCTGCACCATCTGAACAATCTTTGCTGTGCTTCAGCCCATCGTTGTAGCCACTTTGTCAATCCATTTTGTTGAGGCTTATTGTGATCAACAACAGTGTCCTGCCCTAACAGAAAGTGGCACATATGAGTGGCTTTAACATACGGTTTTATTCTCTCACAGTTTAAGAGGCTGAAAGTCCAAGTTCATAGTGCCAGCTCTAGAGGCTGGGTGAAGGCCCCTCAACCTTGGGCTTCAGCTCTGCTTCTTGCTCCTGGCCTACAAAACCTGGAGACTTCTCTTAACTCAGACACTTGCTGGCTGCTAAGAGTGACAAACCCAAGGTCAACAAATATAATGGCACGGTGTCAAGATTTACCAAACAACATGGCAGGCCACTAGTTCAAGTCCATAGACACTCCCAAGATAGGCAGGAAACATGGCAGGCTGCTGAATGAAGACTCGGCTACATACAGGGTCCAAGCATGCCAGAAAACTCAAGACCATTCCCAAAGCTGCTGCTTATTAACTGGAAGCAGACTACATCCCTAAGGCAGGTACTCAGTTGCTCACTGCACATTCTACCATGGAGTCGATTACTAGTTTCATCATGGGAAATAACTACACCCAGCTACCCAGCCACTCAAAACCAGGCCCAGCCAAGTTGACACACAACTACCACAAGGGTCTTCCACTTTTTCTCTGACCCTTCACTTTACCAGGCATGATAATCATTCTCCAGGGACTGGTCCCTTCTGACAACATGACTAAAGTAGGTGAGGGAAAGTCTAGCCATTCTTGCTACTAAGGAACATTCCAGTTGCACTTCTTCCAGGACAGATCTGTTCATTCTTCTGGCGGCACACGATATTTCCAGTACTCTTCGCCAACACCACAGTTCAAAAGCAGTTCAGTTCTTTGGTCTTCTTTAGTCATTGTCCAGCTTTCCCATGCATATGAGACAATTGAATATACTATGGCTTGGCTGAGGTACACCTTAGTCTTCATAGTGACACCTTTGCTCTTCAGCACTTTAAAACCAAAAAAAAAAAAAAAAAACCCAACACTGCCATCAAGTCAATTCCAACTCATAGTGACCTACTTTTCTGGGTTTCTGAGGCTGTAAATTTTTATGGAAGTAGATTGCCCACTCTTCGTTCCATGGAGTGACTGGTGGGTTTGAACCACCAACCTTCTGGTTAGCCCTCAAACACCTTAGGCACTATACCACCAGAGCTCCTTTCAGCACTTTAAAGAGGTCTTTCAAGAGTGGCAGCATTAAACCACGATAGGGAGCTAAACGAAAGAGTCATCCTCCACACCTTGGACTAACTCCTGGAAGTTGACCTCAGACAATTTTTTTGTACTGCATGGCTTTCATCTGTGCATCTTTCCCCACCCCAAAATAATCTCACATAAAAAGTAAAAAAAATCTCCCTTCCTGACTTCGTCTGCAGTAAGATCATGCACAGATCTGCTTTAATTTTTTTTTTTTTTAATTTTACAGTGAGGAATTCTAAGTGCTTCAACTTCTTTTTTTTCCGTCAGATCCCAGCTCCCACTATGTTATTACCCTGAAAGCATTTAACAATGTAGGAGAAGGCATCCCTCTGTATGAGAGTGCTGTGACCAGGCCTCACACGGGTAAGTTATCCTGTCTACCCTGGTTTTCTGCGCTTTTTCCAGGAGCTTAAGTAAGGCGATCCCTGAGTTACAAACTAAATCTGTTCCTAAGTGTGTCTTTAAGTCGAATTTATAGGTAAATCAGAAACAGATGCATACAGTTATTTAGCCTTACTTGAGTGCAAGAAAAGGCTCCAAGCCTTTTCAATGATTTAAAAACTGCATGTGCAGCAAGTAAAGGTGATTATGATGAAGAATTTGTTGCAAGTGGGGGTTGGTTCAGTTGTTTCAAAGTGAGGGTAAATTTACCTAATATCAAAAGACAAGTAGGGGTTGCCTGTAAGTGGAAAGTTCGTAACCTGGGGACTTAATGTAGTGTGTTGGCCTGAGGCCTGTCTCATAGGTGTCAGTGGAAGGAAACCCACCCACTGCCATTGAGCCAGATCTGACTCATAGTGACCTTTCCTTGGGTTTCCGAGGCAGTATCACTACAGAAGTAGATTGCCCCATCTTCCTTCCGAGGAGTGGCTCGTGGGTTTGAACCTCCAGCCTTCTGGTTAGCAGTCAGATGCCTTAGGCACTACACCATCAGAGCTCCCAGTAGAAGGAAAAGTATATTGCAAATCAGGGTTCAGACTTCAAATGGGATAATGTGATTTCTAACATGCAAAGTTCTGTTAATTCCTGGTTTGCTTTTTGGAAAATATTTGCAGTCCTATCATATAAATGAGGAGCTCTGGTAGCATAGTGGCTAAAGCACTTGACTGCTAACCAGAAGGCTGGCGGTTCAAACCCACCAGCCACTCCTCAGAAGGAAGGTTGGGCAATCCTACTTCCGTAGTGATACTGCCTCAGAAACCCAAGGAGGGGTCGCTATGAGTCGGGGCTGACTTGGCACATAACAACAACAACAACAACATCATATAAATAATTCCATGTAAATATATAACCCATGTTTTTAATGCATTGGTATCCAGAAAGCATTTTTTGGGGGATTTATAGTTATTTTCCCTCTTTTGTTCATGTGAGTTATAACTAAAATGAATAAATGAAAGGATATCCATATCTCTGAAGGAATTACCTAAGTTATGGGTGAGGGCAACAAAGGTGTATGATTGGTAAATCTAACATTTGTTTCACTGGTCATCTGAGTTAGGAAAGTATCTTTGTATTTGTCTTTCCTAAGTTTTATTTGTATTAAGAGTATCAAGTCAGAAGTACTATCCATTTGATCAGCAGTATATTACCAAAAAAAATTAAATATTTTTCTTTGTAATTTTTCTGTTTGAGAGGCCTTTAAAATAAAGGGATATACATATCAATGTAAAATTTCTACAGATACATAAAACATCTCATTTCTATTTGAATGAGAAAATTATTGAAATAAATGTATGAGACTTGCAAATTTTTAAGGGTGCTGAAAACCAGAGAAGTTACAGTTTTCATAAATGTTCTTTTCCATTTGTTTCCCAGAATTTTGAATCTATATTCCCTGCTATGTTTCCTGGAAAGTTTGCATAATAGTGCAAATTTGGCAATATTCTTTTTGAAAAACTAATCTCTGTCATTTTTTAAAAAAAAGCTTCCAGTTAACAAAACCAACACCATTACATGTCTGGTAGTTCTATCCTGATTTCTGTTCCTGTATCCTTAAAATTTATAAATTCTTTAAAAATGTGCTTTGGTATTCTAGAAAGGAAAAAATCCTAGGTCAAAAAGAGGATATTAAAATAAGTGGCTTTCTGTGGCATTCTTATGTAAGCCTCTTATAGAAAAAAGAAAATTTGTAATTATTTTCTTTTATTATAGCTTTGAAAAATAAATCACCTGCTGGCTAGAAATATACAAGGAAATCTTTCTAAGTTATGTAAGCTAGTTATCTTCTCCAGGAGTTAGTACAAATTAAAAAAAAGAATCTCAAATCTAGTGATTTTTGCACCTGAACGTGCATTTTTTGTAACTAATTGGTATATGCCCTGACAATCTTTGAACAAAGCCCATGATTATAATGTACACTGTTCCTCTGTTATTTTTAGTCCTCATTGTGTAGGAACTACACTATGGAGACTATTACTTTAGCTTGGCAATAGATCACAAACAGGCTTTGCAGTTTCAGATTTTGAGTTTTAAGAAGGGCTAGTCACCATAGCTGCATGAGAAACTTGTTTTAAAACTTGAACTTAAAATAAATCAGTGCATGAATACTTTAAAAAACAAACAAACAAACTCAATGCTATTGAGTTAACCCTGACTCATAGCGACCCCTCCTTGAGTGTCCAAGGAGGTATCTCTTGTCCAGTCTTCCTTCCAAGGAGTGGCTGGTGGATTTGAACCACCAGCCTTCTGTTTAGCAGTCAAATGCCTTAGGTACTAGACCACCAGAGCTCCTATACTTTGAAAACCTAACCAAAAAGTTTACGATCCAAATGGATCCTGCTGTGTTACCCTGGGCCCATGGTCCTTAGTGCCTTTGGCTCATCCTAGCCTCTGTTTTGGCTATGATGCTTAGAGAATGTGTTCATTACATAGGGAACAGACCACCACATGGAAATAGACTTTCCTTTCTATCAAATAAGTATTCTGACTTTTAAAGTTCTTAAAGGCTATGCCTCTTGAACCTGTGATAATCATGGCATTTCCCATAACTGATTGGGTTCATCAGTGGGTTGTTCTCTGTACTGAAGCCAAGTACAGCAGCTACTCCATATATGGTGTTAGCTTGCCTTCCTCAAAGAAGAGTAATGCCCTTAAGTTCCTTTTGCTTTATTGGGATGTAAGCCATATCAGTGTACAGTATACAATGTACAGGCAACACCACTCGTGCTGCTTGGGATACATGATTCCTCTTTAATGGCTAGCTGTAAAACAAATGCTGAATGCTAGTTTGGCTTTTTGTCTTTTTTCATAAAATCAAAACTGTTTTGCTTTTATTATTTTAAAAAATTGTTCTGATTTCTTTTGGTTAGTGAAAACACTACTAATAGAGGTCTTGTGTAAAAGTGAGGTGGCATAAAGCAAACTTTTGGAAAATGGGGAATACTTGTGCTGCCTTTAGATATAGGACATAAGCAGATCTGACCTTGACACTGTATGGGTACAGATATCCTCAATACCTAGGCCAGGCTAAGTAAGTTAGGTTTGAAAGTAAGGCTCTTACGTGTCTAGTGATACGTAGTGATAAAATTCACCCACATTTACTGAAATATCAAATAGACCATAAGATTTCTGTTATTTGTCCAGAAATTGTACCCTTGATTTTAAAAGCAATTTTTATCTGTTCATGATCCTTTCCATAAAAGAGATAAAATCGCAAATGATTTTAAGAAAAGTCATTCATGAGTAATATAATCATTGGACTGCCAGATTTTAATATACCTATAGAATGAAATAGAGAATATAGTTAAGTACTGCTTCTCTAGACATTTTCCTGCAGATTTTTCCTGAAAGAACACATGGATCTATTCTTACAAATGAATGATGGCTGTCTTTTAACTCCAGATTCTCTTTCTTTTTCTCCATTTCTCACCTTTCATCCCATTACATTACCTTGCATTTTCCTTTTCTTTTTGTTTACGTTAAAATGCCACTTCCTTTTTTTAATTACTTTCTACCCAGACACTTCTGAAGTTGATTTATTTGTTATTAATGCTCCATACACTCCAGTGCCAGATCCCACTCCCATGATGCCACCAGTGGGAGTTCAGGCTTCCATTCTGAGTCATGACACCATAAGGATTACATGGGCGGACAACTCACTGCCCAAACACCAGAAGATTACAGACTCCCGGTACTACACAGTCCGATGGAAAACCAACATCCCAGCAAACACCAAGTACAAGGTACTGACACATTTGTTCTGGGTGAGAAGAGCTAGTTATTGGTATTTTCTAATTCTAAAGTTCTTGATTCATATCTTTCCAGAATGCAAATGCAACAACTTTGAATTATTTGGTAACTGGCTTAAAACCAAATACACTCTATGAGTTCTCTGTGATGGTGACCAAAGGTCGAAGATCAAGCACATGGAGTATGACAGCCCATGGGACCACCTTTGAATTAGGTATATATCATCAGGGTATTTCTTCTCTTTGCAAAATGTGGAAAGCCAATGGAAGTTCTTGTTAATGTAGTCCCACCTTCCAAGTCATGAGGCTTCTCATCATCTGCCTTTACTGCACAGTGCAAAAATTGCATGTATGAGTTGGCATATTGGTAGAACCCAGGAAACACCTACAATTGGCGTTCAGTGTTTGCTGTTTCAGCTGATGAATTACAGAGTTTTTTAAATCACTGTACAAGAACATCAACAAATGATAGAATAATACAGTACAAAGCATACTAGATTTTAGGGATCAAGAGATTGGTGCTCAATCCTAGCTCTGTCATTTGCTGGTTGTGGGATCATGGACAAGTCATCAAATCTCTCTGAATCTTGGTTTCTTCCATCTGTAAAAGAAGGGTAGTAAGCTTTGCCTTTCCTACTATATAGTGGTATTGTAAGGGTAAAATGAGAAACAGATGGGAAAGCACATGGTCAGTTATAAAGTACTGTGTAGATTAAGGGGTTAGTGTCCTTAATCCTGCTTTACTGGTAAATTGTGATAGAAAAGATGAAGCGATCCACCCTTCTCTAAGCAGCTGGCAATGCCATACTTCCTAGATCCTGAGCACTTTCTCAGGTGACCTCTAAGCTTCTGCAGCTAGCTTTCTTGCAAATCAGTTAGTGTCTCTCATTGAAATATCCATACAGTTTTTGTTTGTAAGTGGACATGAGAGACAAAACTAACGAAATTAAGGAGCAGGCAGACCATCTGAATTTGAGGCTCTATTTGCTTCTTGGTCACTTTCAGGTCTGCCCCCACACTCTGAACTTTTCCTGACATTGGGGAGTATGTGCAGCCATTGGGAGTTTCTGTCTATTCTGGCCTCTTATTTCTCTCCTATATATGAATGAAAAAATGGAACTGTAATTTCTTCCCAGACTGGGCTTGACACTGATACCTTTTTGTTTTCTGTATCGTTCTCCCTACAGAGTAATAGGTTGGATTTGGAGAGCTAGAAACACAATGCACACAAGATTAAATAGACCTTGAGTTTGCTCTCTCTGCCAAAGTTTTAAGAACATGTTTTGGTTTTAATTCCAACCCATTGGCTAATAAATGAGATTGTGTTTTTCCTTAGGATGTTTGCATTTCCATTTTATACTAGGAGAATTCCTGTATTTTAGGAAGAGAAGAGTACATTTAAGCATGTACTTAATTTGCTTATTTCCTTACTAGTAATTTAAGTTTTTAGCCATAACATGGAAACACAAGAAATAGTCATTTTTATTTTATTGGTTTTTCTGTTTCATAAATAGCTTTACATTTCAAAGCAATATGACAGTATGTTTTTTAGCATAAACTTAAAATGTAAAACATCATTTTGTAAATCATTTATTCTTTGAGCCAGTTGGGGCTTTTAATAGTCGTTTATTTTGGAAAGCCAAATATACATGAGAGACAGAACTATTTTACACTTGGGAGGAATGTTACCTTAGGCAAATTATATAACTTCTCTCATTTTTGTTTTTTTAGTGCATCAAGCAGGGACAGTGATAACTACTTTTCAATATTGCCATAAATAGTGAGGTACTATTTGTAAAATGCCAGGCATATAGTAGGCACTTGGTAAATGCAGGTATCCTTTGCTTTCCCTACCAACCTATCTTGTATATCCTTGACCCCAGCCGAGATGCCAATTCTGGGTCCTCACAGAATGGTATTTTCTCTTTGGTACTTTGCACATACTTTTTTTGGACCTATTCATGCACAAATGGGGAGTTCTTTGAGGCCAGGAGGCTTTATCTTTTTTGTCGTGTATCCTTTACAGTGTCTTATAAATGGAAAGGATTGAACAATAGTAATGTAAATTTAATGGACACAGATTATTGAAAGTATTGTTATTTTATAGTTCCTACTTCTCCACCCAAGGATGTGACAGTTGTGAGTAAAGAAGGAAAGCCTAGAACCATAATTGTGAATTGGCAGCCTCCTTCTGAAGCCAATGGCAAAATTACAGGTAAGATACCTTTGAGTGTGTGTTTGTCTGTGCCCCGTTCCTGCCTGGCAGAAGCATTCTAGGAGAGTGGTGCTATATTGTTGGGAGAAGTAGGAGTCTGGGATGACGTGATCATTTTATAGGGTGACGTGAGTCATGAAGGTCCTTGTTACTGGAGCAAGGGGCTGCTGTTTGCCCATAGTGATATGAAAAGGAATTGCCAGCTGGTATTCTGGCTCACGTCACCTGAATGTGTAAAGGAAATGGGATGCACTAGGTAGCCTTTGGCTCTAGTGGGATTTTATGGACATATTTATTTTCCCCAGGAAACTATTTGTTTTCACCTCTGGCTAGATGACCAGCTTTGGAGTCACAGACCAAACCCTGCCTCATTCTGCACAATATCCAATAACTAGAGACTGTGCTTTTTTTACCCTAAAGCCCAGAAAAGTCCATGAGGCTTTCAGTTTCCTTTTCCACCCAGGCCTGCCACTTCAGCTTCCTGTGTTCTTAAACTTAGAACTGAATGTTTGAATTGGCCTAGGTCCTTCTGGGGACCTGGAATTTTTCCTCGGTCTTGCAGAGGAGAGCCTTCCACAGTAGAACATACATACGCCTTCCTCAGCCTTATCAAGGAAAAAAAAAACCCTCATCTGAAATTTAGCTGTTTATTCTTCCCTTTGGAGCCTCTGTTCCATGTAGGTGTATACTGAGTTTGCCCTCTGAAGGTCTATTTTTTATGAATTAAGGGGCTTTAGGAGACTGAAGGCATTTCTTAGCACTCCCCTGCTCCTGGTTTTTCCATAGGTATCTCTTTTCATAAATCCCTGGTGTTTATGTCATTTTTTTAAGCTGTGAATTTACCTCTTCTATTGAAAGGAAAAAAACAAAAAAGCACACGTGACTTGCATTACATTTTATTTTGTCTTTAAGAACCAGTAGCAATGCAGAAGACCACTGTGCAGGTCAGGTAGGCGCCTGCAGCCTTAGCTCTTCCTGCTCCAGCGGGGGGATTGAGTGCCCTCTGGTGGAAGTATCAGTGACATTTCATTGTGGATTCGTACAACCCAAGTCTGGGAGAACTTAAAACAGAGGGTGTTCCCTTTTCCCGGGAGTTTTTCTCCTGGACAGTCACATAGGCAAGAGCAAAACAGCATATTAAGCCAGTATTGGTTTTCAGAATTGCATTTTTTAAATTTTCAAGCTTTTATGATGCATTATTCAAATGTTAAGTGTTGAAATGACTATATATTTTCCTTATATGATTTCTTAGCATTTGCTGAACTCTTAAGTTCTGAGGGTACTTAACCTTGTATTTTCCTCTAAGCCACTTTCATTACTTCAACTGCTGGGATAGATGATGATAAGTTATGGCTTGGCACTGTAGAAATTGTAGTTTTCTCTATATTATGTTTAATATGGCATTTTGAATGGGTTTTGCCTTTGTTCTTTAATCAGTAAGTGGTTCTCTACTGGTGTATATTAACTTGCTGATTGCCAGAGGAAGAGCGGGAATAAGATTTATTTTCCCATTAACTCCTTTGTACAGGTTATATCATATATTACAGTACGGATGTGAATGCAGAGATACATGACTGGGTTATTGAGCCTGTTGTGGGAAACAGACTAACTCACCAGATCCAAGAGTTAACGCTTGACACACCATACTACTTCAAAATCCAAGCCCGGAACTCAAAGGGCATGGGGCCCATGTCTGAAGCTGTCCAATTCAGAACACCTAAAGGTAAAGCTCACCAAGTAGAGGGTTTTGTTACATGTCTCATTAGTGGGGCTGTGCTTGCTCATATCACTTAAGTATATAGAGACTGTGGGTAATATGAGAAGTCTTGATGGTCCCTCACCCATTGGACACCAAATAGGTGCCCCCTACGTTACTGGCCTAACCATATTATATACAGTGGAGCTTTCATTTCCAGATTGATTAAGTCAGATGAGCTGCAGTGATGTAAAAGTTTTACCAATCAGATCAAATGTGATTCTTTCCATACATGTAGGCTCTTACCCTGAAAGGTTTTTTGTAGAGTGAAAAAGAGTAAAACGTCCCTTTAAGGAAACCCTAGGTAAGAAAATGAAGATAAAATATTGAACCAAGTGAGCTTAGGTAAATAAAGTTCAGTTGGGATTGAGTCTGTGGAAATGGCACCCTAAATGGATTTCTTTTCTGTTAGTGCTAAAAACAAGGCTCGCTTTGTTGGAAGCCAGTGGGGGTTTTATTTTTTTTTCCTTTTAGAATTCTGCTTGTCCCATCTTCAAACCTTGTGATCCTTGCTCTTGTTTTTTCTTCCCCTGTGCTTGGCCTGTTAGCGGACTCCTCTGATAAAATGCCTAATGATCAAGGTAAATGAGTAGATGGCCTCTCTTTCCTTTCCTCTCTTTTGTGACCTGTTATTAGCTTTTTGTTGTTTTTTGTTTTGTTTTGTTTTGTTTTTTAACCTGAAGATTGGTACCATGTGTCAAAAGACCACATACTTACTGGCCAAAGTGGAGTTGAGTCCATATTTGTGGCACTTGGGGTATCTGAAAAGCTGGGGAGTCTGTTTAGGTGCTAAATAGACTGGGGGTGGGGAAGAAACAGTCCAGAAAGGATCTTGCAGCTGTAGGTATTTGGCATTAAGTGTGTGTTAAGATAGTGAAGTTGTGCAGCAATGATAGGCATTTGGGCTATGAGAACTTTACACTCCTTCTCTGGCTTTGTTAGTGACTCCAAAGGAAAAGTTGTAATCAAATCAGTGAATTTTCCTTCCCTCACATATTTACCCTACTAAATATTTTCGCTTTGTGACAAAATTGATAGTCTATTTATTCTTTTGCCATAAGCTTAATTCAGAGCTTTTTGGTTTTTTTTTTTTTTTTTTTTTTTTCCCATTTCTTCTCATAAATATATCTGATAATTTAAAAAGCAGTTATAAAGAATTTAAAATGGAAACTTAGGAAGCGTGAGCCTCAATGCCACCATTCCTGAAATCAGAAGTCTTGTCACTATAATTGCCAGGGTGGAGAAGTAGCTATATTTTGTGATTTTGAACTCTGGGAATTCAGCTGAAATTGATGTCTGCTTACTATACTGAGGGAGTGCAATAAAAGAAAATGTGATGGTTGCTTTCATGGTTTAAGAGTAGTTATTAGAGAATTCAGAGTATTTGGATCTTGGTTCAAGGAAGATTCAAAATTTAAGTTTAAAGCTTTGGGCCTTTGAAAATATGTTTGCATTCAATGAGTCTTACATTTGCATTCAATGAGTCTTACATATTGGAGAAACTGTAAGCATACCGTGTGTGTGTGTGTGTGTGTGTGTGTGTGTGTGTAAGGCACCCTAATCAAGATAGAAACTTGGACTTAAACAACATAAGGGTGAGAACAGAAAAATAATCATCTGCGCAGAATATAAATGTTGTTCGTTGTTCTTCTCTCACTTCACTAATTAACCAGAAGCAACTCTTAGCAGCACCACATTGCTGATATCTTAAAATTCTTTACCTGTTGGTATTTTTGGTTCTGGGTTCCTCCTTAGAGCTTCTTGTTTATAATTTAAAATAAAAATTATAGGAATTTAAACCAGCTTGGTCATTGGCAAAGGGTATTCTTTGCAAATATATACATAATATGATACTCGGAATAACTTAGCTTAAGTAGCCTGCCTGACTCAGTTGAAGCCTGGTAAGGGCTAAGCCATCTCAGCCAACTAGACTTTACCATAGTTTGAAAAGCATATGAAGAACAACTGGAACCTTGACATGTATGTGTCATTTGTGGGAAATGATGGTAACAGAAGTAAAGGAATAGGTAATAAGGATGAACAATGGAAAAGGGGGCCAGGGACTGTGAGCTAAAAATTCTTTTGGATATCTGAGAGCTTCTATTACTTTCTTTTAGGGATTTTCAGCTTCTGGAAATAGCAGCTTTGACTAAACAGTAGATACTGTTTTAGTCTCTAGACTTAATCTCTGAAATGAACTACATACAGAAACCTTCACATTTTAATTTGTTTCATTTTCTTTCCAAGTATGATACTTTATATAAGTACTTGACATTAACACTAATATTTTGTAGGCATACATCTAGTTTGTACATTTCTAGTCAACCTTTATTTGTTGAAATAACTCATCTATGAGTTTTCTGAAGCTTCATGTTCTCTACCTCTGTGAAGGGAAAGATTATATTCTTCCTAAAAGGTTTATTATCCTTATAATAATAGTTAATATTTATAGAACACTTGCTTTGTGTCAGGCAATATTTGAAATATTTTATAGATTCATGAAGTAGATACTGTTAGTATCCCTTTTATACAGCTGAGGATACTTAAGGCCCCCAAAAATAGCTAAATAGCTTGCCCAAGATCAAACCATTAGGATGTGATGAAGCCAGTCTTCAAACGTGAGCAGTCTACCAAGCACTGTGCAACATTACAGTCAGGAACAGCTTTTGTTTTGCAATCTCTGAAATCTCTTTTCGAGAGATTACTAACTACTACTACTTTCTGACCACAAACCTTGGATTGAGGGATACCTTTTCTTTATTCATAGAGGACTCCTTGAATTTGTTTTACCCAAGCAGCTTTTTCCATAAATGTGAAGAGCAAAGGACAAGACAAAGAATATGAATTTTTAGAAAACCAATATTTGTGTCTTCTGAGATCTGCCTCTTGGGTGGCCCCAAGCCTGAGATTGGTCACCTATTGCATTGTCTCATCCTTCTGGATTAATTGACAGGGTCCTTTGTGAGCAACTCAAGGGAAGACTTTACTTTTTCCATCTTTGGATGTTTAGGTGACTCAGCATGAACGGAGAGCCCAATTTAAATCTGTTCCTGCCTAGGGTAGCTTTATATTTAGACACACTGTGCTTGAGAAAATAATTCCACCAGCACTGACACCTGCTAGGTCAGGTCATCAAAGCCAGGTCTCTTGGAAGAGTACAGTTCTGTTTCCAAGAGAATCAGCTTTTTCCATAAGTCCTCTGAGCAGTCCTTTAGGAACTATATTCTGGGCTAGAGAAGTAGATATAGTCCCACCTTCTGAACAGTAGAGTGACAGCCTGGTCACATGCTAGAAAGAGCTGTGGAACAAGGGTGTCAGCCTTTCAGATGCCTCATTGCATAGAAAGCTACTCCTTAGTTGCTTGCACAAATGCATTGTTTTCTTCTGTTGTTTATTTACTCATGGACAGAGTAGACAAAATTTTTTTATAGAAAAATTCATTAACTGTGAAATGGAAGGTCACCCCCAATGTTTTGGATTTTTACTGACTTGATTTCTCTTCCTTCAGCCTCAGGGTCTGCAGGAAAAGGAAGCCGGCTGCCAGACCTAGGATCTGACTACAAACCTCCAATGAGTGGTAAAACCCTTCTTAAGGCTTTTTTGTCCTACTGTGGTATGTTATAGGATCATTATGAGTCAGAATTGACTCGATGGCAGTGGGTTTGGTTTGGTTTTTTTATGGGCATGAAGCTGTTTTGTTTGAAATCTTGAAATGTCTTTTGTAGTTTGTGTGTGGTGGGCTGTAACATATTACCCACTTCCTTTCATGTAGTACATCTAGCTTTAGGCCATTTTCTATAAAAATGTTTGTTGAATTACTGTAAACCTATTACATTTTGTTATCATTAGGTGCCATCGAGTCAGCCCCAGCTCATAGTGACCCCATGCACAGCACAGCAAAACACTGCCTGGTTCTGTGCCATCCTCCCAGCCGTTGAGGTGTTTGAGCCTCTTGTAGCCATTGTGTCGATCCATCTCATTGAGGGCCCTCCTCTTTTTCACTGACCCTCTTCCTTACCAGACCTGATGTCCTCTTCCAGGGACTGATCCCTCCTGATAACATGTCCAAAACACAGGAGACAAAGTCTCACTGCCCTCAGTTCTAAGGAGTGTTCTGCCTGTATTTCTTCCAAGATAGATGATAAGCCCATTATAGGATCCATAAATAAAACTTGTTTACCCAGATATCCAACTTAAGCTCCAATCGATTCTAAAGAAATGATTCTTTTACCCACTGCCTCTAGAAATAAATTAGAATCTTGCTTTCAGAAGTAAACCTTCTAATGTGAGATTGGCTGCCACCCATAACATAAATGAGAGAACTACTTCAGAATTGTTGAGTTCTGGCCACACTTAACTTACAGTAGTATATTTCATTTGGGAATTCTAGAAACTTCTTCCCATTCTCCTCACCATTCCAGGAGTTGGTGCTTTCTAATTACTTTAACGATGAGACCTCATCTATAGAATGTCACCATTTGTAAGTTACTTTCACACATGAGATCACCTTTGGTCTTCATAACACTTTGAACAGGAAGAACAGAAGTCATTCCCATTTTACACATTAAGACGCTGTGGATGTCTATGTAGATACTGTTGAATTGGCATATGTTTTGTACTGTGTAGTTTCACCACAATAAAAAGAATTTTTTTTTAAAATGCCTCAATGGAGAAGTAATGTGTGCCTGGGGCTATACCCACTAATTATGGCAGTTCAAGAGCCAAAACCCAATGAGTCCTGGTGGCATAATGGGTAAAGCATTTGGCTGCTAACCAGAAGACTGATAGGTCATTCAAACCCACTAGCTGCTCTGTGGGAAGAAGATGAGGCAATCTACGTCCATAAAAATCTACAGTCTTGGAAACCCAGTAGGGGTAGCTATGAATCTGAATCCACTCAGTGGCAGTGAGTGGAGCCAAAACTCAAGTCTGCTGATTTATGATTATATCTTTTCTATAACCTGCAGCATGAAAGGCAGGGGGTTCTATACGAGATGTGAGAATCCAAAATGGCAAAATGTCCACAAAATTAGTTACCAGGAATGAACCTTACTATCTTTCCACCCCTGCCTAAAATAGCAATATAGACGTGAAAGACCTGTCCCCTAAAAACCTATGCTGCAGCTGTGGAAATAAAATGATCTCTTAATCTCTGACTATTTATATAAAAAGTCATATGCCGAGACTTCAGCAAAATTAACTTATTCTTAAGAGAGGCAGAGCAAACTTGTATATTTCAGGACATTTTTGTACTCTGAATTCTGGGATTTTATTTATGAGTTTCTGTCTCTGGGATACATATGTTAACATTTATGTGCTGTTCATAGTATAATAATTCAAAGCTGTGAGAAGAGTAGTTATTCCTTTGTCTTTTCTTTTGTTTATGTATGCATGCATTCATTCATTCATGCAATTTTTAAAGGTTCAGGTTTTATTTGACAGGCCATGGAGCAAGAGGAGTGAGAGGTAGAGACAAGGGAAAGCCTTTTAGATGGGGTGACATCTAACTCAGTTCTCAAAAGGGGCACGAGAAATTGCTGAATGACAAAGAAGGAACTGAGCATTCTGGGAAGTAGTAACAGTATTTGTAAAGGCAAGGCATCGTGGTCTTTCCAGGGATCACACTGCCTAGAGACAGGATATAGACTGGGTTAAAAAGGAATGTGAGAATTAGCCTATGAGAAGCTCAAGTACTAGTGCTAAGAAATTTGAGCTTTATCCTGTGAATAATATATGTAAAATATCTGATAACTACTATATGACTTAAATGTATTTGTTGATGTGATGACATCACTGTGATAAGGGTGAAAATTAAATTGGGCAGTCAAGAGTAGGAAGAGCAGTTAGGGAACTGTTGTAGTAGTCCAAGTACTGCTTAATACAGTGGACTGTAATGTTCCTGGTAAGAATATTGATGCCCCCTTTGGCAACTCCCTTGTATTCTTAGAAGGAAGATTTTGGACAACTTAGATGTTAAGAGGTCAAAGGCAATTGAAAGAGAATGTCTCTTTTGAATGCAGAAAGAGTTCCCACCACCTCTGCTTGCCTTCTACTTGACAGGCCCCCAGCCTCTGATTTGCAATGTCTTCCCCACCAGGTACCCCACCCAGTAGTTCAGCACTGTTACTAAAATGTTTCTATAAAGCCTTAGTCAGTCATGAACAATATGGTCTAATTTTATTGGCCCCATTCCCACAGTCTTTCCCAGATGTAAAAATGTTTTATTGGAGGTCAGTATTTACAGCTTAAATTTTCTATCTGCTTACCTTTTTCTCAGAAATGAAGGATAAAAATGATTGAAACCAATTGTAGAAGAGTAAGCTCTTAAGCCCTTCTAAAGCAGCCTAGATTTAACATTGTGCTTAGCTATAGACTATAAAATCATAGAATCAAGGTTGGAAGGTCATCAGTGCTGTGAATGTATATAAATTTGGATTATACCCTGAGTTTATAAGCCAGGCTGTATATGAGAATCACCTCAGAAGTTTTTTAAAAAAGAGAAAAAATACACAGACCCCAAGCCATGCCTTCATGGTAGGAATTTCTTCCACAGTATCCCAGATTGGATGTCTCTTCTTAAGTACTTTTAGTGACTAAAGACTCACTGCTTGGCAAGGCAGCTCCTCTTCTTATCGTACAGCTCTGATTGTTTAAAAAGTAGGAGAAAAAAAGAAAGACACCATATATCTGTGGTGCTTATATTTGTGTGGTGGTATTGCCCACATCTGATAATATGAACAAGTATAACTTTAATAAATGGTTAGGAAATCAAGAAATAAAGTTTTAGAAAATGGAAGAGAGCAGGATTTAGAGTAGAGCTAAACTTAAAAGCCCTTAATAAAAAGCCTGGCCCTCATCCCGTGAGTGAGGAAGAAATAACAACAATAATAAAAGGAAGAAAACCTGAATTTCTTTGAGGTCTTAAATGGTCTGGCCTCTGCCCACCTCCCTGTTGGTATGTGCCGTCGAGTCGGACTGACTCACAGTGAGTCCTCCTTGGGTTTCTGAGGCAGTATCACTACGGAAGTAGATTGCCCCATCTTCCTTTCGAGGAGTGGCTGGTGGGTTTGAACCGCCAGCCTTCCGGTTAGCAGTCAAGTGCCTTAGCCACTATGCTACCAGAGCTCCCTGCCCACCTCCCTAGCCTCATCTTTATCTTTCTCCTCACTTTTAAATCTCTCTGTACTTTCTGTTCCTTGAGCAAGCCAAGCTTGTTCCTGCCTTGCACCAGCTGCTCCCTCTGTCTGGAGTATTCTTCCTCCAGGTCTTTGTATGGTGGGATCTTTCTTGTTACTCAGATCTCAGTTCACATACCATACTGTCTCCTCAGAGATGCCCAGTCACTCTGTAACATACTCCCTCATCTTATTTTTCTTTTGTCCCAGACATTAATGACTTATTTGCTTATTGTCGACTCCCCTCTCCACCCCCAGCATTCACACCTGTGCTGTTCACTGTTGCATCCCTAGTACCTAGAACAGAGACTGTATATATTAACCACTCAGTGAATATTTGTCAAAGTAATACATATGTACGGACCTACTGTTTTTTGAAATTGAATAAGAGAATTACCTCTGCATAGACTGTGTACAGTGATACCTGTGAGAACTCAACGGGTCTGCCTTATTTTTCCAGACCCTGCAAGTTTTCCACATCTTACTACTTTTCTATAGCTCTGTATTAGTGGAAGATATTTGAATTTTCCTTCTCTGGGAGGTTTCTGCCTTACGCAGTTTCTAGCTTTTGCAGATTTTACTGTATTTATAAAACTCAAACTCACGCTCACTACCATCGAGTCAATTTCACCTCATATCAACCCCCACTGGTTTTCTGAGGCAATAAGTCTTTATGGAAGTAGATTGCCCCATCTTGCTTCCACAGAGCATCTGGTGCATTTGAACCGCCAATCTTTTGGTTAACAGTCAAATGCCTTGGACACTGGGCCACCAGGGCTCCTTCATATTTCTAAAAGCAGAGCGTTTTTTTTTTTCAAGTTCTTTTCATAATTTCAGATTATTTATGTTGGAGAAAATGTTTCCTTTGTACAAATACATCTTTTTTAAATGGTTTTGAAAGTCAGAAAATTAGTTAATTTACAGATGGTGCTTTACAAGACCAATTTACTTAAGACATAAAAGGGGTAGACCCTTATTTGTCCAAGTATATCTGAACCTTTGAAAACCTTCAGTACAATTTAAAAAGCTTTTACTGAACACCCACTATGTGCAGTGCTCTGTGCTAAGAACTATATACATAGGACAGAATCTCAGCTCTCCAGAAATTCATACTCTAGAGAAGATAACCATGTTCACAAGATACTTTATTACATGGTGTAGTGACGAGTGTTATAAAAGGACTCACACAAAGTATCTTGAATGATCCTGTAGTCTGAGTACACACATTTTTAGAGTTCTCTAATACTAACAAATGTACTGCTTTTCCCTATCCAGGCAGTAACAGTCCTCATGGAAGCCCCACATCTCCTCTAGACAGTAATATGCTGTTGGTCATCATTGTTTCTGTTGGAGTCATCACCATTGTGGTGGTGGTGATCATCGCTGTCTTCTGCACCAGGCGCACTACCTCTCACCAGAAAAAGTAAGCAGTCCTCTAAATGCAGGCCATAGTCCTCTAAATGCAGGCCATAGAATTTTGCATAGCTTTTCCTTTGGTTCTATTTGGCTTCTGTTGTTGGAATTCTAATTACTAATTCTGTAGTGCACAGAACTGAAACAAAAAATACATGAAGAGGGATAGTTTAAAAGGAAATGAAAAATAGTTTTCTCTTTCTTGCACACAAGGTCCTTGCAAGTAAGAAGTGGCACATTTAAAAGGGGTGAAAGAAAGTTTAAATAAGGGGCTGTTTGCAAAGGCATAGATGAGGCAAAGGACAACTAGGCAGGGATGTTGAAAGGCTAGCAACAGGGATAAGCTGCTATCGCCGTTAGGCCTGAAAGGGCAGAGGAGGGACTTGTTTTCAGAGATCTGAAGCTGTAGGAAAGAGCTTCCCAACAGGAGCTGTGCTGGTCAATAGAGGAATGTAACCACTGCTAACCTCTAGCCCAGCAGAGAGGTGGTGGGAGGAAACATACCTTCTACCCTCCAGTGTTGAGAATCTTATGTTGGTGAAACCCAACTGGAAGCCAGGGTCAAGGTTCCAAATACATGTAGTTAATTTAGCCTAGCCTCTCAAGTTACAGAGCCTAGTCAAGAATATACCTGGAGGGGAATGTGGAAAATGCCCAGCATTGCTGGTAACCTCTTTGCAGTTACATATGCACACAGTGAACTGGGTGCACGAGTGTGTGGACGTTCCTGCAGGCTACTTCCCTGCATCAGCGCTAGCTGGGACGAAGAAAGACCATAGTCTCCTTATTCCAAATCTAAGTTTAAGAATATTTTTAAAGAAATGCACCTTTTATTTTGTTTTGTTTTCCAGGGACATAAAGATTTAACAAATTGATAATGAGTGTAGAGATTCTGGTTGGGGTAAAGGGGTGGTTTGCTTTTATGAATAAGAAAGGATTGTTAACGATCCTCATATTAATTTTCCGGACAAGTCAAATGGCTACTATCCCTGAACTCCTTCTCTGAGATTTTGAGGCTTGTGACTAATGGTAATAGATAGCAGAGGAGTACAATTGTACAGTGTTTCCTAACAGCCTAAACTTGAGGAGATTTCAACTCATATATCTGGCCACTAAGACAGAGATCCAAAAACGAGATTCCTGTGTTGCCCATAATAGTAAAACACAGTTTGAGCAGTAAAAGGACTCCAGATGTAGTATCCTGAAAGATCATAAGATGGGAGTGTCGCTCCATGAAAGAGATGTTTTATGACTGTGTGTGATTATACATCTGTTCAGTGAACCCTTAGACAAGGATACATTTATCTAATAACAATTAGTTAGTTTTCAATAAACAGGACAGGTATAAACTACCCTGTAGCTGAAGTTACAAACTGCTAGTAATGGCTTTGTGTTATTTTTTTTGTAGATTGTGTGATGTTTTAAATCTATTTGACTTTATTTTGCCCAAATAAAGTAGCTTCCTGTAGCCTTCATTGCATCACTTTCCCAAGAGAATTGGGGTACCTTGCAGAAGCCAGCTGATCACTGTTTCTTATAGCTCTCTCTGTCTGCCTTTGAGTATAGAAAAATCTTGAAAGCATCAAAGATTAAATCTTTTCTATTCTAGAACTTTTCTGCAAGCTTTTTTTTTTGTCAATCATTTATCTATCTTTATGAACTTTTTTTTTCCCCTAGTTTTAGAAATCTTGAGATCTTTATTTAAAAGAATCTAAGAACCAAACTGACAGAATCCTTGATGTTTGGGGACATTTAAGAGTCAAAGTAAATAAAAAACAAGAGTACTCATTCTTCAGATTAAGAGAGAAAATGAGTTGTTGTTGTTGCTGTTGTTAGGTGCCGTCGAGTTGTCTCTCACAGCGACCTTATGTACAACAGAATGAAACACTGCCCGGTCCTGTGCCAGCCTCACAGCCCTTGCTGTACCTGAGCCCGTCATTGCAGCCATTGTGTCATTCTGTCTCATTGAAGACCTTCCTCTTTTTTGTTGACCCTCCACTTTGCCAAGCATGATATCCTTTTCCAGAGAATGGTCCTTTCTGACAGCGTGACCAAAGTAGGTGAGATGAAGTCTGGCTATTCTTGCTTCCAAGGAGCATTCTGGCTGTATTTCCTCCGGGACAGATATGTTAGTTCTTTTAGCAGTCTGTGGTACTTTCAACATTCTTCACCAACACCACAATTCAAAAGCATCAACTCTTCTTCAGTCATCCTTATTCATTGTCCAGTTTTCACATGCATATGAGACAATTGAGAATACCATGGCTTGGGTTAGGCACACCTTAGTCTTCAAGGAGACATCTTTGCTCTTCAGCACTTGAAAGAGGTCTTTTGCATCAGATTTGCCCAGTGCAATACATTGTCTGATGTCTTGACTGCTGCTTCCACTGGTGTTGCTTGTAGAATCAAGTAAGTTGTCTTTGACAACTTCAGTCTTTTCTCCATTTATCATGATGTTGCTTATTGGTCCAGTTGTGAGGATTTTTGTTTGCTTTGTATTGAGGTGTAATCCATATTGCAGACTGTAGTCTTCAGTCTTCATCAGTAAGTGCTTCAAGTCATCCTCACTTTCAGCAAGCAAAGTTGTGTCATCTGCATGTCACAGATTGTTAATAACGCTTCCTCCAATGCTAATGCCACATTCTTCTTCATATAGTCCAGCTTCTCTGATTATTTGTTCAGCAAACAGATTGAATAAGAATTGTGAAAGGATACAACCCTGACGCACTGCCTTCCTGATTTTAAATCAGTGGATAATGGTCTCTATATTCTGTATTTGAATATACCCCACTCATTGGGTCCCTTTGTTTAAAAGAAATATATCAAGTCTTCACAGGGCTTCCCCCTTCATTTTCCAAGTGTTGCATCAACCACTGAAGAACACTACTTTTCTTCTTCTCTGATACCTGAAATACCTCCCATTTAAATTGTAGCTGTGTATAGAATCTTACAACCTCAAAGTTGACAGAGCATTTAGAGAGTCATACCCTTCATTGTTTCTCAGCACATCCCCATTTTCCCCTCATCTCAACAGATGAGCTAGCTTCTACGTCATAAAGTAAGTAGAAGCCATCAACTTTCTTACCTCAGAACTTACTTACATCAGAACTTACCTCAGCATGCCACCATCAAATCTAAAACCTTTCTACATTGGTAGTAATTGTTGCTTCCTCTTCTTAAGTGTATTTCCTTGTATCTCAACCAGTTTCTTCATTTATCCTCTGGATCTCATTGCCTGTTGTTTTTCTAAGACGTGTACTTGCTGTTACTCCTCTGTCCAACATGGCCAACCTCTCTGTGCGCACTCTCCTTGAGCATTTAAGCATGCTCAGACTTCTGCCTTAAGAAATAATTATAATCCTCCCTCTACCCTGTGGTCCTTACCACCAGCTTCCTCTAAATCCCTGTCTTTCCTTTCACCACTACGTTTCTTAAATGCTTGTCTGCGCTCACTTGACCATGCCTTCACTGTCTACTCATGTTTCAGTCCTTCCTGATACAGATTCTGCCCCTACCACTTTACCAGAATTGCTTTTGTTGAGGTCACCAATGACCTTCATATTGTTTAAGTCAAGGACACTTCTCAGTCCTCATCTTACATGGTCTCTCAACAGCATTTATCAGTCAACTACTCCTTCCTGCTTGAAACATTCTCTTCTCTTGTCTTCCATGATAGCATGCTCTTTCATAGTCCTCTCTGCCAGTTCCTCTTATCCACTCAGACCTGATGCTAGACTTACTCTCTTTTATCTCTGTGCTTCCCCCCTAGTGATCTTACCTACTCCCATGACTCCATTTGCTATCTGCATTCCAGCTGTTCCTGTATTTCCGTCTCAGCCAAGAGGCCTCTCACCTGAGTATCAGACTCAACACACCAAATTGCCACTTTTACATTTTCCCTGTAGTGTCACAGAGATACCTCAAACTCAGTATGTTCCAGTCAGAATTTTTCATCTCTCCTGTCAAACCTGCTTGTCTTACAATACTCCCAATGTTAGTAAATGGCTTAAGCTAGAAACATTGATACCAGCCTTTACTTCTCTCCCTCTTTCCCCTCCTCCCAGCCAAACATCTGTTTGCTCACCAAGTCCTACCATTTCTGCCTCCTAAATAGCTTTCAGTTCTACTTCTTTTCCTTCATGCCTGCTGTCCTAGGCCACCATCAGTCACTGCTGAGGTGATTGCAACAGTGTCCTACCTGGTCTCGTTTTGTCCCCCACCCAACAAACCCACAGCTGGTGTAAATTTTTAACTGAAACTTGATCTCCTTATTTTCTTTGCTTACAGTCATTTCATGGTTTCTCATTACCCATAAATAGAAGTTCAGACTCTTAACATGTCTCTAGAAGCCCTTTATGATCTATTTCCTGACCCTTTCTAGCACCATTGTGTGTCTCCCTTCCCATGGTTCACTATGTGCCCACCACTCAGCACTGTTTACAGCCCTTCTCATTTGCCAGGCTGTTGCCTCCTGCTTCAAGGCCTTGAGGTGCGTCAATTTTGCCACCTAGAAGGCACTCTTTATCACTTTAGGTCTTAGCTTAAATGTTACTTCTTCCTCTAAGTTTTTACTAGCCATCTTAGATCCAACAATTAAGAGGTTACTGTAACACTTGGCACTTCTTGAAACTCAGAGCATTTTAAAATAATAGTTCAGAATCTTTCTTTCTTACATGACCAAAAGTGCTGCGAGGGCCCAGCATCTAGCACAGGGTCTGACCTATGCTCGGTACTTAATAAATGCTTATTAAATGGGTGGGTGAGTGAGCAGAGATAGAAAGTAAGGTACAGAGAAGTAGGTGCCATCATCCCCATTTATGTCTACCCAGTCGGTAGTCCCAGTTTTGGTTTCCTAAAATGTTGTTTCCTCCTTTTTTCATAAGTGATAGACCATACCTCTATTTCATTTTTTTATTTCTAATTTTGTCCTTTCTTTGTTGATTAGGAACTTGTGGGGAATCTTCTGTTTTAGAGATCCTTTGATGGAAAGGCTATCTTAATCTGCTCTGGATATTCAAAAAGAAAATAATCACAAGACAGTATTAAAGTGTACCTTGAGTATCTCTCTAAATATGTGTGGATGGAGAAGAGAACTTTTAATCTTCGTAGAGTAAACTTCTTACTTCTGTTTTACTTTATTATTATTATTATTTAAGTTTCTGCCTTTCCTTGAAACTTCTTTCAGACAGGCAGTTTTAATCATTCAAGCCTTTTGACAAATATGTTCATCAGTTACTTAAAACACACACACACACAACTATCCTCTTAATTTGTGCCTAGGAAACGAGCTGCATGCAAATCAGTGAATGGCTCCCACAAGTACAAAGGGAACTCCAAAGATGTCAAACCCCCAGACCTCTGGATCCATCATGAAAGACTGGAGCTGAAACCCATCGATAAGTCTCCAGACCCAAACCCCATCATGACTGATACTCCAATCCCTCGCAACTCTCAAGATATCACACCAGTTGACAATTCCATGGACAGCAATATTCATCAAAGGCGGAATTCATACAGAGGTGCCATTTTAAGTGCAGGGTTTTTCCCAGATGTTGGCAGAGTATCTTCATTTAAATCATTTTCCATTTTCTAAGGTTGCCTATTTAGAGATTCCTTTATGAGGCTAGGTTTAAATAAATGTGTGTGGTATGGGATTTGTTCAACATTTGATGAAGAGTCGCTACCTTGTTACAAGGAAGGTTCTGTACCCATAAGAGACAACTTCCAGATCTTTTAGATCTCTCATCAGGCTTCACCAACTTGATATTCGATCATTTGAGACAACCTAGTCCATGGCTATGTATCTCATTCCATCCATTCTGTCGGAATCCAGCTATCATGGGGTGTTTAAAATGGTCTTGGTCTAGATGCCCTTATTCACAGATGCCCCACTGAAATATGGTAGGCAGCATTGTATTACCTGCATTGACTCTCAGCAGGGAATCCTGTAATGTTCTAACCATCATTTCCTCTTTATTTCACTTCCCACATATATATTCCTTGTCCCTACTATCATACTGTTTGTGAGTTTTGAATCCCCCACTAGAAATGTTTTACTCCTGAAGCCTAGGGCACACACTTGTAACTAATGTCCATTTTTGATGTTTAGGACATGAATCAGAGGACAGCATGTCGACATTGGCTGGAAGGCGAGGAATGAGACCAAAAATGATGATGCCTTTTGACTCCCAACCACCTCAGCGTAAGTTCTATCCAGTCCACACTGGGGAACAACTATGAATGATCTCTTCAGATTCACTTGGTCCTAGCACAAAAGGGATTTACAAAAGTTTTGTCAACATGAAGACAGAGTAGCAAACGTTAGCCGTATTTTGTGATGAGCCATAGTTTATTCTTGAGACTAACATCGTTAATTTTAGGGTAGGTAAGCTAAAAAAACAATTCTCCCAGTCTCCCAAGAATGGGGAAGTGTATAGCATCTCTCTGTAAGAGATGGGAGGCATCCCTCTAGGCCCTCCTTGAAGATAGCCAGGTGTCACAAGTATTCTTTAGGCTTCCTGTCACATATTCAGCATTAATATTTTAAATTCAAAATAAATTAAATATCATGATTAAAAACCAAAAACCAGTAGAACAAAACCAATTCTTTATTTTCAAATTCTGTGTCCCTTCCCTTGTCTGTTTTCAAGGTAGAGAAGGCTTGCTTTCTCAGTGGAGCTTCCAGTTGAGGGTCCCCTGTACCATTCTGGAATGGGAAAGAAGCCTTATTCAATCACTGAGCCATCTGCCTTACAATAGGAAGTTTAAAAAGCTGTTCTTGATTTTGAGGTATTTTCTCTAAGCTTAGCCATAGCCTAGTAAGCCATAACACTGTAAAATACCTTGATTCTAATCCTGAAAGCATCTACTAGATCATGTCTCAATTTAACCTAAATGAGTTTCTGAATTTTTTGCTGATTCCTTAATTATTGTCCCATTTCAAAACTCTGAGCCCACTCTGTCAACAAATGACAGTGATTTCGATAATCATGGGAATCCCACACACAGGTGCAATGGCACACTACACTTGTAAAGGTTCCTCACATTCAACCTCTGGTGGTACCCCCCTCTCAGGTGTGCAGTGTCTGCACACACACACTCATACTCACACTGACCACGTATACAAATGTGAGACACTAGGTTCTAAAAATTGGCATTTAGAGAGTAAGGCCCTATTCATGAATAGGTAATTTCTGTACAAAGTACCCGTAAGAGACAACTTCTAGATCTGGAAAGCAAGCCCTGAACTTGGAAGCATGCAGGCGGAAAGTGTGGTATCTTTTTCCTAAGAAGTGCCTGGATGGGGAACTCTATATGTAAACACAGCGCCTGAAAAGAATAAATAAATTCATTCCTTTTGCTTTTGATTTATAAGATGATGGTAGCTTGACTCGTTTTGTGTAAGACTTTAGTTTCTACCCAAACTAGCTTACTTTTAAAACTAGTAAAATTTGACTATCCCTGTTTCTAAATTTGTTACTTTTAGATGTGTTAAGGAAAAAAGATAATACCAGTTGATATCATTCCTTTTTCCTTTATTGTTTTTTTACAGTGTTGAGGAAGAAGTAAGTATAAATGTACAATATTATCATTTAATTTGTCCCTCAAAAATTAGGTGGGAGTGGAATTTTTTAATTCAGGAATCTGAAACCATATACTTGTGATCTTTGGGGTTTGAGATGTCTTTTCCCCTCGTGGCTGCTGTCCTTTTTCACAAGCTGGGCTTCCCTGAAGTCTGGGTCTTGGGAGGTGATGGGGTCATGGATCTACCATACATGCTCATCTTCAATGTCTATGCAGTGCTGGGGAGGGCTTGCTAGTGTGGAGGTGAGGTTCAGTCCAACAGAAATTTTTTTTTTCTTTCTTTGTGTTGTTATTGTTGTTGTGTGCCATCAAGTCAGACCCGACTCATAGCGACCCCTCCTGGGGTTTTGGAGGCAGTATCACTATGGAAGTAGATTGCCCCACCTTCTTTCCGAGAAGTGGCTGATGGGTTTGAACCACCAGCCTTCTGGTTAGCAGTCAAGTGCCTTAGGCACTATGCTACCAGAGCTCCTCCTTGATACCTTGTTGTTGTTGTTGTTATGTGCCGTCGAGTCGAACCCGACTCATAGCGACCCCTCCTTGGGTTCTCGAGGCAGTATCACTACGAAAGTAGGATTGCCCAACCTTCCTTGATACCTACAACCTTTAAATTGTACCTCCTAGGTAAAAATCAGGAGACTAATGTCCACCCCAGCCTCAATTCTAGAAGACACTGATAAAAACCCCCTACTTCTGGAAACCACTTTTTCCACTAGAGAAGCCAAGTCCCAAAATTCCCTAAGGACCCTCCTCAGCCAGAAACTCTAGGTTTTGTGTTTTAGCCAATGGACACCTGAGCCTTCTGATTGCTAAGAGCAAAACAGGAAAAGCCCTGTTTTGTTTCTAAGGCCTTGAAGAGGGAGGGATGGGGGATGGTCACCATGCCAGGTTGGTTGTCCCACCTATTTGCTCACACATGGCCAGGACAGGAGATATTTGGGGAATAAAGGTACCCCATTCACTGGCTGGAATTCCTCTTCACCAAAGTAACTTTGAGTGTCCCCACAAAGATCTAGGGAGAACCTGGTGGCAGTGAACATTTTAATAGGCTCCAGGGGGCTAATTAAGTTTAATCACGAAGTTTATGAAGCCCTTGCTTAGAAAAAAAAGATTGCCTGTGTTCCTAGTCAACATAACCTATTTGCCTATTTTGAGGGATTATAGCTGGTTATCTCAAATACTATTTCTACAACTTCTCCAAGGGGAGTATTTCAGAAAAGTTTATCCCCAAAATTTGGGTGTTGACTGGGTTTTTTTTGTTTTCATTTCTGGGACAGATATTGAAGCCTGATTAAAAAGAGGGTTTGTCTTCCTGGTAAAGTTCTATGTGGCATCTCTGTGGCAATTTAGATTCTGGTGGGTATGACTGAGCCAGCAGACTGGAACCAGTCGGAGGGGGTGCCACAGGTCTGTGGTTCATGCTTTTAGTACTAGATTGGGCCATCAGAGTTCAGTTGCATTTGCATTCCTTTTAAGATATGAACATAGTTTAAACAGCCACTCATTCACTCAGCCTAAATACCTGTTGCATGCCTCATTTAGCAATTAAGAAAAGGCAGAATGATGAGTGCTCTGAAAAAGATCACAACAGGAGGTCCTGGATACAGTGGGAGAAAAATGTGGAATCAAACTCAAAATCATAAAAAAGACCAGGCTTATTGTTCTGATAGAGACTGGTGGAACCCCCAGACTATAACCCTTAGATGGCACCCTTCAGGCCTGAAACTGAATTCACCCTGGTGGCTCAACTTTCAGCCAAGCAATAGACAGGCCTATGTAGTGAACAGTAACACCAGGGATGCACGTCCACTAAGGACCGTCAACCGTACAAAACTGAAAGAGCAGCATTTGCCCAGGGTTGAAGCTCAGAAGGCAGGAAGGGATGGGGAAGAAGGACACACTAGAAATGGTAAACACAGGGAGGAAGTGGAATGTCACAGAATGCATATGAGTTGTTGAATGGAAAACCAATTTGCTCTGTAAACTTTCACCCAAAACACAATAAAAAGTTTTGGAAAAAAAAAATTAGTTGCAAAAATAGCATTCAAAAAAGAAGAAAAAGCCAGAATGAATTGGGAATATGCTCAAAAGAGAAGGGACTTCAGTCCTTTTAATAGGGAAAAATACACTATTCTTCCCCACAATGCACCCATGAAAATAAGGCACCCATGTAAATAACTCACCCGTACATGTGATGCGCAGCAGTGGTGAAATTAAGTGAAAGAGCTCTGGCTTAGTGTGCACGTAATTTGCATAGGAATACAGGAATAGAAACCTTAGTTGTCATTGTTTGCTTATGGATTAATATTTGGGGAAATTTTCAAATAGATATTTTTCATATAATCCATGTTTATTGTAGAAGAATTGAAAAATATAGATAAGCCAAAAGAAAAATATTTTTTGATCCTGACCACTCTCCCCACAAAGTAATCACTGTTAATATTTTAGTATGTGTTCCTCAGATTTTTTTTTTTTTTTTTTTTTTTTTTTGAAATACACACACACATATCAGAAAGATAGACATACCATCTATACACATTGCATATGGGTATGTTGATTTAAAAAAAAAAGTGTCAAATTCATGGTTAATAGTTCAAATCCACCTAACTGCCACCAGATAGCCAAGGCAGTAGTTGGATTGCCTGGGAGGTGGGAGGAGGGGACAATGCTATTGAACTGAGATTTGTGTGTGTCTGTGCAAGCATGTTAAGCATTTCTCTGTCTTATGTTCATTCACAGCTGTGATTAGTGCCCATCCCATCCATTCCCTCGATAACCCTCACCATCATTTCCACTCCAGCAGCCTCGCTTCTCCAGCTCGCAGTCATCTCTACCACCCGGGCAGCCCCTGGCCCGTTGGCACATCCATGTCCCTTTCAGACAGGGCCAATTCCACAGGTGAGAGCTGAGGATCAAGCCCAGATGGAAAGCGTTCTGAAAAAGTTGGCAAGCGGAAATGGGGAAGGGCTTGCCCGAAGAGGGATTTGGAATTTGTTACTTATTTACCATAACATATCTGTTAGTGACTCAAATTTGATTCTGTAAAATTCACCCAGTTGTTCTCCATAAGTTCATATGCGCAGTGCAAGATGTTATTTTAGAAAAAAACAGCAGTAACTATACTCACATTACCAACTCTTATGCCATAAACTTGCATCTTAATTCAATCTTTTTTTTCCCTCTCTCTCTTTCTCTTTTTTCAATTTGTTCATTATTTTCATCCTCTAGTCTGAGAGGAAAACTCTTTGTGAGTGATCTTCAGACAAGATAGGTCACATTTGCCTCACAGTCACTGTAATGTTAGGAGAGTCATGTAAGATGAGGATGACTTCAGCCATGGGACCACAGCTAAGAACAACCTCTGAAGGGCAGTGGGCAGTTGGAGGAGAGGGGCCACTAACCCAGCAGCCACATTCGGTTTAGTGCATATTGTAAACCTCGGGTTGTCTGATGGAGTGTGTTAAAATCAGGAGGGGATGCCCAGGCATAGATCATCTCTAAAAATAAATAGGAAATTACCATAACAATCGAGTGTTTTAAAGAAAGATGCACTGGCATTGACAGACAAACACATCCCAGTTTGGGAAACTTTAGAAGCAGCACCATCAAAGAAGTTTTACGGAGAAAATAGTAAAGAGGAGGGGACAATGAATGTAATAAATATTATGATTCCTCCTCAATTAAAAATGAATTTCTGTCCCCTCAGTTTTAAAGTGCAACTCTCGTAACTTCTGTACAACATACTATTTTTCATCATTTGAAACCTGCCTACTAATAGTTAACAGTGTTTCTGGTAGAACTAAGTTTTGGTGGTGCTTGGAAATAAGGGAATTATAAGTGAGTTCATTTTAAAATAACCTCCATACTTTGTGCTAGAAGTTGGGTTGCCAGTAAATGTAGCTTTCATCTCTTCATTACGTTTTGATCGATCATAAATATACTCAACACATCAGATGAAGATCAGAGCTTATTAAGGGATATCTCGTAACTCCCAGAGTTATCCACTGTGTCTAAAAATTGATCTTCCTCCAAATCAGGTTTGAGGACATGCTGGTAGGGAAGGGCAGTCTTCAGGATCTACATTTATTCTGCTTTGTATACCTAACAGTCTGAAAAGAACAGAGGACCAGGAAGCAGCCCTCCAGACCTAAACTGAGAAAGCAGGTTTTGTGCCCTGACCCCATTTTTCCATTTTTAAAGCACAAGAATCCCACCTGCTGGGATATGAGTCTGCCTCAGTGGATGGCAGCCTCTTCCCAGTCAGATTAGCCGCCTCGTGGACTAGGAAAGGAGGGGGTGGTAGTGGAGAGAAGCATGGCAACTCCGATCCAGGCCTCCTGGAAGGGGTCTGGTTTGGTAAAATTCCCTTCTGTATGGCCCTAGGAAGAATGTGGAACAAGGAAAAACTCACATGATTTCCATTACTAAGTGTAAGCGATTCATGTTACTAAAGGGTTCCTTGCTTTAGTGACTAGAGAAGATAAACGAATTTAAAACTAAAGTGATACATTCACTGAAGATTGATTTGAAGCATAGAACAAGCATCTAGAAATGATCTGAGCCTTCGTTTTATTATATTTTCCCAAGCCCTTATATCTGTAGAGCCCAGAGTATTGCCTTGTGTGTGTGGACTGGGACTAGAACCTGAACAGAGTGGTCCCAGCTCTAGAGAGCATTTACTTGGGTGTTTACTATATCATCACCACTTGACACAGGAAAAGCACTTTCCACTTCTCTTGCCCTTGGCCAGTATGAACTTTGTGTGGCTTAAACAATATTTGGAGGTAAGTAGGTCAGGAAGTAGGGCCTTTACCAAAGCAGAAAATTGAGTATAACAGTTTTCCTAGTAGGCCATTGATGTACAACTCTAGGAAGCATTCTTCACAGAGTATATAGTGTGAGTGTAGTCCTCTGTGGTGTATAACAAGTTGACCCTGGTCAGGGATATACTCATGTAGGCAGCCCTGTTTTACTTTTTCACCCTTCCCAGCATCTCTTTGGCCCTCAGGAGCTATACATATCAAGTTCAAGGCAGTTGAGGCAGCCAAGGAAGGCCTGTGTGACATGGTCAGGACTTGAGCCCACTTTTCTCCCTCTACTCCCTGCTACCTTCCCTAATCAGCTTCCACCTGGCCAGGATTACACAGATTTGGGGCCAGCAGCTCCCCAGCTATGACCATTATCCACAGTGCACCCCTTTTGAGGGTGACAGGTGATGTAGGTCTGGTAGAGTTATCACAGAGCCAGGCTTTTGGTGCTTGAGGAGGATGTGTGAATCTCTTACCCTTGGCTCTCGACACTTTGAAGCTGAGGAGGCAGCACTCATGACTCAGAGCCTAAGGGAGCAGATTCATTGATAAAGTCCTGGTGTGAAACATTGCTCAGAAACAAAGACAGGGAAAGACATTGGATTTCTGCACACTGCTCAGGCCTTACTACTCACAGGGTATACTTTCCTTTTTAAAGGTGAGGAAGGATTCTAGGAGTCAGAGGAGGACTCACATCACCTGGTGCAGCCTGTTGCCCCAAGCTGGTGCCCTCTCTGCCTCCCCTCAGGTGGGAATGGTGATGTGCACAGCTCATGCTATTTGACAGGCCTCCTCCTGTGGTATCCTGGGCCTTGGTACTGCTTCCACCCCTGCGGGGGCTGAGGGGAGGATCATGGAGCAGGAAAGGCCAGTATAGTATGTGGTAGTTAGAGCATGAGCTCGGGCGTCAGCGTGCAGGGATCCACATTCCTGCCCACTAGTTCTCACTGTGCCTTTTGAGTTAGAAGGCTTAAATGAGATAACACATGTAAAGCTCTGAGCATAGTGCCTGGCTTAGAGAAACCTTTTAGTAATTTAAAAAGAAAAGAACTGTATCAATTATTTGTGTTCAGCACTTTCCATACATATTCTCCTTTGTTCCTCCATGAATTATGTACTATTCTCCCTGTTTTACACATGAAGAAACTAAGAGAAATTCAGTGCCTGCTAAATTCACCCGACTAGTATGCCAAGATTAGAGTCCAGGTTTGGTGACTCCAACGCCAGTGCTTTTTCTACCCTGCCTCAAAAACAGCTCTGCTTCCACTTCACATGTTTTGAGACTATCATGTTCTTCCTGAGTCTTCCCCTTCTCCAGACTAATCTACCCCTGCTTCTTTCTCTGGACTGAAATGACTTTCATTTGGCATGACCTTAAGGCTGTTTGCAGACGTTTGGACTGTTTGGTTGTCCAGATCTTGCCTTAGTGCGTGTCTGTTGTTCTGGTGCGCTGTCCACTGTCCCCAAACAGTAAGCGGAAGCCGGTGGCATTAACATTTCCCGCAGTAACCTCCAGGCCTCAGGGAGGAGCTGGCAGTTGTCAGGTATCCCGCCAGCCTTGGTCACTCGACACAGTCGTCTATGAAAAGTCAGTCTCCTAAAGCTATTAATCAGAGAATGAAAATTTGGATTTTCTTTTATATCTACTGTATCTGAATAAACAACAGTCCCAGGAACTTTTACATGTGCTCCCTAACAGATACTGAGGAGAAATTTAAATTTGTAGAATTATAACCACTTGGTTGTGTAGGTGAAAAGATTGGAACAATTGGTTGATGACAAGATTGTTTGGGACTCTTAGATTAGTCCACTCTTAGCCTTGGTAGTGATACTGATCCATGTTCTCTTGGACTAGCCCTGATTACTGATTGAGCTCCTCTAGGGGGGCTTCATTACAGAAGTAGCCAAAACCCTGGGCTTTACATGTATTTCATGGTAAAAGAAATGGCTAACATTTTTATTTTTCTACTGTAGAATCTGTTCGAAATACCCCCAGCACTGACACCATGCCAGCCTCCTCGTCTCAAACATGCTGTACTGATCATCAGGATCCTGAAGGTGCTACCAGCTCCTCTTACTTGGCCAGCTCTCAAGAGGAAGATTCAGGCCAGAGTCTTCCTACAGCCCACGTCCGCCCTTCCCACCCACTGAAGAGCTTTGCTGTGCCAGCAATCCCACCCCCAGGACCTCCCACCTATGATCCTGCGTTACCAAGCACACCGTTGTTGTCCCAGCAAGGTGAGAGCCACAGCACCAGGGGAGGGACCCTTTGACACAAGCATGGAGCAAAAGCAACCTCTTTGAAAATAACACAGCAAATACCCTCCTAGCTTATCCCAGCAGTGTAGAGTCACAGTGTATCAGTGCCTTGCTCAGAGAGTATGTGGGCTCCCCGCCTTTGGAAATGCATGTGAACCAGAGAGTAATTTGATGGAGTTCAAGGGCTGACCTTTTGGATTGTGTTTTATGTGCAGAAACCTTGGTAAAATCCAGCAGCATGGTTATGGGCAAGGGATCTAGTTTGCCCAGCCTCCTAGAATTGCCTCACTCCAAAAGACTGCTAGAAAGGGTGAAGGAGGTCAAACTTGGACTCATGGGATTGTGAAGTAAGAAGGAACCTTAGGACAGAGAAATGAACCCTGCAGAGGGAAGTGACTTGCCCAAGTTCACAGGGCTCATCCCTGACCTCAAAGCCATGCTTCTCCCTCTGTTCTTCCACATTAGAATCTGTTCAGTTAGCTGATTTCATACTGGCCAGTGGTTTCCAAGTTTTTGGTCTCAGATCCCATTTATACTCATAAAAGCTATTGAAGACAAAAGAGCTTTTCTTTGGATGGGTTACATCTACCAGTATTTCTATATTAGAAATTAAACCAATGTTTAAAAGTACTTTATTAATTCATTTAAATATAGTAATAAACCAATTGTATATTAACATAAATAAACCAAAACCAAACTTACTGCCATCGAGTCGGATCTGACTCATAGCACAACCCTTCCTTGGGTTTCCGAGGCGGTATCACTACAGAAATAGATTGCCCAACCTTCCGAAGAGTGGCTGGTGGGTTTGAACCGCCAGCCTTCTGGTTAGCAGTCAAGTGCCTTAGGCACTATGCTACCAGAGCTGACAGTGAAAGCCAGAACTTGATGGGACTGCCTTGTTTTTTCCGAGTCTCAAGTGTTCTGCCTTTAACAGAGTGCAGTTACCACTTTCCTGTCACTCTCTGTTTAGTGGAAAATACTTGAGTTTTCCTTCTCTGGCAGGTTTCCACCTTACCCAGATTCCGTCTTTCACAGATTTTACTGTATGTTGTTCAAAACAAAACATAATGAAAAGAATGACAGTTGTGAGTATTCTTTTTTCATACCACAGCAAAACTCAACAGGGGGTAGTTTCTTAAAAGTTGGTTGTAATATGGAATCTGAAACTGTATCAATAAACTATTCACTCTGTTCCATTGAAATCCATTATTCTGTCTTACACTGTCAATACATGATTTTGAAACATCACACATTAGTCATTTGGAAAATATTGATTCAGTAAGTTATACAGATCCTCCAAATACTGACATATTTCATTATACATTATCTAAAAACATATCCATTAATATCACCAGAATCTTCATTGGGAAGCTGTCAAGCTCATGGTGACAGATAAAAATATTTCAGAATTCTAATTTTCTCTTGAAAATTTTATCCATGGCAATACTGTCCATTATTTTCCTTGAAGTGACAGACTCCAAGGAAGTACTTCATTCAGTTTCTATAAAATGTCTACCAAATGCTCAAGTCTGAATAGCCAGTTTGTCTGTTTTTATTTGAAGTACTTACTGGTGGTGGTCCACGATAACAGTTCACACTCCCACAAATGCCTCTCCTTAAGGCAGCCATTTAAATATAGTAATAAACTGATTGTATATGATCATAAATAAACCAAAGCCAAACTCGGTGCCATCGAGTCGGATCTCACTCATAGCGCAACCCCTCCTTGGGTTTCCGAGGCAGTATCACTACAGAAGTAGATTGCCCAACCTTCCTTCCAAGAAGAGGCTGGTGGATTTGAACTTCTGGTTAGCAGTCATATGCCTTAGGCACTATGCAAAATAGCGTATTTTTAATCAAAATAATGACAGTGAAAGCCAGAACTTGATGGAACTGCCTTTTTTTTTTTCCAAGTCTCAAGTTTTCTGCCTTTAACAGAGTACAGTTACCACTTTCCTGTCACTCTCTGTTTAGTGGGAAATACTTGAGTTTTCCTTCTCTGACAGATTTCTACCTTACCCAGTTCTGGCTTTCACGGATTTTACTGTATATTGTTCAAAACAAAATGAAGTGAGAAGAATGATATGCTGATGACACAGCTTTGCTTGCTGAACATGAGGATGACTTGAGGCACTTACTGATGAAGATTGAAGAATACAATCTGCAGTATGGCTTACATCTCAATATAGGAAAAACAAAAATCCTCACAACTGGACCTGTAAGTAACATCAGGATAAATGGAGAAGAGATTGAAGTTGTCAGAGACTTCACATTGCTTGGTTCTACAATGAACGCCAGTGGAAGCAGCAGTCAGGACATCAGACGACGTATAGCATTGGGCAAATCAGCTACAAAGGACCTCTTTGAAGTGCTGAAGAGCAAGGATGTCTCCTTGAGGACTAAGGTGCACCTGACACAAGCCATGGTATTTTCAGTTGCCTCATATGCATGTGAGAGCTGGACAATGAATAAGGAAGACCAAAGAAAAGTTGATGCTTTTGAGTCGTGGTGCTGGCAAAATGCTGAAAGTACCATGGACTGCTAAAAGAACTAACAGGTCTGTCCTGGAGGAAGTGCAGCCAGAATGCTCCTTGGAAGCGAGAATGGCCAGACTTCGTCTCACCTACTTTGGTCATGTTATGAGAAGGGACCATTCCCTGAAGAAGGATGTCATGCTTGGTGAGGTGGAGATTTGACGAAAGAGGGGAAGGCCCTCAACGAGATGGATTGACACAGTGGCAGTGGCGATGGGCTCAAGTATAGCAAGGATCATGGAGCTGGTGCAAGACCAGGCAGTGTTTCATTCTGCTGTGCATAGGGTCACTGTGAATTAGAGATGACTCAGCGACACCTAACAACAACAGCATGTCTAGAAGTATCATGTATATGCTTCTCATTTCATTATATGGAATATTTAAAAGATATGTACTCAAGGTTTGGGATTTAATAAAATAAATCGATTTTATGGCTTCATTAGGAGTAATCTTAAATAAAACTTGCTTTTTTTTTTTTTTTACTGCAAGTGCGTGTCAGTGCATGGCTTTATAGGACAGTTCAGTGCCACTGCCTTGATTCATGCTAAGGCTCCAGCAGTTTTACTCACCATTGCTGTTGTACCACCAGTGCAACTGTCAGTGCAGTGAAAATGGAAAATGATATCTTGGTATCACTATGAAAAGTTTGGACCTCGCAGGCATTCTGAAAGGGTCCATGGAGCACCACACTTTGAGAACCCCTGGACCAGGATGTTGGTTTTTTAAAGCCAAATGGAATATTTTCTCTGGCCTCTTGAATGTTCTGCTGTCTTCCTCCTTTCATCCTGTTCAGTGCCTTTTGAGGAACAGGATCTGAGCACTGGGTCTGTGCATGTTCCTCACCTAGAGCAGCATTTGGACCTCATGTAGTTTGTCAGGTCTGAGTGAGCGAGCTCACCAACACCCCTGATGGTGCCCTTTTCCTCCTCAGCTCTGAACCATCACATTCATGCAGTGAAGACAGCCTCCATCGGGACCTTAGGAAGGAGCCGGCCTCCTATGCCAGTGGTTGTTCCCAGTGCTCCTGAAGTGCAAGAGACCACGAGGATGCTGGAAGACTCCGAGAGTGTAAGTGCATGGGGCCGTCAGCCTAGCCAGGTGTCTAGCAGTGAGCCCCCAGGCTGCCACTGGAGTGTGCTGGTTGAGCTGATACTCCATGCAGGCCCAGGCCTCACCACCTGCAAGTGTGAAACAGGTTCACTTACTCATCCTGCATGCATGTTTTGAGCATCTCCTCTGAGCCAGGAACTGTGTGCTCTTGGGTCAGTCTGCTTTCTCTCATATCCACTCTAGTGTTCCTTAGATTAGTCACTACACCAGCACAGCTAATGGTTTTTTTTCTCTCACTTCCACTTACCATCCTTCCAGTTCTCTCCCTTCTGTCTGGTCCTCTTTTCTTGGTTTGAGCCATCCTTGGTTCCTTCACCCTTTAGTCTTGCTTCATCACCTTGTCTGAGGAGAAGGTACTTGAGTGGTTGCTCTCAATACAGAATCATCAGTGGGATCTCATCTTTCACCTTGCACACTCAGCTCGTACAAATACGTTCTGCCTCTATATTTCTAGGCACAGGTCTCAGAGAGGGAAGCTTGGGGCCCAGGGATCCAGGGGATATACCAGTATGGCAGAGACCTAGCAGGGGCAAGGTCACAGGTCATTGTGGCCCTGGAGGATGTGTGTTGGGGGCAAGGCCTTTTGCAAAGTGCAGAAATGAGTAATTGCTGCCTCAGGATTTTAGTGATCTTGGGCATGTCCAGTTGTCTCTCTGACTTTTCTGGCCAACTTGGATGTCAGCAGGCCAGTCTTGCAACAGTGACCACTTGACACTTTGACCTCTCTCTCTGCACTCGCCTTCCTGGATGGCCCCTCGTGTCATTCCAGTCACAGTGTTCTCTTTTCCGTAGAGCTATGAACCAGATGAGCTGACCAAAGAGATGGCCCACCTGGAAGGACTAATGAAGGACCTAAACGCCATCACGACAGCGTGACAACCTTCAACAGGACATGACTCCAAGCCTGAGTCTAGAAGTCTTGGGACTTAGCCTTGAAAAGCAAGGAATTGTACAGAGTACGAGAGGACAGCACTTGAGAACACAGAGTGAGCAAGCAAGCAGACGAGCCAGCGCCTCCGGTGGGGCTGGCTCCAGGCATGGCCACCTGCCTTCTCCTGGTCAGCCTGGAAGAAGCCTGTGTCGGGGCAGCTTCCCTTTGCCTGCTGAGACCTTGCAGGACTGGGCACCATGGGCCAAAATTCTGTGTCCAGGGAAGAGGCGAGACGTGCAACCTACGTTTCACTTTGTGGTCAGGCTGCATCTTTGTGCTGCAACTGCATCACCTTTAAGGAGTGTAGACATTGGCATTTATGTACAATTTTATTTGTGTCCTATTTTATTTTACCTTTTTAAAAAAAACACTATCAAAAACCAAGGAAGTCTGTGCTGTTCTCCACAAGTGGTTGACAGTTGACTACTTGTTTCAGTTATGTATGGAAAGTCATTGACAGTGTGGGTTGTTCCAAGGGTTGGCTTTGTTTTTTGTTTTTGTTTTGATTTTTTAATTTTGAGTCATAGCATCCTCTGCCAGCTGTTAATCCATCACTTTAAGGGGGAGGAAATGTTGCATTGCTGTTTGTAAGCTTTTTCATTATTTTTTTATTATAATTATTAAAGGCCTGACTTTCTCCTCTCATCACTGTGAGATTACAGATCTATTTGGATGAAATGTAACATTGGAAAGACTTGTTTGTTGCTTTCTGTGCAGTTTCAGTATTGGGGTGGGGGTGGGTTGGGGGTTGGGAATAGGAAACGAAGGGGCTGCTGAGGTTCTGTGAATGTTTTGGTCATTGTACTTTCTTCCAGAAGCCTGCAGAGAATGGAAGCATCTTCTTTATTGTTCTTTCCTGGCATGTCCATCTCTATTGTCACTACATTGCAAGTGGAGTTTCATTTGGATCTGGTTTTAAAATCCTGTGCAATAGGGTGGGTTCAAGGATTTAGCTAGCCTGATGTTTCTGGCCATATCCTGAGAAGACCGTCCCTGCTGAGGCCCCGGATGCTGTTATTTCTACTCACGGAGTGACGCAGCATAGAGCAAGAGCTTGACCCGCTCAGAGTTCCTGGGATATCAGAGAGCCAAGGACAGAGACCTTTCTCCACTGCTGTCATTGGTCCCCTTTGGGGAAGTTGAAAGTTAAGGATGGAACTTGCCACATATGAGTTCTTGCTTCTCTGTAGTTCCTGTCCTCAGCCAGTCCATCTTTCACTTGCACTTTTCAGAGCCCCTTCAAAAAAAGCTCATAGCAAGGATGAGGCAAGGCTTAGGGGCTGTTGCACCCACATGGCATGTCCATGTCTTTCTGAACATTGTTCTTCAAGTGGCAGGAGACAGCAGAGAGGGGTAGAGGAGGGCGCTGAGCCCTCCTGCACCCCAGCAGCTCAACTAAGTGCCTGACTAGGCGGCAGGCAGTTTTTAAGGTTTGCAGAGAAGCTCAGCCATACACACAGCCTTTTTCCCTAAGGAATAACTCATGGAACTCCTTTGCAAATAGTTCTTGTGTTCTTTTTCTTTAAAAGACAGGAACTAAAGTTTTTGGGGCTTTGTGTTTTTTTTTTTTTTTTAAATATTAAGATTATATTGTGAAAAAATACAGAACTGACCCTCAGGCATCTGCCCCCCACTCCCCAACAGATCCCCCAGGAGAGGAGAGTGGAGAGGGCCTCAGTGTGGCAGGCAGTGAACTGAATAGGGCTTTGGTGGTTCTGCAGCCAACAAGAGGCCACTGCCAAGACCACCAGCAGGCATCCCTTCCCAAAAAGCCTGCCCCAGAGCCCTGAGCATTGCCCGGCCTCACACTGCCCCCATGCTGCTGGCAAGCTGCTTGCCTTTATACATCTGTTTTCTCCCTTTCTTAGGTTTTTCCACACATTTGCTTTTCTAGAAGATGAACTCTTTGTATTTATTATTTTGGGGGCAATGAATAGTGCAGTGCTGGACTCCTGCTGCCATGCTAGCTGGTCACAGAGGGTGGTGCCAAGCAGAATTCTGGAAAACCATGCACCTGAACTGATCCTGAAAGAGCGTTCATTTCTCTGGATGCCAGGAGGGCTCCATTCCCCCAGAAACTGTCTTACCTTTGCCCAAAGAAACATGCTCAGTATTCGGGGCATCGCCTCCCATGAACCCTGATACTTCTGTTACCTCAGGGCCTTGGTACCTGGATACTGCCACAGAATTGGGGCAGGGCGAGGGAGGGACCTATTTTTAAATAACTTCAAAGTTGGGGGATTTTTTTAAATTAAGAAAAAGGAAAACTATTCTGTATTGCACCTTTTCACAGTTTAATACATTTTCTTACATTTTCCTGTGATTTTGGAAACTAAATCATTGTGTGTCTTGTAATGTCCTAGTTGAGCTGCTGCTCAGCAGCTTCCTTCAGGAGGATTCGGAACCAATGTGTCTGTTGCCTTGTTGCCTGCTGGAGGGGCCTGGAGGGCTGCTGGGGACTGATTTCTGTACACACTTGTTTGGGCTTTTCTGTAGTTGATGCTGTAAACTCTATGGCTTTTTAAAAACAATTTCATGTTTTTATTTAGTATTGGAAATCCAATACACTTTTTTTAATCCAATCAAATTCTGTGTGATGAAAGCATTTTTTTTTTTTTTTTTCAGTTTTCCTTAAGAGGGCTTTGGAGTCCCTGATCCCTTGGCCTCTAATTGACTTCGCCGTTGTCCATGGAACTGTAATGCCAAGAGCTCAAAACAGGGTCTGGGAAGGCGTGGCAGGTGAGCCACAAAGCTGGAGGCCATGGTCTGGTAGTCATCCCAAAGATGAGTCCTGTCCCTGTCCCCACCCCACCATTACTGCCCTGTGGGGACTGAGCAGCCTGCAGAAGCAAAAGTAGCACCACCAAAATGCCAAGTGACCCCAGCAGAAAGTTATGTCTGCCCTTGACTGGTGTCAAGGCAGATGCCTGCCAGGAACTCCTTATGTTGGTAGACAGGCTAAGCACCTACTCTGGGTCTAGGTCTCCCTTCCTCTCAATGGGCTTGACCCTGGGCAGGTGGCTATAAGGAAAACCACCTTTGTTGGGCTGCTACACCACTCTGACTACATTCTCTCCATAAGCTGTTCTTACAGTTTATGAGATTCTAGGCCATGGAACAGTGATGGAGACAACAACACAGGCCCTGCCCTCCATGAACAGAGGGAGTGAGGTCAGGATAAGGGGAACAGTCCTCACTACCTGTCTCTCTGGCCTGGTCGTTCGTCTGCTCTGTTGCTAGAGGATGCTATCTGAACCCCTAGAGTCAGTCCCATTAGCTTCAGAATGAAGTCTGAGCTCGTAGTGTTCAAAGTCTTTGGTAAGCTGGCCACAGCCTCCAAGGCCAGACTTTTGTCACCTTGTACACCCAGTATTCTAGCCACATTAGACAATTTGTGAAACACTTTTTTGTCTTCGCACATGGTAGTTCCTTCTGCCTACAATGCCCTCTCCCCTGCAAACCTCAACTCATCTTTCAAAACTGAGTCTAAACGGTACCTTAGTCCCTTACAGCTATTCCCATCCTAACAGCCGGAAAACCACTAGTGCCCCCCCCCACCCTTCTGTATCCCTAGATGGAGCTCTTGGCACATTTTACAGTGGCTTACCTGAGTCTTTTTCCACTGGACTGTGAGGGCATTATCAGTGGGACATAATCATCTCTCTCTATGAGTGCCAGGGACAGTTTCTGACAATAGCAGATGCTTGTCTTCTTTATGGGGGGGGGGGATCTGGGGGAGGGGAGAAGCGGGATGGGACAGTCATGAGGACTTAGGCCTGAAACAGCCAGGTAGAAGACCCATACACACACCCACCCACCACGCTCACCCATCCCTTGGAGATATCCTTCATTGGTCCTTGTGTTACTGGTGCCAGGACCCTTTTTCAGCAGCCAGTGGCCCTTAAGCATCCTGGGGTAAAACTGAAAGGGAACCAAGATCTGTCTGCTTGGCAAAGTAGTAAGAAATAATGCTGATGGCCCAGTGGGCTAGCTGAGTGCGGGGATCTAGGGCAAGGATGTCCTCCAGATTGATTCAAAGATAAACATTATGAATAAGGTTCTACACAAAGAAGAAAATTCCTCTTCCCCAAGTCCATCATCCCCTCCCAGTTTCAGCCACTTTCCTGCCAGGGCTGGGGAAGTGTCATCAGGGGAGACAAGAACTTGGCTTGCCCATGCAGCTTCTACTCATAACCCAAGAGGTGTCACCAGAGGTCCCTGTCTGTCTTGTGAGATCTCAGTGTCTCATAATACTCTACTCCATGTTGTCACCTGATTTCCTTTTCCACGGATAATGTCAGTTACAGACCAGGCAAACATCCCAACTTGTGGAAATCCTTGAGGGTCACCTTGCTCACCCAGTTATGATGTGTCTCTGACCCCTAGGAATCAGTCTTTAACCCAAATTTTAGTGGATTCACTCTTCTCCATATCTGGGCCCTTCCTGTCAGAGTCTAACTGGAGTCTCTGGCGTTGAGAGACAGAGCATCCATCAAATTGGTGGAGATGGAAAAGCAAGGAACAAAGAGAGACCAACCCTGTCCACACAAAGGGGACCCAGACAGCAGACATCTCATGTTAACCTTCTGTTCCCAGCTACCAAAGGAAGGGGTGAGAGACAAGAGTTGAGGGAAAAGAATACTTTGAAAATTTCACAGTCTTTTAAAAGTATATAATGTTTTTAGGAAAAAAAGTCTATTTAAAACTACACTTGTCCTCAAAGGAGAATAGATGGTATTTGTCTCAAAATGCCCTTTTACTTAACCTAGGAATGTGATGCATTTGGGAAATGAAAATATGGGCCTAGAGCTGAACTCAGGAAGATTGGAGGGAGCTCTTGCTGCACTATGGAGTCAGAAGAGCTTGGAATGTCCTAGAATAATTGGAAGGGCTTACTGACAGGGTTTGTAACCACTAAGATGTGAGAGCATGAGGAGGCATGTGGGAAGACGGTATACTGGGGGAAAATGGCTGGGCTTGAGGTGTTCAGAAGGACTTAAAATATCTGGTAGGTTGTTGACTGCTGTTTGCTCTTTGCACTTCTATAACAGAACCTTTCTCCAACTCCCCAAGCCTTGTATAATTTCTGCCTTGTGCACAAGCCTTTGCTTGAGCTACTGATTTTATTCTGTTTCCTTCCCCCAACAAAGAAAGGAGCACCTGGGCCAACAGGGTGGGGGACAGACCATGAGTCTGGACTGTGAGGGTGACCCCTATATGGAATTAGTTCAGGAGCTCAAAGCCATAGGTAACCAGAAGAATCTAAACCTGAGAATTCACAGAAGTGTAGGGAGCATGGAGGGAGGGCCCCAGACCTTTCACGGTCAAGAACTTTGGGTTCAGGTGAGCCTTATATTAACAGTCAGACTGACCTCAGCTAGTGTCTGGGTTGTAGTCATTTTACATTTTCGCACTCTCCATTTCAGTGTCCTGGACCAAAGCCCAACTTGCCTTCTTGAAAGTCTGTGCTAGCTTCCTGCCCCATATTATTGGATCTGCCTTCTGTGGACCTGGTGTCCAAAGGAGAGTTTTCTCAACACCACAACACTCAGAATGTCCTGCTAGTTCTCTCTCCCAGATATCCTCAGAGTAGCTCCTCCTTGTCAGCTGTGGGGAAAACTAATTGATCCTCTTGCCTCAACGTCACCTGCAATCCAGTCTCCATACAACTATGAAAGTGATTTTCCTAACTCAAGTCTGATGTCTCTCCCTTGCTCAACATTGACAATAGCTCCCCCATCACCTGCCCTACAGAAGAGAGCCCACTGTGCTTCTGTTTACTTCTTTGATTTTTATCTCCCATTTACTCTGCCCCTTCACCCAAACTTGGTCCTAGCAATAAAGAGCAGTTTGCACTTACTGAATAAGCCATACTAGTTCTTGCCTCTATACTGTTGTATCTTGCCCTACATTTTCTCCCTTACTGCTACCCTCACTATCACATTTCTCTGCCTTCCAAATATTAAAGATCCAGCCTAACCATCCAGTCCACTGACAATTCTTACTCATTTTCTGTCATTTCTTTTTTTTTTTTTT